>NC_057813.1:347643116-348006260 GCF_018294505.1 Triticum aestivum
CGTCTGGAGCCGATTGAGCTAGAGATGAGATACGGAGCAACTCTGCCAATCCCCCTCCCGAGGGCCATGAGGACGCGAGGAGGAGCCAGGGACACTAGCCATGGTTTGAATTTTTTCCGTGGTTTGCTCTGTTGCTCTTGGATCGGTGCGAGACGGCGTTTTGAAGATCTAGCCTCGTTGTATAGGCGCAGCCTGTGCCTGTTAGAAATATTAAAATATGAGGGTAACGGACCATTCGCATTCACTCAGATGCGTGGAAATCGAGGTGACAGCAGGAAGGAATCATAAAGACTGGATGCGGAAACCGATGCCGGACTATCATCAATCTGGAATATGATGGAGAACCCGCCTTGCAAAGTCGAAGACTTGTGTCCGCATACTACATTGTCATTGAAGGCAAGTTCGGGGGCTACTGAGGGAGTCCTGGATTCATGGGTCCTCAGGTGTCCGGCCTAGGAGTATGGGCCGGGTTGGATGGGTCGTACAAGATCAAGCTGAAGATTATCCATCGTGTCCGGATCGGACTTCTCAATAGACATCAAGAATAGAGTCCAGAAGCTTCCTTCCCTGATAAACCGACCTTGTACAAACCCTAGGCCCCTCCAGTCTATATGTAAACTGGGGGGGTTAGTCCATAGAGGCCATATTATTCACCATCATCGGAATGCTCATAGGCTAGACATCTAGGGTTAGCCATTACTATCTCGAGGTAGATCAACTCTTGTGATCTTCATACTCGTTGAATATAATCAAGTAGGAGTAGGGTTTTACCTCCATTAAGAGGGCCTGAACCTGGGTAAACACTGTGTCCCCTGGCTTCCTGTTACCATTGATCCTTAGACGCGCAGCTTGGGGCCCCCTACTCGAGATCTGCCGGATTTGACACTGACATTAACTGTCATTCCACTAATTCCCATGCCCCTACCGTTTCCGCCATGTATGTCGCATGCATTGCGCGGGGTTGGTGGTGGATGCGGTTTGCATGGGAACGAGTGCCAAGGCAGAAAGCCAGGCACCATGGATAGACGTGGGAGGTCGGTCTTGATTCCGTGCGCCGTTAGTGACGCGGGGGAGTTGGATTGGTGGATTGGGGCCGTTGCCCCCTGGGTGAGGAGCCAGCCCCCGGTCTCGTTTGCCTATAAAAGGGAATGTGGGCGTGGTGCTGGCTCACAAGTATCTTCTTCCTATTTCCTTCTGATATTGTCTCTCCATCATAGTGAGGGGGAGAGGGCAGTGTGGCACCCTAGTGGTGGCGACGAGGGCTTCTGCTCGGCAGCGCCTCCCTCCTCTTGTTGGCGATGCGGGGGTGGAGCCCGCCATGAGAGGAGGCGGGAGAGGATGCGGACGTGGTCATCGTGGCGATTGGGATCGAGGAGGACGAGGTGGTGTTCTGATCGCACCTCCCCCGGCCTCTCAGGACCCGAATGAAGGCCACGTAGGGAACCAGCCGCTGGAGTTTATCGTCAAGCTGCACGGGCCCCCACGCAGCCGTCTTCGGCTCCCTGCACCATTTACAAGGGTGATGGATATCGAGTAGCCGCCGGGGCTGAGGCTGCACATGAGGGGCTGCTACAATGGCAACATGCGGGCGGACGTGGAGTTCGCCGCTCCTCATGTCATGCTCCTCCGGCATGGCTGGAAGACCTTCGCCCGTGCCCATAGCTTGGCGGTCGGGTAAGTTAATGGATGATGCCCCGCTCTCTGTCAAGGTCTTCGGGCATTCGGGTGTTGCTTAGGGTGTTGCGCGGAGAGCTCGACTGACGATGAAAACTCCTCCTCGAGCGATAGCGACGAGGTGGACAGTGACAGTAATGATGATGGCGCCGATGGGGAGGACGACGGCTCCGACTCTGGCTAAATGCTAGCCACACCGTCACCATCAGCGGGAGGCTAGAGACACCACCATCTACACCTGCATCTCCTCCTCGGCAAGGCGATCTGCCAAGGTGTTGGGTGTGGGTGGTGTCTCCGGCTCCTCCAGCAGCCATCCAGCTGGACCCCGGCAGGCTTCCCCATTTACTCCAGCTTTGTTCCCCTTGCCATGTCCTGGTGGCCCTGGTGGCAGTGACCAGGGCATCGCCTAGCCTCTCTCTCCACCCATCACCTTCGTCCACGCCCTCTCGATCTTGTCAGGCTGCGTCCAACAGGCCTTGATGGGGTCATGCTGGGCTTCTGCCCAGGCACTCCTTTTGCCCTCTTCACCTCCCACTATAATTCCTAGGAGGAGAGGGACAAGAAAGGGATTATGCGGCACTTATCTTTTTTCAATCTAAAACACGTAGATGCTTGCCAAACTTTAGTTTCAAATATGTAATCTCTTCTATCTATGTTTGTACTCTGTAAGCTTTGTACTCATTCATCCGCATATTAATGAAAAAAGACGGTCTTGCCGGATACTTGTGCATGTACTACATCCATGTAGAGGAGGAGTGCCTCTATACTTTTAGGTAAACAAGTTTTCTCCGGCAAGCTATCCTGCCGGTGCCTTCCGTTTGTTGCCACGGGGCTTGGCCTGCCGGGCTCAAAACTATGGAAGGGGACCAGCCCCTAATCGAACCTTCTCCGTCAAAAGCCGCTACAACCATATTGATCGAAGCAACGTTTGGGTCAAAGTATGGGGATTACAAATGCTTCGAAGGTGACGAGGTTTCTCTATGCACAAGTTTTCTTCTTACATAGACATGTATGGATAAAAGGAACTTCTCTGTTTGGCTTGTCGGGGATCGATATGTAGGATTGTTCCATTTCTTCTCTTCAGGATCGAGTCCGCGGCAAGAGCCCTGCAGTTTAGTGCAGAGGAAAACAAAGCAACACATGATTGTATCTACATGAGCAAGGCAAGTTCATGTTATGCTATGCATGCATGTAAGTTTTGGGAGGGGCCAACGCTTTGTTTTATTGTCTGTGCTCAGGGTCTGCGCCTGGCTTTGTACAAAGGGTTACATGCACATCGGCAAGGCTTGTAAAAAAGGGTGGCGGTCGGGCAGAGCCCGACAGCCGCGCCTTACGGGTAGAACTTACGAAGATGCTCAATGTTCCATGAGTTTTGCAATTGAATGCCATCTTTGATCTCCAGACAGACTGCACTAGGTCTGGTGACTCGTACTACCCGTTTAGGGCCTTCCCACTTTGGCGTCAACTTGTTTGCACCCTCGGCGGACAGAGCGCGCCTAAGGACAAGGTCGCCTTCCTCAAGGCTCCAAGCATGAACCCTTCGTCTATGATAGCGACGCGGGGCTTGCTAATAGAGTGCAGCACGCGTAGCAGCCCGGAGATGGTTCACCTCAAGGAGCTCGACATCGTCATGCCGGTGCTGCTCTTGTTCTACTTCATCATAGGCAAATACTCGAGGTGACCCGTATATTAGTTCCATGGGGATCACTACTTCTGCCCCATAGACTATGGAGAAGGGAGTCTAGCCGGTAGCTCGACTTGGTGTCATACGGAAGGACCAAAGAACCACCGGCAGCTCGTCAATCCAGCGTCTGCCACATTTCTGCAGCTTGTCAAAAGTTCTTGTCTTGAGTCCTCATAGCACTTGAGCGGTCATCCTCTTACCTTGTCCATTGCTCCTGGGATGAGCAATAGAGGCGAACGAAACCTTGCTTCCGAGGGTTTGAACGTATTGCATAAAGGCGTGGCTTGTGAATTGGGTGTCGTTGTCAGTGATGACTCTGGCAGGTACTCTAAAGCGGCACGCCAATCCCTTTAAGAACTTGATAGCTAATTGTGTGGTCACCTTTCTCATAGGCTCCACTTTCGGCCACTTTGTAAACTTATCGATTGCCACGTACAAGAATTCAAATCCCCCAATAGCATGGGGGAAGGGGCCCAAGATGTCGAGCCCCTAGACCGAAAATGGCCACGACAAAGGGATCATCTAGAGAGCTTAAGTAAGCTGATGGATATTCTTGGAGTGTAACTGGCAGGCTTCACATCTGGTGACTAGCTCAATTGCATCTTGAAGGGCCGTGGGCCAGTAGAAACCTTGACGGAAAGCTTTTCCAACCAAGGCTCTTGATCCAATATGGGAGCCGCACATGCCTTTGTGTATCTCTGCCAATAATTCCTTCCCCTCTTCCCGGCAAATGCACTTCAATTTCACACTGTTGGGGATCCTTCTGTATAGCGTACTATCGACAAACTGATACATACCAACCCTCTGGGCTACTCTTTTAGCTTCTTCTTGCTCTTCGGGAAGTTCTCCTGTTTGGAGGAAATGGACTATGTGTCGTGCCCAAGTTGGAGCCTGAGGCTCGACAACAAGGATCAATGGCACCTCCTTGTTTGTGGGAGCACATATCTCAACCACAAGAACTGGTGTTTGACGGGAGGGTGCTGCTCACCAGGCAAAGTGGAGTTGTTCCCACCAACCTCTCTGTCGGGGGCTTCAGGAAGCTCTGCCGGGAGAGGCTTGCCAGAGTCTAGTTTCCTCCTCTTTCTGGCCAATGTTGTTGGGGATACTGAGGGTTGAGTAAGGTGGAGAACAAAAGTCCCTGGTTCCATAGGAAGCTTTTGTGCAACGCATTTTGACAGTTGATCGGCAACACTGTATTTCGCACGTGGCACGTGTTTTGTTTGCAATCCATCAAAACTCTCCTCTAGCTTTCTCACATCCTCCACATAAGCCTCCATCAATGGACTCTGGTAATCCTTGTTCACTTCTCTCGCCACAAGCTCCGAATCTCCATGAACGATAAACTTCTTAATTCCCAACTCAGTTGTGATCCTGAGCCCATCAAGGAGTCCTTCATATTTTGAAGTGTTGTTGGTAGCTTTCTCCTGGGGGAAATGCATTTGGACCACGTACTTGAGGTGCTCTCCAGTGGGTGCGACAAGGAGCCCGCTAGCTCCTGCACCTTGCAGTGAGAAGGCACCATCAAAGTACATGATCCACTCTTGGGGGGCCTCCTTGCTGGGGATAACTGTTTCTAGTGTCTCCTCATCTGGGGTTGGTGTCCATTCCGCGATGAACTCCGCCAGTGCTCTACTCTGAATGGCTGGCATGTTCTCATACTTCAGACTAAAGCTTGACAATTCCAAAGTCCATTCCACTATTTTGCTAGTGGCCTCCGGGTTCCCTAGTATGCATCGCCAAGGCAAACGGGTGACTACTGTTATCTCATGGGCTTGGAAGTAGTGGTGCAGTTTCCTCGAGGCCATGATGAGGCCGAAGATCAACTTTTGCACGCGAGAGTACCTTGATCTAGCCCCATGCAATATGGAGCTGACAAAGTACACCGGCCGCTGCACCATCTTCTTCTTTGTCATGATCCTGGAATTTTCTCTGTTATCCTGCTCTTCTTTCTCCTAATCTGCATTGGACCTTGCCAGGATGGGTTCACTTCTTTCTCCAGGAAGGATAGTAGGAGCGACCAAGGTGGGAGCAGAGGAAAGATAGGTTTTCAAGTCCCACAGTGCTCCTTCTGCTTACGGGGTCCACTTCATTGGCCATGCCTTCTTCAAAATTTTGAAAGACGGCAAGGCACACTCGGCAGACTTGGAAATGAACCTACTCAGTGCGGAAACACATCCGGTTAGGTGCCTTACGTCTTTGACTGTCTTGGGTGCTTGAATTTGCTCGATCGCCTTGATCTTGTCGGGGTTGGCCTCTATCCCCTAGTGGGACACAAAGAAACCAAGTAACTTGCTGGAGGGAATGCCAAACACACACTTCTCAGGGTTCAACTTCAAGTTGATATTGTGTAGGTTTGCAAAGGTCTCTTCCAAGTCCTGAACGAGAGTTGATTTATCTTTGGTCTTGACCACTATGTCATCCATGTAAGCTTCAATATTCCGGTGCACTTGAGACTCAAAACCAGTTTGCACCGCCCTTGCAAAGGTGGATCCAGTGCTCTTCAACCCAAAGGGCATCCGCACGAAGCAGTATGTGCCACATGGGGTTATGAACGCGGTCTTCTCCTCGTCCTCCTTGGACATGAATATCCGATGGTACCAAGAGTATGCATCCAAGAAGGAAACCAGGTCACACCCAGAAGTAGAATCTACGATCTGGTCTATGCACGGCAAGGGGAATGGGTCCTTTGGGCATGCTTTATTCAGATCGGTGAAGTCTATGCAAAGCCTCCATTTCCCGCTCGCCTTGCGCACCACCACCGGATTCTCCAACCATATTCGGTGCAACACTCCTCTGACCAAACCAGCTACTTCAAGTTTCTTAATCTCCTCGTCAATGAACTGCTGCCACTCCAAAGCTTGCTTCCTGACTTTCTGCTTGACAGGACGGGCATGAGAGCAGACAGCTAGGTGGTGCTTGATTACCTCCCTGGGAACACCGGGGATGTCAGATGGTCGCCAGGCAAACACATCTATTTTCGCCTGCAGGAAGGCAACGAGCGTGCTTTCCTATTTGTCATCAAGGATGGAGCTGATGGTGAACGTACCACCGGCACCATCCAGCCCTGCCGGGGTCTTCTTCACTACAGGTGAGGTAACCTTGGGTTTCTTGCTAGGGGAGCTCTCCGGCAAATCATCGACGGGTGCAGCACACTCTGAATAGGTGCGCTTCCCGGATTCCTTGCCGATGTCTTTGCTAGCTTTCTTCCCTTTCTTGCTTTCCTTGGCGGGAGATGTAGCTTCTGTGGCCTCAGCAGCGACTACATCTCGGTACATCTTATCTATGCATATGATTGTGTCCTTCTTGTCCGACGGAATGGAAGTGATTCCCATTGGCCCTGGCATCTTCAGTGTGTTGTAGGCATAGTGGATGCCGCCATGAATCTTGCCAAGGCTGGACGACCAAGGTTCCCATTGTACGGTAGGGGGAGATCAACCACATCAAACACAACCTTCTCAGTCTGGTAGTTCAATTCTCCTCCAAACGTCACTGGCAGCATGATCTTTCCCTTAGGACGACTCCTGCCGAGGTTGATCCCTTGGAAAGTGCGAGTAATCTTGAGCTCTTCACCTGATAATTGAAGCTTGCTGAGAACCATGGGGGAAATCAGATTCAACCCATCCCCACCGTCACCCAACATCTTTGTGACCTTGAAGTTGCGGATTGTTGGTGAAACCAACAACGGCAAGCACCCTACTGTGGTGGTACGGTCAGGGTGATCCTCTTCGTCAAAGATGATGGGCATGCCGGACCATTTGAGCGGTTTCTGGGAGTCTGTCGCTGGCTCTACGACATTGACCTCACGCACCCACTGTTTAAGCTGGCAGTGAGAGGAGTGCAAAGATGTCCCTCCGTCAATGCATAGGGACTCAGTGGCCTTCTGGAACTCTTGCTCGCTGGTTTCCTCTTCGTCCCCTTCATCACTTTCGTCATCGCCTTCTCTTTTCTCATGGACTCTTGCGGGTTTCTCCTGATGCTACGGAGCCTTGCCGCGGCGGCCTCCTCTATTGATGTGACCCTTCCCGGCAACACCTTCTTGGTCTCTTTCTTTGTCACGCTTCTCGTACTCAGCTCTTTCCTTTTTGACAAGTTTCTCAACTTGGTGACACTCTTGCAGATCATGGCCCTTGGTCCGGTGCATCTTCCAGTATGGTTCGTCAGCCTTCCCAGCATTTTCGGCCGCCGCAGCCTCCCGGCAATCAGAGCACGTGGTAACTTCCTTGTCCGGGGCTTCGGTCTTAGCCTTCTTGTCGGTACTAGGAGTGCCCGAGCCCTCAACAGCCAATACTACCTTTTCCTTGCGCTTCTTATTGCATTTCTTGTTCTTCTTCTTTGGGTCAGCGGCATCATTGTCATCCTCTGAGTCAACTTCGACACTGTCCTCTTCTCTGGGGAGCCGCCTCCCTTCCTCTGTTCTGGCGCACTTATACGCCAATGTGTATAGCTCATTCACAGTCTTGGGCAGTCGGACGTTCATCTTGGAACGTATCCTCCTGTTGCGCATGTTGGACTAGAACACGGCAATCACAGCTGTCAGGTGGATGTCTGGAATGTTTCTGTGCACCCGGCTAAACCTCTGCATGTACTTCCGCAAGTTGTCCCCTTCCTTTTGTGGAAGGAGCTGCAGATCACTGGGCCGGCCTGGTTCTTGATGGCGCCCATGAAGGCGCCAACAAACTCATTGCACAGGTCAGTCCATGATGAGATGGAATTCTCCGGAAGATGTATCAACAATGACCTCACAATTGGCTTGAGTGCCAAAAGGAAGTAATTGGCGAACACCTTCTCATCTCTTCCTCTGGCGGCTTGAACAACGATAGTGTAGATGCTCAAGAACTATGTTGGGTTCAACCTTCCATCATACTTCTCTGGTATTTCTGGCTTGAAAACGTGGGCAAATGGCCAATGGACTTGCCGCAGCTTGTGAGTGGAGGCGGGGCACTCAACCTCAAAAGGCAAGTATCTGCCTTCACTGGGCGCGAGTCCATTGATGTTTGGACCATTGCGCCTATCTGATTGGCGGCGGTTCGCGGCGTCGTTCTATGGTGACGCACGTGTCCTTCCTTCGCTGATTTTCCAAGACCTACCGCTAATCTTGACGGGCCCGAGGGTCAGATTAAGCCATTGATACCTCGTCGGGCTCCAGGTTGCGTGGTTCCGGTTGCAGCCTCTGCGCTGGCTATTGTGGAGGGGACAGTACCATTGGAGTGGCCCCCTTGACTTGACTAGCAGCTTGGACTGTGGTGTTCTTGTGGGTGTCGCGGCAGATCTGCCCGCTGCGATCCTCCCGCTTCAGCAAAACCGATCAAACTCTGGGTAGTGGCTCTCCACTCATCCATTTGATCAGCCACTAGCAGGACTCTCAGTGGGAGTTGGGCTCGCGCCATGGCTTCCAAAGCAGTGCTTGGCATAGACGATGACACAGACTGCAACATCGCTCGGCTCCTACCAGTACCAGTGGCGGCGGTGCCGCTCTCGTCGCCGCGAGCCAGCCGCCACGATGGTACGGTGGCAAGAAGGGTGTGCCTGGGGTTGACGACCCCGTTCGGCGCTTCGTCTTTGTTACCCCGCCCCGGGGGAGGCGCTTGCTCCGTCGTTGCGCCCGTCGCATGGACAGACAGGGGGGCGCAATTCACACCAGGGCGAGCGTTGTCGCTATGGCTACATCCTTCGGCATGGTGGGGAAGTGGAGACTGAGCGTTCTCCCCACCCGTGCGTTGTGGAGCACGGCCATTGGAATGTTGTTGATGCTGCCCTCCTCCAGCGTTTTCTGCTCCTCCTTCGGCTACGAGGGGAACGATGAGAGCACTGCCTGTGCCGGTCACGTTCCCTATGACATCTGCATCCCTGGACGCTCCTGCAGCCCCCATAGTATCGGCGGCTGCAGGTGAGGGGTCCTTCGAGGTGGAAGAATGAGCAGTTGTGCCGTACTTCTTCTTGGGCGCAATGGATGATGAAGTTAATGATGAAGAAGACGATGATGAAGACTGACAGCTATTAACGACTTCGGGTTCGCACAAGATCTCCCCCTACGTGGCACGCCAAAGATGTCATGGTAGAACACGGCCATCTATGGGGCCATCAGCCCCTTTGTGGTTTGGCAGGGGGGAGATCGGATTACACAAAGAGCAGAGGCCATGGGACAGCACGACAATGATGACACTAGTGGTTTTTACACAGGTTCGGGCCGCTGAGAAGCGTAAAACCCTACTCCTGCTTTGGTGGATTGATGGAGGGACCGTGAGGAATGTGCGATGCTCAAGCCCGGCAAGGTCTTCTCGGGGAGAGCAGCTACGCGTGTATGAGTACAAGAGGGTCTGAATCCTTTCTAAGGTCGCCACGGTCCTCCTTTTATAGGCTAAGGTGTTACCACAATGAAAAAACGGTCATTATCCAGTGATTACATAGCTAATAGTGCTATCATGCCTAACTCTGGCAGTTAGGACAAAGCGCATTAAATGCATTGCTAGGTGTCACGTTGTGGATGCAGCCCGGCAGGCTTTCCGCGCCGCTTAGTCACCTTCCACCTGTTTGCTTGACACGCCTCTGGACAGGTGTCATATAGAGGTGGTCTTCCTCCTAAATGGTTGCCCTGTGCAAATTACAGCCACTTAGCTATCTGGGGGTTCGACACCGCATCAATGGGTGTGTGTTGCGATGCGGTGGAGCGGCGGAGTCTTGGCGGGGATGTAGGCCGCCAGCGGCCATGGCAATCCTTGTCGGGGGAGTCTTGGGACTTTTCTTCGGGGTGGCCTGGACCTGACCAGGCACACCTGCCCGGTAAGGAAGGTTTTTCCTTAGTGATATCTTTTTCTCTTGGCTTGTCTTGGTCTTCTTGGTCTACACCTTGATTCCTCAAAGGGCTATCCTTCCGTCTTGGTTTTTTCTTGAATGCTTGGTGGAGTTTGCATCCCTGCCACTCGAGCCTGTGTACAGTTCGGGCAACATATGTGAAGGTTTGTTGCACCAACAACAACAGCTGTCGTTTGACCAAGCAATAGATTCACTGGTCTGTGTTATGGTAGGTCATGGCGACATGCATGTATGACCGAAGTATCAGTGCGTGCATCTGCCCCGCCGACATGAAGTGGGAGGTGGGTAAAGCACCCTAGCTAGGTAGCTACAACATTATCTCATCATAGATATATCCAAGGGTGCTTTCGGGTTTGTGATGCAGGAGCCACCAAAGTTGTGCATTGTGTATTTCAAGCTTTAAACATCACACCCTGTATTCCTACATATATTTGGCCACTTCCAGGTGGTTCTTAAATTTTGGCCCCGCTCATCGATCTTCGATGACACGCCCAACCGTGGGGCCGCACAGTCAAAGTTGCGCATTGGAATTTTGAATATCACAGACCACCCTTTTCATCCATATATATTTGGGCCACATGCTGGTGTGGCTGTCTTCTAACCCTCTCTGACGTTTTTTTTTGTTGCGAAGACTCGGATGATGCTCAATGGACATGGGTGTACTGGCTTAACCATGTGTGATGCAAGTGTGTTGTGAAATCACCACAACTTTGCAAGCGTGATCAAGGGTGTAGGTAGTGGATTAACTATGTGCGATGCTAGTGGGTTGTGAAATCACGACGACTGCACAAGCGCGAGCAGGGGTGGAGGTAGTGTCTTAATCATGTGTGATGCAACTGCGATGTGAATCACCATGACTGTGTAAGCATGATCAAAGGTAGAGGTAGTGGCTTAGCCGTGTGCGATGCAAGTCTGTTGTGAAATCACCACAACTGCACAAGCGCGAGCAAGGGTGGAGGTACTGGCTTAACCATGTCTGATGCTGGTGCGCTGTAAAATTACCACCTGCGCAAGCTAAAGGTGGGTAGTTTATTTAGATTGAATTCCACGTCTGATGACCCACAAGTATAGGGGCTCTATCATAGTACTTTTGATAAGTAAGAGTGTCGAACCCAACGAGGAGCAGAAGGAAATGACAAGCGGTTTTCAGTAAGGTATTCTCTGCAAGCACTGAAATTGTAGGTAACAGATAGTTTTGTGATAAGATAATTTGTAACGGGTAACAAGCAATGAAAGTAAATAAGGTGCAGCAAGGTGGCCCAATCCTTTTTGTAGCAAATGACAAGCCTGGACAAATTCTTATAATGAGAAAAGCGCTCCCGAGGACACATGGGAATTATCGTCAAGCTAGTTTTTGTCATGCTCATATGATTCGCGTTCAATACTTTTATAATTTTATACGTGGGTGGACCGGTGCTTGGGTGTTGTCCTTTCTTGAACAAGCATCTCACTTATGATTAACCCCTATTGCAAGCATCTGCAACTACAAAAGAAGTATTAAGGTAAACCTAACCATAGCATGAAACTAGTGGATCCAAATCAGCCCCTTACGAAGCAATGCATAAACTAGGGTTTAAGCTTCTGTCACTCTAGCAACCCATCATCTACTTATTACTTCCCAATGCCTTCCTCTAGGCCCAAATAATGGTGAAGTGTCATGTAGTCGACGTTCACATAACACCACTAGAGGAGAGACAACATACATCTCATCAAAATATCGAACGAATACCAAATTCACATGACTACTAATAGCAAAACTTCACCCATGTCCTTAGGAACAAATGTAACTACTCACAAAGCATATTCATGTTCATAATCAGAGGGGTATTAATATGCATTAAGGATCTGAACATATGATCTCCAACCGGATAAACCAATTAGCATCAACTACAAGGAGTAATCAACACTACTAGCAACCCACATGTACCAATCTGAGGTTTGGGTACAAAGATTGGATACAAGAGATGAACTAGGGTTTGAGAGGAGATGGTGCTGGTGAAGATATTGATGGAGATTGCCCCCTCCCGATGAGAGGATCGTTGGTGATGATTTCCCCCTCCCAAAGGGAAGTTTCCCCGGTAGAACAGCTCCGCCGGAGCCCTAGATTGGTTCCGCCAAGGTTCCGCCTCGTGGCGGTGGAGTTTCGTCCCGTAAGCTTGCTTATGATTTTTTTTTCAGGGTAGAAGACTTCATATAGCAGAATATGGGCACCGGAGGGCCACCAGGGGGCCCACGAGGCAGGGGGCGCGCCTAGTAGGGGTGGGCGCGTCCCCCACCCTCGTGGCGAGGGTGTGGGCCCCTTTTGGTACTTCTTTTGCTCAATAATTCTTATTAATTCCAAAAATGACTTTCGTGGAGTTTCAGGACTTTTGGAGATGTGCAGAATAGGTTTCCAATATTTGCTCCTTTTCCAGCCTAGAATCCCAGTTGCCAGCATTCTCCCTCTTCATGTTAAACCTTGTAAAATAAGAGATAATAGCCATAAGTATTGTGACATTACGTGTAATAATAGCCCATAATGCAATAAATATCGATATAAAAGCATGATGCAAAATGGACGTATCAACTCGCCCAAGCTTAGACCTCGCTTATCCTCAAGCGGAAGCCGATATCGAAAAATAAGTCGACATGTTTAGAGATAGAGGTGTCGATAAAAATAAAATACGGACATGGGGGCATCATGATCATTCTTATAATAGTAACATATATAGATTTTGTCATATGATTTCTTATGCTCAAATAACAATCTATTCACAATGTCAAGTATGGTTCAGAAACTTCATTGAGAACTAACAAACTAAATTCTCAGTCATTGAAGCAATTGCAATTTATCATAACATCGGAAAGAGTCAAAAATAGAGCCTTTCAGCAAGTCCACATACTCAACTATCATATAGTCTTCTACAATTGCTAACACTCACGCAATACGTATGGTTATGGAGTTTTAATCGGACACAAAGAAAGATAGGGGCTTATAGTGTTGCCTCCCAACATTTTACCTCAAGGGTAATGTTAACAATAATAATTCATGCTAACTTACATCCAATTGGATATATATATATATATATCAGGATCTTTCCAACACGAGGTGCTTGCCAAAGGATAAAATGAAAAAGTGAAAGGTGAGGATCACTTTCACTCTTGCATAATGTAATAGACATAAAGAAAAAGATAGGCCCTTCGCAGAGGGAAGCAGAGGTTGTCATGTGCTTTTAGGGTTGGATGCACAAACTCTTAATTCAAAAGAATGTCACTTTATATTGCCACTTGTAATATGAACCTTTATTATGCAGACCGTCGCTTTTATTACTTCCATATCACACGATCATATAAAGCTTATTTTCTCCGCACTAATAAGTCATACATATTTAGAGAGCAATTTTTTTTCTTGCAACATGACAACTTACTTGAAGGATCTTACTCAATCCATAGGTAGGTATGGTGGACTCTCATGGCAAAACTAGGTTTAAGGATATTGGAAGCACAAGTAGTATCTCTACTTGGTGCGAGGAATTTGGCTAGCATGAGGGGGAAAGGCAAGCTCAACATGTTGGACGATCCATGACAATATACTTTAACTGAGATGTGAGAAAACATAACCCATTACGTTGTCTTCCTTGTCTAACATCAACTCTTTACCATGTCATACTTTAATGAGTGCTCACAATCATAAAAGATGTCCAAGATAGTATATTTATATGTGAAAACCTCTCTTTCTTTATTACTTCTTATTAATTGCAACGATGACCAAAACTATGTTTGTTAACTCTCAACAACTTTTATGTATCATACTCTTTATGTGTGAAGTCATTACTATCCATAAGATCAATATGAACTCTTTTATTCTTTTTATTCTTTCTATTTCTTCAAGATCATAGCAAAATAGCAAAGCCCTTGACTCAACACTAATCTTTATTATAAATAGCTCATGGACTCGATCACATAGAGAGATCACAAAGCAAAACTCAAACCTAATTCATAACAAAACTTTATTCTACTAGATCAAGATATTACTAAAAGGATCGAACTAAGTAAAACGGTAAAGATAGGAGTGTGATGGTGATACGATACTGGGGCACCTCCCCCAAGCTTGGCAGTTGCCAGGGGGAGTGCACATACCCATGTGATTATGTCCTTGGAGGTGATGAAGGTGGTGGTGATGATGGTGGATAATCGCACATCGAGCGTAAAAGCTCCTCCAACTTGTGGATAATGCCCTTGAGTGCGATGATATGATCCTTCAACAAAATATTTTCCTGTGTGAGATACTTGTTTTGTATGCGAGCCAACTCAATCATCTTGAAAGCTTCAATCTCAATTGGGGTAAAGAGGTTAAGTAGAGGTTGAGGGATGTTTTCTTCTTCCGCCGCCGGAGCTTGATCCTCCATGGCCTTCTTGATCCCTTCATCCTTGTTGATCTCCTCCGATTCTTCTCTTTTCAGCTCTATCTTCAATAGCCAAGCATCCTTGTCTTTATTGTTGGAGGAGGGTGACGTCATGATGCTCTAGATCTGTCAGAAAAACAGCTCGAGACAAAGACAGAAGATTTTTGCGTGATATGGTGGTCAAAACCTTCGGGAGATTATATAATGAATTTTTACCGACCAAAAGGAGTAACGTGCAAGAAAACGGAGTCCGGAGAGCACACGAGGTGCCCACGAGGCAGGGGGGCACGCCTTCCACCCTCGTGGAGGCCTCGTGTCCTTCCCGGACTACTTCTTATTTTCCTAAATTCTTAAATATTCCAAAACAGAGAAAAATTTCTATTAGAACTGTTTTGGAGTCAGTTTACTTACCGTACCACATACCTATTCCTTTTCGGAATCTGAAATGTTCTGGAAAGTGTCCCTTATGTATTCCTCTGGGGTTACGGTTTCAATAATATTAGTTTCAACATTTATAGGATTACCTGAGATATAATGTTTGATTCTTTGACCGTTCACCAGCCACGGACTTGTGCCTTTGAAGTTGTTGATTTTTATGGCACCTGAGCGATAGACCTCCTCAATAATGTAATGACCTTCCCATTTAGAGAGAAGTTTTCCTGCGAGAGTTGAATAGCAACACATAATCACCTACGTTAAACTCACGCTTTTGTATTCTTTTGTCATGCCATCTTTTAACTTTTTCTTTAAACAGCTTGGCATTCTCATAGGCTTGGGTTCTCCATTCATCAAGTGAGCTAATGTCAAATAACCTCGTCTCACTGGCAAGTTTGAAATCATAGTTGAGCTCTTTAATGGCCCAATATGCCTTATGTTCAAGTTCGAGAGGTAAGTGACATGCTTTTCCATAAACCATCTTATACGGAGACATACCCATAGGATTTTTATATGCAGTCTATAGGACCATAATGCATCATCAAGTTTCTTGGACCAATTCTTTCTAGATCTATTAACAGTCTTTTGCAAAATTAATTTGAGCTCTCTATTACTCACTTCTACTTGACCACTATACTGTGGGTGATAAGGGGATGCAATTCTATGATTAACATCATACTTAGCAAGCATTTTACGAAATGCACCATGAATAAAATGTGAACCACCATCAGTCATGAGATATCTAGGGACACCAAACCTCGGAAAAATAACTTCTTTAAGCATCTTAATAGAGGTGTTATGATCAGTACTACTAGTTGGAATAGCTTCTAACCACTTATTAACGTAATCAACAAAACCTAAAATATGTGTATATTCATTAGAGGCAGGAAAAGGTCCCATATGATCAAAGCCCCAAACATCAAACGGTTCAATAACAAGAGAATAATTCATAGGCATTTCTTGACGTCTACTAATATTACCAATTCTTTGACATTCATCACAAGACAAGACAAACTTATGGGCATCTTTGAAGAGAGTAGGCCAATAAAAACCAGATTGCAATACCTTACATGCAGTTCTATTTCCAGCATGTGTCCTCCATATGGTTCGGAGTGACACTTGTGTAGGATCTGTTCCTATTCATGCTCAGGTACACATCGTCTAATAACACCATCTACTCCTTCTTTATAAAGGTGTGGGTCATCCCAAAAGTAATGTCTTAAATCATAAAAGAACTTTTTCTTTTGCTGGTATGTGAAACTAGGTGGTATAAATTTAGCAACAATGTAATTAGCATAATCAGCATGCCATGGAGTAGTACGAGAAGCATTAATGACCGCTAATTGTTCATGAGGAAAGCTATTATCAATAGGTAGTGGGTCATCAAGAACATTCTCTAACCTAGACAAGTTGTCTGCAACGGGGTTCTCAGCTCCCTTTCTATCAACAATATGCAAATCAAATTCTTGGAGCAAGAGGACCCATCTAATAAGTCTAGGTTTAGCATCTTTCTTTTCCATAAGATATTTAATAGCAGCATGATTAGTGTGAATAGTTACTTTAGAATCAACAATATAAGGTCTGAACTTATCACATGCAAATACAACTGCTAAGAATTCTTTTTGAGTAGTAGCATAATTTCTCTGGGAAGTGTCTAGAGTTTTACTGGCATATTGAATAACATTTAGTTTCTTATCAACTCTTTTCCCTAGAACATCACCTACAGCATAATCGCTAGCATCACACATAATTTCAAAGGGTAAATTCCAATCAGGTGGCTGAACAATAGGTGCAATGATCAAGGTTTTCTTAAGTATTTCAAATGCTTCTACACAATCATCATCAAAGACAAAAGGAATATCTTTTTGTAATATATTAGTTAGAGGCCTAGATATTTTAGAAAAGTCCTTAATGAACCTCCTATAAAAACCGGCATGACCAAGGAAACTTCTTATACCTTTTATGTCCTTGGGACACGACATCTTTTCAATAGCATCAACTTTAGCTTTATCAACTTCAATACCTCTTTCAGAAATTTTGTGCCCCAAGACAATACCTTCATTAACCATAAATTGGTACTTCTCCTAATTCAAGACGAGACTAGTGTCTTCACATCTCTGCAAAACTCGATCAAGGTTGCTCAAGCAATCATCAAAAGAGGATCCATAAACGGAGAAATCATCCATGAATACCTCACAAATGTTTTCACAAAAGTCAGAGAATATAGCCATCATGCATCTTTGAAAGGTAGCAGGTGCATTACATAAACCAAAAGGCAGATGTCTATAAAAAAAGTACTAAAAGGGCAAGTAAAAGTAGTCCTTGCTTGATCGTCCGCTGACACAGGTATTTGAGAGAAACCAGAATAACCATCTAGAAAGCAGAAATGTGTATCTTTGGATAGTCTTTCTAGCATTTGATCAATAAAAGGTAAAGGTTAATGATCTTTCTTAGTATCTTTATTTAATTTGCGGAAATCAATTACCATCCTATAACCTGTAATAATTCGTTGCAGGATCAATTCATCTTTATGATTAGGGACTACAGTAATACCTCCCTTCTTAGGGACACAATGGACATGACTTACCCACTCACTATCAGTAACGGGATAGATTATACCTGCCTCAAGGAGCTTTAGTATTTCCTTTCTTACCACTTCTTTCATCTTAGGATTTAACCGTCGTTGGTGATCTCTAGCTGGTTTAGCGTCTTCATCCAATTTAATTTTGTGTTGGCATAAAGTGGGACTAATGCCCTTAAGATCATCAAGAGTATATCCAATAGCAGCACGGTGCTTCTTCAGAGTTTTTAATAATCTTTCCTCTTCCTGCTCTGAAAGTTTAGCACTAATAATAACAGGATATATCTTCTTTTCATCAAGATAAGCATATTTAAGAGTATCAGGTAATGGTTTAAGCTCAAACACGGGATCACCATTGGGTGGAGGAGGATCCCCAAGGAATTCAACAGGCAAGTTGTGTTTCAGAATAGGACCTTGTTGAAAGAATACTTCATCTATGTCCCTTCTTTCTTTCATAAACATATCATTTTCATGGTCTAGCAAATATTGTTCTAAAGGATCAGTAGGAGGCACGGCAATAGAAGCAAGACCAATAATTTCATCCTTTTCACAATCAATCTTAGCATTAACAGTGTTCAAGAAGGGTCTACCAAATATAATGGGACAAAAGCTATCTTGTGGGGAACCAAGAACAAGAAAATCAGCAGGATATTTAACTTTCTCACACAAGACTTCAACATCTCTAAGAATCCCAAATGGTGAAATAGTATCTCTATTGGCAAGCTTAATTGTAACATCAATATCTTCTAACTCAGCGGGTGCGATATCATGCATAATTTCTTCACATAAGGAAATAGGTATTGCACTGGCACTAGCACCCATATCACATAAGCCATGATAACAATGATCTCCTATTTTAACAGAAATAACAGGCATGCCTACAACAGGTCTATGTATCTTAGCATCGGGTTTAGCGATATTAGCTGCTTCCTCACAGAAGTAAATAACATGCCCATCTATATTATCAGCCAAGAGATATTTAACCATAGCAATACTAGGTTCAACTTTAATTTGCTCAGGAGGTGTATATGTTCTAGTATTACTTTTACGAACCACAGTTGAAGCTTTAGCATGATCCTTTATCCTAACAGGGAAAGGTGGTTTGTCAACATAAGTGGTAGGAACAATAGGATCATTATAAGTGATAGTCTTTTCTTCAACTATAACAGGTGCAACTAGTTTTACTTCAATGGGAGGATTATATTTAAACCACTTCTCCTTAGGGAGATCAACGTGAGTAGCAAAAGATTCATAGAAAGAAGCTACTATCTCAGAGTCAAGTCCATATTTAGCGCTAAATCCACGAAAAGCATTGGTATCCATAAAAGATTTAACACAACCAAACTTAGGTGTCATACCTAACTCCTTACCATAGTCGGAATCCCAATCTTCAAAGTTGCATTTAATTCTTTCCAATAAGTCCCACTTGAATTCAATAGTCTTCAGCATGTAAGAACCAGCATAGGAAGTATCGAGCATGGTGCGATCATTGAGAGAAAGCCGAGCATAAAATTTTTGGATAATCATTTCTCTTGAGAGCTCATGATTGGAGCATGAATATAACATTGACTTAAGCCTCCCCCAAGCTTGAGTGATGCTTTCTCCTTCGCGAGGCCAAAAATTATATATATAATTACGATCACGATGAACAAGATGCATAGGATAGAACTTCTGGTGAAATTCCAATTTAATCGTTTATAATCCCAAGATCACGTATCATCACATAGCCTATACCATGTCAATGCGTCTCCCTTCAAAGATAAAGGGAAGACCTTCCTCTTAATGACATCATCGGGTATACCTGAAAGCTTAAATAATCCACAAACTTCATCCACATAGATAAGGTGTAAATCGGGATGCAATCTTCCATCTCCTTCAAAGGGATTCGCTAGCAGTTTCTCTATCATACTCGAAGGAATCTCAAAATAAACATTTTTAGTAGGTTCAGTAGGTTCAGTAGTGTTGGAGTAAATGACCACAGGTAGCCTAACCGGCTCCCATTGGCCCTTAGAAAAAACAACGGGCCGACCGAGCCTTGAAGCACCCAAGACGTGGGGCCGCCTTCCTCCGGCCGGCTATCTCACACGCCGGCTACCGGAAGGCGGACCGGCCCTAAATTCTCTTGGAGGACGCCGCGATAGGGCCGACTCCAAGAAGCCGGCCACGGAAAGACCGACTCCAAGAAGCCGGCCCAAGAGAATTGACTCCAAGAGGCCGGCCCCAGGCATGCGGCCCGGGGCCGTGCCCTAAAAGTCTGCATCCCCCATAACGATGATGGGACGAGGCGTGGAAACAGTGGATCCCTGCCACCCCCGAATCCTGCAGCACGCATGGCTACAGTACGCCGTACGGGACAGCCATCACCCGTCCGGCGTGGCACTGTTTCCATGCTGATCATGACGCCCCCCACGACGGGCTGCCAGTACGGCCCATGGGCGGCGGGCCCCTTCGATCAGAGAGACGCCCGAAGGCGGCCTGGCCTCCCCCAACCGGCCTGAGGCATGGCCGGCTTCCTATAGCCGGCTTGCTCCCCTCCTCGGGGCGCGCACACCATTAAGGAGACAAGACGAGGTATGCCTACAGTGAGAGTCCGCAAGGCGGCAGCACTGTAGCCATGCTTACCTCGACAAAGCCCTCGTCATCAGAGGCGAGGCAACAGTAACCAGCCCCCGACAAGACCCCCAAGCGGTGGGACCGGCCTATCGACCGATGAGTCGGCAGCCGACGGGACCCACCAGTCGGCGGGCCCCAGCAGTCGGCGGAGAAGCCGGCGGTCATAGACACTGACAGCTAGGGCCCGCACCCAGCCGGATTACCATTGTACCCCCCGGGGGTAGGCCTATATAAACCCCCCGGGACACTCATGCAAAGGGTTGATCTCATATAGTTTTAGACACCACTAAAGGGAGAGGAGAGAGCTAGCCTTGCCCTTCTTCCTCCTTCCACCGAACAGCTCAAGGAGCCTCTTGTAGCTTCTTGTTGATCTAGTGATCATGCGGAGACCCCGTAGAGCAGGAGTAGGGTATTATCTCCACGGAGATCCCCCAACCTGGGTAAGATCCACCGGCGTGCATGTCTTCACCTTATCCCATTTCCAGGCACCGGCGATGTCTTACTGGCTCCCACACAGATAAGCCATCCGTTGGCATATGTCGCACCTACCACCCGACATTTGGCGCCCACCATGGGGCCAGGTGCACCATCGTCCGGAGACCTGCTCTGGACGGGAACCTTTTTCCTCCCCTGCGAGCGTAGCCAGCCCGGCACGCCCGATGGCGCTTGCCCCGACGCGCTGCAAAGCGTCGACAAAACCTGCGCAGTGAGCTGCCTCGCCGATCTTCTTGGCGAGGCTCGCATCTCCAACGAGCCCGCATCTGACGCGGGCACAGGCTGCCCCAAGAGCCGCCTCGTCAGCCTCCTCGACCAACTCCACGTCTCCAGCGAGCCTACTGCAGACTTGGAGTCGGTTGGCTCCACCGACCCGATGCTTGTCGACTCCGACACGGCGTCGCTCGACGCCGTCCCCTCCAATGTGATCAACTTCGACGACCCTCTCCCTCGGGCCGACAGTGGCGGCAGCATTGTCACCGAGGTGCTAGTCATCAGCCACGGCGTCACCTCCGACGAAAATGCCCGCGATGCCCTGCAGGCAACGCTGCATGATCTGTCCGCCCCCATCCCGGTGGACGCTGACGCTGAGACGCTGGAGGCATGCCGCCTTGCTCTCCTTGCGGAGGGCCAGAGGATAGCCTCCATGAGACGCCTTACTGAAGCCCACCAGCGCGAAGTCGACCGCGCCGCTTTCGATACGCCGCCTCCAGAAGGGCCGAGCCGAGCCGACATCGTCACGAAACGCGGCGCGGCCATAGCCAGCATGCTGGGAGCAGACCGCCCAGTCTACGCCACGCCCCTCGAGAATCAACGCGCCGCCCAGTCAATCGTAGACGAGCTAAATGGACTGGGGGCTGACGAGCTCCCCTACATAACCAGACGCATCCCGCAGCTAATTGACGCGGCTGCAGAGCGGCACAAAGCCGGCGTCCGAGCTGAAAGCCCCCCTCACCGAGAGCATGGTGCGATGTCGCGTACGCCGACTGCGGGCGGCGCCCGTGTGAGACAAGAGAAGGAGCCGGCTGCTAGCCACAGCCGGACTTGAATCACCATCAAGCGCGATGCAGAAGGTCGCCCTCGAGGTGTAGAACGACGAGGCGACCCGCCTCATCCTCCGCCTCGTGGGGAGAGATATCCCACCCCGCCGCCGGTCGCGCATCCGACTCTCAGCGGACGACTTGGTCGCCGCGAAGGAGTCGGCGAGAATTATGCCCGCCATCGGATCGACCGCCTTGCGCGATCCCTGGCCCTGGAAGAAGAAGATGATGTCGGCCCGCCTTGTTTCGGCCCCCGCATCCACGACGAGCCCTTCCCCAAAGGGTTCTCGCTCCCGAGAGACACGCCCAAGTACAACGGCTCCGTGAAGCCGGAAGATTGGTTGATCGACTACTCCACCGCAGTCCGCATAGCAAACGGCAATAGGCGCGTTGCCGTGAAATATGTCCCCCTGATACTCCAAGGCACGGCGCGCACCTGGCTCAATAGCCTCAAACCCTATAGCATTAACAGCTGGCTGGACTTCACAGAAGCCTTCATACGCAACTTCACCAACACATACAAACGGGCCCCCAAGCCCCGACAGCTCTCCTTGTGCATACAAGGTCCCAATGAATCGACCCGCGGCTACCTCACGCGTTGGGCCGAGCTCCGCAACTCCTGTGAGGGGGTGCACGAGGTTCAAGCCATAGAGTACTTCACCGCCGGGTGCAGAGATGGCACCCTCCTCAAGCACCGACTCCTCTGCGACGAGCCGGCTACCCTCGACGAGCTGCTGGTCATAGCAGACAAGTACGCCACGGCCAACTCCTCAATGAAGACTGAGCTCCGGGTAGATGCCCCTGGAAAAGTGTTGACGCCGGCTCCCAAGACGCCGGCTAGAGAATCAAGCCGACGCCCGTATCAAAGCGACCACAATCGCAAGGCCCCTGTGCCGTCTTCCACAAGCCGGCAGGTGGCCATAGTCGAAGACGAGCAACCTGAGGGGCGGCCGGCACCCAAGAAGCAGAAGGGCGGCAGGCCGGCTTGGCAGCCGGCTTTCTCCTACGAGCAAACCCTCGATGCCCCCTACAAGTTCCACAGTGGCGCGAAGCCGTCCAACCACACAACTCAGAAGTGCCATTGGCTCACACGAATCTCCAAGGGAGAGGGGCTGTTGCCGCCTCCGCCTGCAGGCCAGCCGCCTCCTGCCCCACAGCAGCCGGCCGCTCGGCCAGCAGTCGGAGCCATCCAAGATGAGTTCCCCAATGAACATGCCACCTACGTCGTCTTTACAAGCCAGACGAAAGACCGACGCAGTCGGCGCCGACAACAGCAAGAAGTCAGCGCGGTCGACTCCAACAACCCCGAGTTTATGCACTGGTCGGAGAAGCCCATCAGCTGGAGCTAGGCCGATCACCCAGAGGTGATGCCGTCTCCTGGCTCCTATGCATTGGTTTTGGACGCCACCCTCGCTACAGAAAGGCGAGCTGTCCGTTTCTCCCGCATACTGATAGATGGCGGGAGCAGCATCAACATACTGTACACGACACCATGGAGAAGCTCAACATCAAGCCGAAGCAGCTCATGCCAAGCCGGACTATGTTCCATGGCATTGTGCCCGGCCTATCCTGCTCACCAATTGGTAAGATCAAGATAGATGTACTCTTTGGGGACAAAGATCATTTCCACCAAGGGCAATATGGTTTGAGGTAGTGGATTTGGAAAGCCCGTACCACGCATTGCTTGGCTGACCTGCATTGGCCAAGTTTATGTCCGTGCCCCACTACGCCTACCTCAAGATGAAGATGCCGAGTTCCAAGGGCATCATCACCATAGCCAGAGACTACAAGAAGTCTTCTGAGTGTGCAGCCGCTAGCAGCCGGCTGGCCGAGTCCCTTGTGATTGCTGAAGAGAGAAAGATGCTGAATCGAGTTGTGGCCACGGCTGGCAAGCAGCCGTCCCTGTCCCCTGACCCCAAGGAATGTGATGCTCAAGGTTCTTTCCAGCCGGCCAAAGAGACAAAGAAGATACCTCTAGACCCGGAGCACCCAGAGAGGTACGCTATCATGGGCACCGGCCTCGACAGCAAATAGGAAAGCGAGCTCGTCGATTTCCTCCGTGAGAATCGGGACATCTTCGCATGGTCTCCCAAAGACATGTCGGGTGTCCCAACGGATTTCGCCGAGCACAAGCTACACGTCCGATCAGATGCCAAGCCGGTCAGGCAGCCCTTGCGCCGCCTGTCAGAAGAGAAGAGAAGAGTAGTCGGAGAAGAAATAGCCCGGCTTCTGGCAGCCGGCTTCATTATGGAAGTGTTCTTTCCAAAATGGCTTGCCAACCCGGTCCTGGTATTGAAGAAGAACAAGCAGTGGCGCATGTGCATTGACTACACCAGCCTCAACAAAGCCTGCCCTAAAGATCCCTTTGCTCTGCCAAGGATTGACCAAGTGATAGACTCCACAGCCGGATGCGAGCTGTTGAGTTTTTTGGATGCATACTCGGGCTACCACCAGATAAAATTGGACCCAGTTGACCGCCTGAAGACCACCTTCATCACCCCATTCGGAGCTTTCTGTTACCTGACTATGGCATTCGGCTTGAGAAATGCCGGTGCCACTTTTCAGCGTTGCATGCAGAAATGCCTCCTCAAGCAACTCAGCAGAAATGACCACGTCTATGTAGACGATGTTGTGGTGAAGACGGAGAAACGCGGCACCTTGCTAGAAGACCTCAAGGAGTAATTTGAGAATTTGCGCCGGTTTCAGATCAAGCTCGACCTGGAGAAATGCGTGTTCGGGGTACCAGCCGGCTAGCTTTTAGGCTTCCTGGTCTCCGAACGCGGCATCGAGTGCAACCCAGTCAAGATCAAGGCCATAGAGAGAATGAAGATTCCCACCAAGCTGCGAGACGTCCAAAAGTTCACCGGATGCCTGACATCTTTGAACCGCTTCATCAGCCGGCTCAGAGAGAAAGCTCTACCCCTCTACTGACTCATGAAGAAGTCCACTCACTTCGAGTGGAATGACCAGGCGGACCAAGCTTTCCATGAGCTAAAGAAGATGCTATCCACGCCGCCTGTCTTGGCGGCCCCGACTGAGAAAGAGCCCATGTTCCTCTACATCACCGCCACCAGCCAGGTGGTCAGCACAGTTATCGTGGTTCGGCGTCCAGAAGAAGGTCGAGCTCAGCTAGTCCAGAGGTTGGTCTATTATTTGAGCGAAGTACTGTCCACCTCGAAGCATAACTACCCGCACTATCAGAAGATCTGCTATGGTGTGTACTTCGCCTCCAAGAAACTCAAGCCCTACTTTCAAGAGCACCCCATCACGGTCGTATGCACTGCCCCGCTCGACGAGATCATAGGCAGCCGGGATGCATCCGACCGAGTGGCGAAGTGGGCCATTGCGCTGGCTCCTTACATGATCTACTACCAGCCCCGCACCGCCATCAAGTCCCAAGCATTGGCCGACTTCCTCGTCGACTGGGCCGAGACCCAGTACCTGCCACTGGCCCCCGACTCCACCCATTGGCGGATGCACTTTGACGGATCCAAGATGCGCACCGGCTTGGGAGCCGGCATCGTCCTCACCTCTCCCAAAGGCGACAAACTCAGATACACATTGCAAATCCATTTTGCCGCTTCCAACAATGTGTCCGAGTACGAAGCAGTCATACACGGGCTCCGGCTAGCCAAGGAACTCGGCATCCGCTAGATCCTGTGCTATGGCGACTCGGACTTGGTGGTCCAGCAATCATCCGGCGACTGGGACGCCAAGGACACAAACATGGCAAGCTACCGCTTCCTCGTTCAGCGGATCAGCGGATACTTTGAGGTGTGCGAGTTCCTCCACGTGCCACGGGCCGACAACGAGCAAGCAGATGCCCTGGCACGAATAGGATCCATCTGGCAAGCTATACCAACCGGCGTCGTGTCACAACCCTAGTCTGGTATGACCTAGACTAGCTAGTCATTTGTGCATCATGTTTAAATTTCATTTAAATTTGAAATGAGGATTGGTGGAACCCTCAGAATCATTTTGAAAATGATCCAAATAAAAATTTCTCCAAAAGGGTCCAAGAAAATGCTCATGTTGCCCTCTGAAAATATTGGACAGAGATAAAAATCAAAACAATATTTTTAGGAGCTCATGGACATTTATTTTGGCCATTTGGATTAATTCGATAAATATTTGCATTGGAAAGATATTTCTATATATATGAAATATGGTCCAAAAATTGTGCCTTTTGTTGAGGAGCCCTGGAATAATACCCTTAGCCCCTATAAAAATTGGCATAAGCAAATAAAATGGTTTAGTATTTTATTAAACCAAACAAATGTCAGAAAAAAAAATAATAGAAAAGGGAATTAAAAAAAAACAGGAAAACCTCACCTGTGCTTACCTGGGGCTCTCCCCTGCGCAGCCCAGCAGCAGCAGGCCGGCCCAGCCAGGAGGTGGCCCAGCCCACCAGGCTCCCCCTCCTCTGTCGTCTTCCTTCCCGACAGGGGAACGGAGTGTGGCCGGCGCACGCGCGCGCCACCGCGCCACGCCTCCTCCCTCCCTGCCTGCCTGTCCTCCCCTCGCCGCTCTGGATGGACCGCACGTCGCCACGCAGCCGCCCCGGTCCTTTTCCCCTCCCTCTCGCTCATCCCCTCCTCTGGCTCCCCCTCACTCCCACCGAACGCGGCCGCCGCCGCCGACGAGAACCACCACGGCCACAGCCACCCCCTCGCCCCTCGGTTGTGCCCACGAGCTCCGCGACGTCGTCCTCGACCCCCTCACCGAACCACGCCCCGCCGGAAGCCCTGCAGCGTCGACTCCGAGCTCTTCTTCAACCTTCGGCCGCCGGTGACCTCGTCTTCGATTCGCGCCGTCTAGGTCGTCCCCAGGCCCACTGAGCTGCGCTTCGACCTCCCAGTGAGCTCCTCCGTCGTTTCCCCCTAACCCCACGGCCTAGCGCTCGTTGTAGCACCACTTCCCATGATGCCCGAAGCACACCGCCGCACGAACTCGTCGCCGACGAGGCTCCGGTGGCCAATCGGCCCCGTGCATATGCCCGTTGGCTTTGTGGGAGCCTGCAGAACGCGTTGTTGCTACCCGTTGATCCTCCCGTGCACGGTGGCGCCGTTTTCATCGGCGCCCGAACTCCGGCGACCGCCAAAGTCGTCGCCGGCGACGTCTCCGGCCACCCCGAGCTCAACCATCACCACCAAGAGCTGCGGCTCGTTCCCAGGAGCTCGTAGATGCTCTCCGCCTCCCGTTTGGTGGCCGTAACGTGCAAATGCACTTCCTCCGCCGCGCTCGGCCTCGCCGGCGGCTAAACGCCGGCGAGTTGACCGGGTTTGACCCCCCAGGGTCGCTGACCAGTGGGCCCGACCCCCCTAACCTTTTAATTAAATTAAATTAACCCCTGTTGACCCCCCTGTCACTGACGTGTGGGTCCCACACGTCAGGTCTGACCCTGGACAGCCGCGTTGACCACTGACGTCGTGCTGACGTCATGCTGACGCAATTATTTGATTTCTGGAATTAAATTAATTCAGGAAATTCCAGAAATTGCTTTAAACTTCAAAAATTCATAACAATTCAACCGTAGCTCAGATTAAATAATTTATATATGAAAAATTATCAGAAAAATGCAATCTTTCCATCTGTACTAGTTTCATGCATGACAAACCAACTTATACATGCTGAATATGGGAAAACACATTATGGCATATTAAGAGATTTAATTTAGTAATGCATTTGAACCTTTGGTTCAAATGGACTTCAAACCAAATGTTTACTAGTTGCATTAGCTCAACAGCATCACATCTACATGCCATGTTCATGCATCATATTGTTGCATATGATTGTGTATTGATTGCCGGCACCGTTCCTTCTCGATAGGTCCTACTCCGGAGACGTTCCAGAGTACCTGTCTGTGAAGCAGTGCCTCCCTTGTTGAATTACCAGGCAAGCAAACCCCCTTGTTCATTTCGATAAAACCCTACTCTCTCGCTCCTGCTCTCAGTTATTGCATTAGGACAACAACGATTCATCTGCTACTTTGTGCTGCGGTAGTTGAACCCATTCCTCTGCATGACCTGTCATTGCCACAGTAAATAGTTGAAACCCACTAGCATGTGTAGGAGTTGATTGAAGCCACTGATGTGTTCCTACCATGCTATGCCTGCTATTGCTTAGAGTTGTGTCAGGTCTGATTCATTGGGAATGAATTGGAGTGTCACGATATGTTCTGATGCTGAGAGTGAAGTGTGTGAACACGATTTGGTAAAGGTAGCGGTGAGAGGCCATGTAGGAGTACATGGTGGGTTGTCTCACTGGAACCGTCCTTAAGCACTGAGTTCTATGTATGTTGTCCAATGACTCGATACTACCACACATTGGAATCGGCTTAAGTGCCCCTCTCGACTTATTAACCAACTTGATCTCTGTCCAGGAGTCGCAACTAGTTTCTGGTGTTTGTAGGTAGTGCTATTTTTCTACCAAGTGGCACCCGGCAGGGTGGGCTTGGGACAGACTAGGCACACGTGGCACGGTGTACCGAGTGGCACCCGGTTGGTGGGCTCGGGAACCCTGCTCACATCGTTTGGGGCCGTGAGCGACACCCCGGCCGGATCTCCTTGCGGATGGAACCCGAATAGGCGATAAACCTGGACTAGAGTCTTGTGTGGTTAGTCAGGTCGTGGCCGACACCCTCGCCAGGCTTCCGCTTGAAGGTTGCCGAGATACATGACGTGTACATGGCGGTAAGTGGCGAGAGCGTGTGTGAAGAAGTACACCCCTGCAGGGTTAACATGATCTATTCGAATAGCCGGGTCCGCGGTTATGGACTTCTTGGATGCTTACATGGTACATAGACAACTTGAAGTGGATACTATAAAATGCTCAAGACAAGTGTGAGTGCTATGGATGGCCTTCTCGTAGGGAGACGGGGATGAATCCATAGTAGTGTATTGTATGGTGATTAGTGGACTCGTGTACGTTGTTTCACCTCCAGAGTTTCTGGTAGTCGTAGAACAGGATAGCCACAGAGTCAAAGCTGGCTTGCTGCAACCAAACCCCACATTACCCTCTTGGTACAAATGCATGTATGATAGGATCTGATGTAAGTCTTGCTGAGTACCTTTGTACTCATGTTGCTTTATTTATGTTTTTGCAGCGGAGACTTCGGTCTTACTAGTGTTCTCGTGGACTTCGACTAGTAGCTAGTACCTCAGCTACGATCTTGATCGGATGTTGTAGATAGTCAGGCTCTTCAGCCTTTTTCATTTGTAGATGTCTGTACCCAGACATGTAATGCTTCCGCTTGTTGCTTGTATGCTCTGTATGATGGGTCTTGTGACCCCTGTTTGCAATAATTGCTATGACGGCTCTTCTGAGCCTTTATCTATATGAGTTGTTGAGTTATGCTGTGATGCCATGTTGTACAGCACATACTTGCATGTTATGCGTACGTGTAATGTGTATTGCTATGTGTGGGATCTGACTATCTAGTTGTTTATTCTTAGTAGCCTCTCTTACCGGGAAATGTCTCCTAGTGCTTCCACTGAGCCCTGGTAGCTTGCTACTGCTCCGGAACACTTAGGCTGGCCGGCATGTGTCCTTCTTCGATCCTGTGTCTGTCCCTTCGGGGAAATGTCACGCGATGAATACCGGAGTCCTGCTAGCCCGCTACAGCCCGGTTCACCGGAGTCCTGTTAGCCCAGTGCTACAGCCTGGATTCACTCGCTGATGACCGACACGTTCGATGCTGGGTCATGAATGCCTGTCCCTGTAAGTTAGTGCCACTTTGGGTTTACGACTAGCCATGTCAGCCCGGGCTCTTTATCATATGGATGCTAGCGACACCATCATATACGTGTGCCAAAATGCGCAAACGGTCCCGGGCAAAGGTAAGGCGACACCCGTGGTGTTACATGCTAGATCGATGTGGCATCGAGTCGGGGTCCTGACAGCTTTGGTATCAGAGCCTGACTGCCTGTAGGTTTACCAAGCCATACTGGTCGAAGTTGAGTCTAGAAAATCTTTAGTTATGTAAGGGAATTGATTGTGGGATGGAACGTAAGGCTCTTTTACTCCTTATACCTCATGACCTTCTGATCTGAGTCATCCTATCTTTCCGACGGGGTTAAGGAACTAGGCTTCTCTTCCGTCTATCAGGATCACGTGTTACTACTCCGTAGTTCCATAGGATTGGTTGATCAGAGTCATACCCCAGTTTTCGAGTACTTTCCGGTGTAGTCTGTTTAGTACTATCTCAGAACCTTGAGTGGTGATGTTGAGTTGTTGTACTACCCCATTTTTAGTAGGATGTCTCAATCTGAGCATTTTACTGCCGTTATGCTGCCGGAATTTCCCTAGGAGTTCGAGTGATACTAATCCTTGTCCTACATTCTACAGTCCATAGTTGATGCTGATTCCGTCGCTGGTTTCGTTTCACCAGGATGTCATCAAAGTTCTGTTGTTCGTAGCCAGAACCACGGAGATGGTAGGGATGAGGATCCTCCCGACCCGCCTTCGTTGACCGGGTTCATGCTAGAGATGGAGAGGAACAAGCGTGAGTCTAACCGTTTGTTGGCACGTATTGAGGAGAACACCGCACATCAGTTCAAAGGGTCTACTACCATTCATGATTTCATTCGCTTGCACCCACCTACTTTTCATCATTCCATCGAGCCACTCGATGCAGATGACTGGCTCCGTAGCATCACTCATAAGCTGTGTTCCGCGAGCGTAGCTGAAGATGACAAGGTCACCTATGCCACATACCACCTGGAAGGTCCTGCTAGTCTTTGGTGGCAGAACTATGAGGCTATGCTTCCAGCTGGCCAGATTCCTACCTGGAAGGATTTCGTTGAGGCTTTTCGCGAGCATCACATTCCTGAAGCCCTCATTGATCGCAAGAGAGAAGAGTTCTGTAGTTTCACCCAGGGTAAGATGGCTGTTGATGCCTATAGTAGAGAGTTTGAGAACCTCGCCCGTTATGCCACAGAAGAGGTGTCCACGGATGCCAAGAAGCAGGCTAGGTTCCGGAAGGGTCTCAACCCCAAGTTGCGTCGTGATCTCCACCTGCATCATTGTGATACATTCCAAGCCCTTGTGAACAAGGCCATCAATGCAGAGACAGCTCAACTCACTTACGAGGAGTCTCGTAAGCACACTCGTGCTTTGGGATCTTCCTCCGGTTCTAGCTCTCAGAAGCGCCGGATTTGGGTTCGAAACTCCGCTCTTCCACCCAAATATGTACCGAGGCCATCTTGTGTGGCACCTCATCAAGTTCAGCAGTATGCTCCACCCAGGCCTATTGGTGGACCGCCTTCTAATACAGGTCCACATCCTACCTCCAAGATTTGTTACAAGTGCGGAGAGCCAGGCCACATTGCCCGTCTTTGCACTCAGTCCAGAGTTGCTCCACCCCAGCCCGAGAAGTCTATTGGCCATGGTAAGCCATCACGCAAGATGATCAGTGCCAAGTCAGCTCCCAATGAACATGGACGTGTGCATCACGTCTCAGCTAAAGCCGCTCATGATGATCCAGATGTCGTTCTTGGTACACTCCTTGTCAACTGTCATCCGGCATCGGTTTTGTTCGATACTGGAGCGTCTCATTCCTTCATTTCTGAAAGCTATGCCCGCTTGCACGACATGTCATTTTGTGATATGCCCTCTCCACTACTTATTCAAACTCCTGGATCCAAATGGCAAACTTCTAGGATAAGTTATGGCAATGAAATCCTTGTGGACAGACTTGCATTCCTTGCCTCCTTGATATCTCTCAAGTCTTCGGATATTAACATCATCTTGGGTATGGACTGGATGACAGCTCATCATGCCAAGATTGATTGTTTCACCAAGTCTGTTCAGCTCACACACCCATCTGGCAAGATAGTCACTGTCTCCACTAGAGTTGCAAAGCGTCAGCTCTATTCTCTTAATGCCAGCCCTCTTCCAGACCTTGAAGATATCCCGGTAGTCCGTGACTTTCCGGATGTCTTTCCAGAGGAACTGCCAGGTGTTCCACCTGACAGAGATGTAGAGTTCGTCATAGATCTTATCCCAGGAACAGCTCCAATCTCCCGGAGACCTTACAAGATGGCACCCTTAGAACTAGCCGAGCTTAAGAAACAACTCGATGAGTCCTTGCAAAAGGGTTTCATCCGTCCTAGTTCTTCTCCTTGGGCTTGCCCCGTCCTCTTCGTCAAGAAGAAAGACGGTACGGACCGGATGGTTGTAGATTATCGTCCCGTTAATTTGGTCACGATAAAGAACAAGTATCCGCTTCCCAGGATCAACGACCTGTATGATCAGCTCGCTGGATCCTCAGTCTTTTCCAAGATGGATTTAAGGTTAGGCTACCATCAAATCAAGATCAGAAATGGGGACATTCCCAAGACAGCTTTTGTCACTCGTTATGGCCAGTACGAGTACACGGTCATGTCTTTTGGTCTAACCAACGCTCCAGCTACATTCTCCCGCTTGATGAACTCGATCTTCATGGAGTACTTAGATAAGTTCGTCGTGGTTTACCTCGATGATATTCTTATTTACTCGAAGAACGAGGAAGAGCATGCCGAACATCTTAGACTTGTTTTAGAAAAACTCAGAGAACACCGCCTTTATGCCAAGTTCTCCAAGTGTGAATTTTGGTTGCCAGAAGTGACCTACCTAGGCCACGTAATCTCTGGTAAGGGCATTGCTGTCAATCCCGAGAGAGTTCAAGCCGTTCTCGATTGGACTCCACCTGAGACCGTTAAACAAGTTAGGAGTTTCCTTGGTCTAGCCAGCTATTGTCGCCGCTTTGTTGAAAACTTCTCCAAAGTAGCCAAACCCCTCACGGAACTTCTCAAGAAAGATAAAAAGTTTGAGTGGTCCCCACAGTGTGAGTACAGTTTTCAGGAACTGAAAAGACGCCTGACTTCTGCTCCCATACTTGTGCCACCGGATTTCACTAAAGACTTTATTATCTACTGCGACGCCTCACGACAGGGACTAGGTTGCATTCTTATGCAGGATCGTCATGTGATTGCCTATGCATCTCGACAGTTGCATCCACATGAGGAGAATTATCCTACACATGATCTAGAGCTTGCAGCCGTAGTCTATGCACTCAAGACCTGGCGACATTACCTCCTTGGTAAACGTTGCGAGATCTACACCGATCACCAGAGTCTCAAGTATATCTTCACCCAACCAGATTTGAACCTTAGGCAAAGACGTTGGCTGGAGTTGATCACAGATTATGATCTAGGAATTACCTACACCCCAGGCAAAGCCAATGTCATGGCTGATGCTCTAAGTCGTAAATCCTATTGCAATAATCTCATGTTGCAGCAAGGCCAACCACTTCTCCATGAGGAATTCTGTAAGCTTAACCTTCACATTGCTCCCCGCGGATTCCTTTCTACCTTGGTGGCGAAACCTACCCTTGAGGATCAGATCATCTCTGACCAGAAGTTTGATAGGGGGGTTATCCGCATCAAGAGAAACATTAAGAAGGGAGTTGGTGGATGTTTCTCTATGGATGATCGTGGTGTTGTTTTCTTTGAGAATCGCTTGGTGGTTCCCAAGAATCAACATCTGCGACAATTGATTCTTAAGGAGGCGCATGAATCCCCTCTCACGATTCATCCCGGTAGCACTAAGATGTATCAGGACCTACGCCAGAGGTTCTGGTGGACTAGGATGAAGAGAGAAATCGCTGAGTTCATTGCTAAATGTGACGTTTGTCGTCGCGTTAAGGCAGAGCATCAAAGACCTGCTGGCACCCTTCAGCCTTTAGCTATTCCTGAATGGAAATGGGATAAAGTTGGTATGGACTTCATCACCGGCTTTCCCAGGACCAAGAGAGGGAATAACGCTATCTTCGTAGTCGTTGATCGTCTCTCCAAAGTGGCTCACTTCCTTCCTGTTCGAGAGAGTATCACTGCTAGTCAGCTTGCTGACTTATATATTTCTCGAATAGTGTCACTTCATGGTGTTCCACTAGAGATCAATTCAGACCGTGGCAGTCTTTTCACTTCTCATTTCTGGGAGAGTTTCCAAACTGCCATGGGAACCCATCTTTCCTTCAGTACCGCTTTCCACCCTCAGTCGAGTGGTCAGGTGGAACGGGTCAATCAAATTCTCGAAGACATGCTCAGAGCTTGCGTTATCTCATTCGGTATGGATTGGGAGAAGTGTCTTCCTTTCGCCGAGTTTGCTTATAACAATAGCTACCAATCCAGCCTCAAGAAAGCTCCTTTTGAGGTTCTCTATGGACGAAGATGTCGAACACCTTTGAACTGGTCAGAAACCGGTGAAAGACAATTCTTTGGACCGGACATGATCCAGGAGGCAGAAGAGCAAGTTCGCATCATTCGTGAGAATTTGAAAACAGCCCAATCTCGTCAAAAGAGTCAGTATGATCGTCATCATAAGGATATGACTTATGAAATTGGCGACCAAGCTTACCTTCGGGTTACTCCTTTGAAGGGTACCCATCGTTTCGGTATCAAGGGCAAGTTGGCTCCTCGTTACATTGGTCCTTTTCGTATTCTCGCTAAACGAGGAGAGGTTGCCTACCAATTGGAACTACCTCCACATCTTTCTCGAGTTCATGATGTCTTCCACGTCTCTCAACTCAGGCGTTGCTTCTCGGATCCCATCCGCGGAGTGGACCACGAAACGCTTGATCTCCAAGATAACCTCACATACCGAGAGTACCCGGTTCGCATTCTTGATCAAGCAGAGCGTGTTACTCGACGTCAGAACATCAAGTTTCTCAAAGTTCAGTGGTCTCATCATTCCGAGAGAGAAGCTACTTGGGAGCGAGAAGATCGTCTTCGACTGGAGTACCCCACTTTCTTTCCGTCGACCCCTGAATCTCGAGACGAGATTCTTTCAAGTGGGGGCGAGTTGTCACATCCCTAGTCTGGTATGACCTAGACTAGCTAGTCATTTGTGCATCATGTTTAAATTTCATTTAAATTTGAAATGAGGATTGGTGGAACCCTCAGAATCATTTTGAAAATGACCCAAATAAAAATTTCTCCAAAAGGGTCCAAGAAAATGCTCATGTTGCCCTCTGAAAATATTGGACAGAGATAAAAATCAAAACAATATTTTTAGGAGCTCATGGACATTTATTTTGGCCATTTGGATTAATTCGATAAATATTTGCATTGGAAAGATATTTCTATATATATGAAATATGGTCCAAAAATTGTGCCTTTTGTTGAGGAGCCCTGGAATAATACCCTTAGCCCCTATAAAAATTGGCATAAGCAAATAAAATGGTTTAGTATTTTATTAAACCAAACAAATGTCAAAAAAAAATAGAAAAGGGAATTAAAAAAAAACAGGAAAACCTCACCTGTGCTTACCTGGGGCTCTCCCCTGCGCAGCCCAGCAGCAGCAGGCCGGCCCAGCCAGGAGGTGGCCCAGCCCACCAGGCTCCCCCTCCTCTGTCGTCTTCCTTCCCGACAGGGGAACGGAGTGTGGCCGGCGCGCGCGCGCGCCACCGCGCCACGCCTCCTCCCTCCCTGCCTGCCTGTCCTCCCCTCGCCGCTCTGGATGGACCGCACGTCGCCACGCAGCCGCCCCGGTCCTTTTCCCCTCCCTCTCGCTCATCCCCTCCTCTGGCTCCCCCTCACTCCCACCGAACGCGGCCGCCGCCGCCGACGAGAACCACCACGGCCACAGCCACCCCTCGCCCCTCGGTTGTGCCCACGAGCTCCGCGACGTCGTCCTCGACCCCCTCACCGAACCACGCCCCGCCGGAAGCCCTGCAGCGTCGACTTCGAGCTCTTCTTCAACCTTCGGCCGCCGGTGACCTCGTCTTCGATTCGCGCCGTCTAGGTCGTCCCCAGGCCCACTGAGCTGCGCTTCGACCTCCCAGTGAGCTCCTCCGTCGTTTCCCCCTAACCCCACGGCCTAGCGCTCGTTGTAGCACCACTTCCCATGATGCCCGAAGCACACCGCCGCACGAACTCGTCGCCGACGAGGCTCCGGTGGCCAATCGGCCCCGTGCATATGCCCGTTGGCTTTGTGGGAGCCTGCAGAACGCGTTGTTGCTACCCGTTGATCCTCCCGTGCACGGTGGCGCCGTTTTCATCGGCGCCCGAACTCCGGCGACCGCCAAAGTCGTCGCCGGCGACGTCTCCGGCCACCCCGAGCTCAACCATCACCACCAAGAGCTGCGGCTCGTTCCCAGGAGCTCGTAGATGCTCTCCGCCTCCCGTTTGGTGGCCGTAACGTGCAAATGCACTTCCTCCGCCGCGCTCGGCCTCGCCGGCGGCTAAACGCCGGCGAGTTGACCGGGTTTGACCCCCCAGGGTCGCTGACCAGTGGGCCCGACCCCCCCTAACCTTTTAATTAAATTAAATTAACCCCTGTTAACCCCCCTGTCACTGACGTGTGGGTCCCACACGTCAGGTTTGACCCTGGACAGCCGCGTTGACCACTGACGTCGTGCTGACGTCATGCTGACGCAATTATTTGATTTCTGGAATTAAATTAATTCAGGAAATTCCAGAAATGTTTTAAACTTCAAAAATTCATAACAATTCAACCGTAGCTCAGATTTAAATAATTTATATATGAAAAATTATCAGAAAAATGCAATCTTTCCATCTGTACTAGTTTCATGCATGACAAACCAACTTATACATGCTGAATATGGGAAAACACATTATGGCATATTAAGACATTTAATTTAGTAATGCATTTGAACCTTTGGTTCAAATGGACTTCAAACCAAATGTTACTAGTTGCATTAGCTCAACAGCATCACATCTACATGCCATGTTCATGCATCATATTGTTGCATATGATTGTGTATTGATTGCCGGCACCGTTCCTTCTCGATAGGTCCTACTCCGGAGACGTTCCAGAGTACCTGTCTGTGAAGCAGTGCCTCCCTTGTTGAATTACCAGGCAAGCAAACCCCCCTTGTTCATTTCGATAAAACCCTACTCTCTCGCTCCTGCTCTCAGTTATTGCATTAGGACAACAACGATTCATCTGCTACTTTGTGCTGCGGTAGTTGAACCCATTCCTCTGCATGACCTGTCATTGCCACAGTAAATAGTTGAAACCCACTAGCATGTGTAGGAGTTGATTGAAGCCACTGATGTGTTCCTACCATGCTATGCCTGCTATTGCTTAGAGTTGTGTCAGGTCTGATTCATTGGGAATGAATTGGAGTGTCACGATATGTTCTGATGCTGAGAGTGAAGTGTGTGAACACGATTTGGTAAAGGTAGCGGTGAGAGGCCATGTAGGAGTACATGGTGGGTTGTCTCAGCTGGAACCGTCCTTAAGCACTGAGTTCTATGTATGTTGTCCAATGACTCGATACTACCACACATTGGAATCGGCTTCAAGGCCCCTCTCGACTTATTAACCAACTTGATCTCTGTCCAGGAGTCGCAACTAGTTTCTGGTGTTTGTAGGTAGTGCTATTTTCTACCAAGTGGCACCCGGCAGGTGGGCTTGGGACAGACTAGGCACACGTGGCACGGTGTACCGAGTGGCACCCGGTGGTGGGCTCGGGAACCCTGCTCACATCGTTTGGGGCCGTGAGCGACACCCCGGCCGGATCTCCTTGCGGATGGAACCCGAATAGGCGATAAACCTGGACTAGAGTCTTGTGTGGTTAGTCAGGTCGTGGCCGACACCCTCGCCAGGCTTCCGCTTGAAGGTTGCCGAGATACATGACGTGTACATGGCGGTAAGTGGCGAGAGCGTGTGTGAAGAAGTACACCCCTGCAGGGTTAACATGATCTATTCGAATAGCCGGGTCCGCGGTTATGGACTTCTTGGATGCTTACATGGTACATAGACAACTTGAAGTGGATACTATAAAATGCTCAAGACAAGTGTGAGTGCTATGGATGGCCTTCTCGTAGGGAGACGGGGATGAATCCATAGTAGTGTATTGTATGGTGATTAGTGGACTCGTGTACGTTGTTTCACCTCCAGAGTTTCTGGTAGTCGTAGAACAGGATAGCCACAGAGTCAAAGCTGGCTTGCTGCAACCAAACCCCACATTACCCTCTTGGTACAAATGCATGTATGATAGGATCTGATGTAAGTCTTGCTGAGTACCTTTGTACTCATGTTGCTTTATTTATGTTTTTGCAGCGGAGACTTCGGTCTTACTAGTGTTCTCGTGGACTTCGACTAGTAGCTAGTACCTCAGCTACGATCTTGATCGGATGTTGTAGATAGTCAGGCTCTTCAGCCTTTTTCATTTGTAGATGTCTGTACCCAGACATGTAATGCTTCCGCTTGTTGCTTGTATGCTCTGTATGATGGGTCTTGTGACCCCTGTTTGCAATAATTGCTATGACGGCTCTTCTGAGCCTTTATCTATATGAGTTGTTGAGTTATGCTGTGATGCCATGTTGTACAGCACATACTTGCATGTTATGCGTACGTGTAATGTGTATTGCTATGTGTGGGATCTGACTATCTAGTTGTTTATTCTTAGTAGCCTCTCTTACCGGGAAATGTCTCCTAGTGCTTCCACTGAGCCCTGGTAGCTTGCTACTGCTCCGGAACACTTAGGCTGGCCGGCATGTGTCCTTCTTAGATCCTGTGTCTGTCCCTTCGGGGAAATGTCACGCGATGAATACCGGACTCCTGCTAGCCCGCTACAGCCCGGTTCACCGGAGTCCTGTTAGCCCAGTGCTACAGCCTGGATTCACTCGCTGATGACCGACACGTTCGATGCTGGGTCATGAATGCCTGTCCCTGTAAGTTAGTGCCACTTTGGGTTTACGACTAGCCATGTCAGCCCGGGCTCTTTATCATATGGATGCTAGCGACATCATCATATACGTGTGCCAAAATGCGTAAACGGTCCCGGGCAAAGGTAAGGCGACACCCGCGGGGATACCGTGCGTGAGGCCGCAAAGCGATATGAGGTGTTACATGCTAGATCTATGTGGCATCGAGTCGGGGTCCTGACACGTCGCCCTCCAACGCCTCCTCAAGCCGTCTATCAAGCCGTCTCCAGAATCCAGTTCCATCTTCGTGCCGCCTGACCCCGACGCAGTCCGATCCAACTTCGAGAACCAAGCAGGTGGCTCGGGGACTTCGACACCCGGCTCGGGGACTCCGACAGCTGGCTCGGGGACTGCCATAGTCGAACCTGGCCCGGGGACTGCTGCAGCCGGCCCAGGGACTGCACCAACACAATAGGCGGCGGCCGACTCCAACTCCTCACAACCCAGCCCACCCACCCTAGTTGCAGTAGCCGTTTCGGCGATAGAAGAAGTCACAGCTCCATCATGGGCCGAGCCCATCCTCCACTTCCTGATAAACAGAGAGCTGCCGACTGACGATATCTTGGCAATACAAGTCCAACGCCGATCCGGAGCATACACAATAATGAATCGAGAGCTTGTTAGGCGTAGTGTTACTGGAGTCTTCCAGCGCTGCGTCGAGCCAGAGAAAGGCGTAGCAATCCTCAAAGACATCCACCAAGGCGAATGCGGCCACCATGCCGCCTCAAGGGCACTCGTCACCAAAGCTTTCCGCCATGGATTCGTTTGGCCCACTGCTTTGGAGGATGCCAAGGAGTTAGTCAAACACTGCAAAGGGTGCCAAATCTTTGGCTCCAAGCAACACCTGCCGGCTTCTGCACTCAAGACCATCCCCCTCACTTGGCCCTTTGTCGTTTGGGGGTTGGACATGGTCGGCCCATTCAAGTCGACGCGCGGCGGCATGACACATCTGCTTGTCGCCGTGGACAAATTTACCAAGTGGATTGAAGCAAAGCCGATCAAGAAACTGAATGGGCCGACTGTCGTGACATTCGTTGCAGACATTACAACCCGGTATGGAGTACCACACAGCATCATCACCGATAATGGCACGAATTTTGCCAAGGGAGCACATGCATGTTTCTGCGAGAGATAGGGCATCTGACGGGACTTAGTGCCTGTTGCCCACCCGCAGTCAAACGGCCAAGTCGAGTGAGCAAACGGCCTCATCCTCACCGGCATCAAGCCCCGACTGGTCGTGCCGCTGGAGCGTTCGGACGGCTGCTGGCTCGACAAGCTGCTGGTCGTCCTTTGGAGTCTGCGCACTACCCCGAACAAGTCAACCGGCTTCACCCCTTTCTTCCTTGTATATGGTGTCGAGGCTGTCATCCCAACTGACATCGAGTTCGACTCACCTCGGATCACCATGTACACGGAGGCGGAGGCCAAGGAAGCACGAGAAGACAGCGTCGACTTGCTGGAAGAAAGCCGGCTGTTAGCCCTCAGCCGGTCCGCCATCTACCAGCAGGGTCTACGCTGTTACCACAATCGGAGGGTCAAGTCAAGATCTTTCCAAGAGGGTGATCTTGTGCTCCGGCTGATCTAGCGAACAGCCGGCCAGCACAAGCTCTCGGCCCCTTGGGAAGGCCCCTTCATCATCAGTCGGGCTCTAGGCAACGACTCCTACTGCCTGATCGACGCACAAAAGCTGAAGGCACGCAAGAGAACCGATTCCGGCAAGGAGTCGGAGCAACCATGGAACGCCAATCTTCTCCGAAGATTTTACATTTAAAATGCAGTATGTACCATGCTACCTTTTGTATTAAGTATGAGACAATGGGCTCCCCAAGAAGTTTTTCGGGGACTACCCTCTTTTATCTATGAATGCCGGGTATCATACCCATGGCTATGTCACTACATTCGTTTTTTCGTCCGGAACCGAGTTCGACTAGTCGGCCCGGGGACTTGCCGCCTTGAGTTATGTCCAAGTTCTACCTGCAGTCAGACAAGTAATGTGCCGGCACCCAAGCCCTCTCTTGTGAAAGTCGCAGCTCGAAGAATCGGCTGTCCGACTAGCAAGAGCCAAAGGCAGAAAAGGGGGCCCACATGAAAAACGGCTAAGGACTAACGAACCTACATAACGCAAGCCGGCTCCCCCCCCCCCAACTGGCTGTCGAAGCAGCGGTTGGCCGGCTTCCCTTCTTACTCTGCTACAATCTAAGAAAGCTTGAGTACTTGCCCTCCTAGACGGCCAATTCCTTACCCGGCCACAGACTGCAGAGCAGCTGTCCGGCTGGGAAAGGCGGCGACCAAAGGAGGGTGGCAAAGGAAAACAGCCCAAAGATAATAAGCAAGTAGGAATGGAAGCCAAGCACATGCATGATTATATTTACACAAAAGGCCTTTGAGAGGCTGGCATTCGACAAAGTTTGAATACACCACCAGTGGGTGGAATTGCGCAAAGTTAATAAAAGTTGTTCAAAGAGTGACAAGAAGGAAAGTAAAAACGGCGAGTCAAGCCAAGGGAGCAACCGGGGCATCGGGAAGATCGGTGGAGACCGCAGTGTCGGCTGGAGGAGTGGTCGGCTGGCGAATCTCGACCTAATCATCACCTGCGGCAAGCGGTGCATTAGCGCGCGCCTCGTTGCTGGAGGCACGATCAGGCTGAAGCTGGCTGGCTGCTTCACCATCCGGCACAACGTCTTCGCTGTCTTCCTCCTCCTCCTCTTCGCCCTCGTCGCTGGAGTCGATCTCCTCTGCTGAGTCTTCACCGTCCGCCGGGTTCAGCCCGAACCATTCCTCCGACTGCGCGACGCCGTCTTCATTTACCTCCGGAGCAAAGGCGCTGGTGTCGGTGAAATCGGCGATTGCCGAGGCACGCTGGATGATAGCCGGCCGCACCGCCTCCAGCTCCTCGTCAGCCTCAAGCCGCCAGGTGCGCAGCTGGTCCAAGTTCAGCCCAGGATACCAAGCCCGGACGACCTCCAGCGCCCGTCGAGCACCAGACCGCGCTGCTGAAGCCTTTCAGGCCTCGAGGCGGCCGACTGCCACCTCCAGTCAGTCGGCAGTACGGCTGGGGGTGCGGGGAATCACCTTGCCAGGCCAGAGGGCGGCCAGTACCTACGCTCCAGCATGCTGAAGCCGGCGGAGCATGCGGTAGGCCGGCTGGAGGCCGGCTTGGATCGCTAGAAGCTGCTCCTCAAGCGACCGGTCGGCGTCTGGTGCGACCTCAACCCCAGCTTGCCGCCGAGCCTCATGGTGAGCTTCGATGGCTTGGTTGGCGACGACGGAGTATCCAGGGAAATATTATTCACAAAGAAGAAAGAAATAGAGCAAGTCAGAAGATAAACCGAATTACAAGGACAGGTAAAGAGGTGAAGAAGAAGGCGGCCTATCGTCAATCAGATCCTCCACCCGGCCGTAGCCTTCGCTCAGAGCCTGCCTCATCTCGGCCCAGCTTGCCGCCTCGGTATCATACTCGGCTTTGAGGGCGGCCTCGCTGTCCTGCGCCGCCTTCAGGGCCGCCTTGTGGCTCTCCTCCTGGTCGGCCAGTTTCTTGGCCAGACGATCACGCTCCTGAACCAAGGCATTGAACTCGCCCTCCCTGGTGCGAAGGGCGGTCTGGGCCACACCCAGCTGCTGCCTCAAGTCGGCATTGGCTCCTGCCAATATCAAGGAGAAGAAGTTAAGAAAGAAGTCAGCAAGAAAGATCCGACCCGACTGCTCAGCAGTCGCCCCGAATCTTGGGGACTACACCCAGTGGGTGCGCTGACGCGCCCCCACATGAGATAAAAAGACAAAGCACTAACGCCGGCTCTCCGTCAGATTGGCGGCCTTCTGGTTCATCTCCCGGGCCTGGGATTTGAAGGTAGCGGCGTGGAGGTTGTGATAATCCTGCAAACAGGACAAAGGTGCGAGCAAGATGGGTCATTAAACCAAAGTCTTCTGAGAAGTTCCAAGCCGCCTGCTCAGCAGCCAACTTGGAACTCGGGGACTACACCCAGTGGGTGCGCTGACGCGCCCCCACGAAATAAATCAAGAGCAAGATAACTCACCCGAATGACCGACCGCATCGTGAGAAACTCTTGGGTACACTGCTTCAGCGCAGTGGCCTGAGCCTGAAGCCGACTATGGACATCCTGTGCTGCCAGATTCAGCGCTGCTGTCCCATCGCTCGGCGTCCACCCTGGCGAGCCGGTGTTGGCCGTCTCCAGGTCGTGCGACAACGAGCTGGAGCCGGCGGCCCTCTGCGGGTCCGGCTTTGAAGCCGCCCTCCCCGCACGTCGACGAGTCGGCGACAAGACCACAAGATCCGCCCTTGCAGTCGGCTCGCCCCCAGACGGCTGCTCAGGCTGCACCTCGGCTGGCCGATTTGGCATGTCCCAGCTGACGAAGGCGGCACCACCTCTCCCTCCGGGACGACTACGTCGCCTCCCTCCCTCTCCATCACCGGCGGGTCACGGCCGGTTTCCTCCGGCAGGGGCACCAGGATGTCGGGGGCCACGGTGCGGAGGGGGATGACGAGTTGCGGAGGCTGGCTACGCAGGGCCTCCGGAGCCCTCTCTGCGGCCTCGGCCTTCGCCTGGGCCTTGGCCGCTGCGTCGGCCTGCGCCTCAGCTGACTCCGCCGTCGTCTCCTGAGCCGCCTCGGTGGCGGCTGCCCTCCACTCCTCCGCCTCCCGCTCCTCCCGCATCTCCCGCACGTTCCGCTCCGTCACCGCTTGGAGCTCGGTGCGAGGGTCTACGCGGTGGGAACTCGCAGATCCTTCCGCCCCGCCGACTATAGAGGCCGTGGTAGTCCACTCAAGAGAAAGCGGAGCCCTGGTTGGTAAAACAAGAAGAGACTTAGAAGAATATTGACTGAAGAAAGAAATAAAGTCGTGCGAGAATCAATACTTACGCCGAAACCGCCTGTGGCTGCTTCACCACCTTGCGGAAGCGGGCCGCCTTCGCGACCGCCTCGTCCCACTTAGTCGTCGCCATGGAACCCTTGGGCTTGTTCGGCCGCCCGCCGAAGAGAGTCGGCGCCGCCCGGCGTTTCTGTGCGCCGCCCCTCATAGCCAGCCCGCAGGAAGGGCCGGCACCTTGATGGTCGGACGACGGCTGGTGGCACGGATTAGGGTCGGCCTCGTCATCGTCAGGCCAGTCATCAAAGCCGGCGGTGAACCCGGAGCCGCCTGTCTCGCCACCTCCTCCTACTGGATCATCTTCTAGGGCGGCCGCCCCCAAGTCGGGGTCGTCAAGGTCGTCCACCACGCGGTCAGGGGCGAACTCGCGTTCCGCCCCCACGGTCCCGGCCGAATGATGAAGGAGGGGGTTCTGATTAGAAAAACAAGCCGACTGGTCAGAGGCCGGCCAGAGAGAATTCGGCAACAAGAAAAAGGGAAAGAAAGAAATCTTACCATAGGCGGGGGGTTGGCACGAGAATACGGCTCCTTGCCATACTGCCACTCCTTGGTGAGCTTGCAGTTGGCAATGTAGTTCACCATGTAAGATACCTCGTCGTGAGGCATCTCCCTGGTGCTCAGCCGGCTTGGGTCGAAGCGGCCGCTCATATGGCAGATCAGATGAGGTCGGCCTTGGAGCGGGAGTACCCGGCGCTCGACAAAGGCGGCTATCAAGTAGGACCCAGTCAGACGCTCCGACTAGATCAGCACCCGAAGTCGGGTGACGGCACCAACTCCAGCCGGCGTCAGTGACCTGGCCCGAAAGGAACACGAGGGCTGCCTCCCAGGCGGCGGGCCGGCTACGTAAGCCAGCAAGTTCACATAGTTGTCGTGCGGAGCGACGTTCTTCACGTAAAAATAAGACTTCTGCCAGAGCTTCACCGACCGGATCAGCGTGATGGACGGGAATTGGTTGTCGGCTGCGGATCTCCGGATGGCGATGAAGGCGCCGCATGGAGCCGGCATGCCTGCGACAACCGTGCCGAGCTTGGACTGGAAGAACTCCCCCAGAGCTCGATGGTGGGGAGGACGCCGAGGAAACCTTCGCACAGCATGACGAAGGCCGACAGCAGCACCACCATGTTGGGTGTAAGGTGGTGCGGCTAAAGATGGTAAAAATCAAGAAACGAGCGGAAGAAGCAGCTCGCTGGAAGGCCGACGCCGCGCAGGCAGTGCGAGTAGAAGATCACTCGCTCGCCCTCCTCCGGCGCCGGCGAAACCTCCCTCGCCAGCACGAGGCGGACCCGCAAGAGATCTTCGCCCGGCAACCGTCGTGTCTTGCGGAGGAAGTTGATGTGGTCATCGCGGATGTTGGAGCCGTCCCAGGAGCTCGACATCGGGGCCATGGCGACGCAAGGGCGATGGAAAGCGCGGCGACGTAGAACTCGTGGTGCGGTGGTGGCAAGATTGCAGCATGCTAAGAAGAGTGGCGGGATGGTGGCGTCACGGAGAGCCGCTGCGGCGACAGAGAGGAAGAAGAAGCTGATGGCGGAGTGAGGGCGAGTGTGCGAACGATTGCCGCTCCCCCTCCCCACCCCTACTTATAGCCTCATGCGGCAAAGACGAGGAGGCGAGGCACGGGGGGCGTGGGATTAACTGCGTCCACTCCCCCACGTCCTGCGATTATCGCGCCTTTACGGCGAATGGGAATCACCGTCGGAAGACGTGCGGTCGGTTCGGGCCGCAGAAGATCCACGCATGGGCCGAGGCGTGGAAGTGGTAGGCCCCGGCCTGTGGTGGCGTCCCATCACGCGCGTGGGCTGGCAGGCCCTTCCAGCCGGAGGGTGCCACGTGGTGCGCAGGCGGCGGGCGGCTAGCCCGCCGCCTGGCTAGCGCGCCAGCTGGTTCCCGCCCTCAGATTTCAAGGAAACTTCACCGAGAAGGCACGCATAAGAGAAGCCGGCTCCAAGCTGTCGGCTCTTCGGGATAGGAAACTGGCCGAGATTCTCGATTCCCCCTTCATCCGCGAAGCCCAACCAGCTTCGGGGACTACTGTCGGAGTAAATGACCACGGGTAGCCTAACCGGCTCCCATTGGCCCTTAGAAAAAACAACGGGCCGACCGAGCCTTGAAGCACCCAAGACGCGGGGGCGCCTTCCTTTGGCCGGCTATCTGCCAGGCCGGCTACCGGAAGGCGGCCCGGCCCTAAACTCTCTTGGAGGACGCCGCGATAGGGCCGAATCCAAGAAGCCGGCCACGGAAAGACCGACTCCAAGAAGCCGGCCCAAGAGAATTGACTCCAAGAGGCCGGCCCCAGGCAGGCGGCCAGGGGCCATGCCCTAAAAGTCTGCACCCCCCATAAGGATGATGGGACGGGGCGTGGCAACAGTGGGCCCTGCCACCCCCGAATCCCGGAGCACGGATGGCTACAGTACGCTATACGGGACAGCCATCACCCGTCCGGCGTGGCACTGTTGCCATGCTGATCATGACGCCCCCCACGACGGGCTGCTAGTACGGCCGATGGGCGGCGGGCCCCTTCGATCAGAGAGATGCCCGAAGGCGGCCTGGCCTCCCCCAGCCGGCCTGAGGCCTGGCCGGCTTCCTATAGCCGGCTTGCTCCCCTCCTCGGGGCGTGCACACCATTAAGGAGACAAGACGTGGTATGGCTACAGTGACTAGCCATGCTTACCTCGACAAAGCCCTCGTCATCAGAGGCGAGGCAATAGTAACTAGCCCCTGACAAGACCCCCAAGTGGTGGGACCGGCCTGTCAACCGATGAGTCGGCAGCCGATGAGACCCACCAGTCGGCGGGCCCCAGCAGTTGGCGGAGAAGCCGGCGGTCATAGACACTGACAGCTAGAGCCCGCGCCCAGCCGAATTACCATTGTACCCCTGGGGGGTAGGCCTATATAAACCCCCCAGGACACCCATGCAAAGGGTTGATCTCATATAGTTTTAGACACCACTAAAGGGAGAGGAGAGAGCTAGCCTTGCCCTTCTTCCTCCTTCCACCGAACAGCTCAAGGAGCCTCTTGTAGCTTCTTGTTGATCTACTAATCATGCGGAGACCCCACAGAGCAGGAGTAGGGGTATTATCTCCATGGAGAGCCCCCAACCTGGGTAAGATCCGCCGGCGTGCATGTCTTCGCCTTATCCCGTTTCCAGGCACCGGCGATGTCTTACTGGCTCCCACACAGATAAGCCATCCGTTGGCATATGTCGCACCTACCACCCGACAAGTAGGTTTAGGAGCAACTCTTTGCTCTACTGGTCGGGGTGAAGATACCCCGAACAAGCTCCTTAAAGGATTAGTTTCCATAGTAACAAGTGATAGGAAATTTCAGCACACTATATAAATGTTTCCTTACCAAGTTCCACTCACCAAAGGCGCTTCACTCCCCGTTAATGGCGCCAGAAAAGAGTCTTGATGACCCACAAGTATGGGGGATCTATCGTAGTCCTTTCGATAAGTAAGAGTGTCGAACCCAACGAGGAGCAGAAGGAAATGACAAGCGGTTTTCAGTAAGGTATTCTCTGCAAGCACTGAAATTGTAGGTAACAGATAGTTTTGTGATAAGATAATTTGTAACGGGTAACAAGCAATGAAAGTAAATAAGGTGCAACAAGGTGGCCCAATCCTTTTTGTAGCAAATGACAAGCCTGGACAAATTCTTATAATGAGAAAAGCGCTCCTGAGGACACATGGGAATTATCGTCAAGCTAGTTTTCGTCACACTCATATGATTCGCGTTTGTTACTTTTATAATTTTATATGTGGCTGGACCGGTGCTTGGGTGTTGTCCTTTCTTGGACAAGCATCCCACTTATGATTAACCCCTATTGCAAGCATCTGCAACTACAAAAGAAGTATTAAGGTAAACCTAACCATATCATGAAACTAGTGGATCCAAATCAGCCCCTTACGAAGCAATGCATAAACTAGGGTTTAAGCTTCTGTCACTCTAGCAACCCATCATCTACTTATTACTTACCAATGCCTTCCTCTAGGCCCAAATAATGGTGAACTGTCATGTAGTCGATGTTCACATAATACCACTAGAGGAGAGACAACATACATCTCATCAAAATATCGAACGAATACCAAATTCACATGACTACTAATAGCAAGACTTCACCCATGTCCTCAGGAACAAAGGTAACTACTCACAAAGCATATTCATTTTCACAATCAGATGGGTATTAATATGAATGAAGGATCTGAACATATGATCTCCAACCGGATAAACCAATTAGCATCAACTACAAGGAGTAATCAACACTACTAGCAACCGACAGGTACCAATCTGAGGTTTGGGTACAAAGATTGGATACAAGAGATGAACTAGGGTTTGAGAGGAGATGGTGCTGGTGAATATGTTGATGGAGATTGACCCCCTCCCGATGAGAGGATCGTTGGTGATGATTTCCCCCTCCCAGAGGAAGTTTCCCCGGCAGAACAGCTCCGCCGGAGCCCTAGATTGGTTCCGCCAAGGTTCCGCCTCGTGGCGGCGGAGTTTCGTCCCGTAAGCTTGCTTATGATTTTTTCCAGGGTAGAAGACTTCATATAGTAGAAGATTGGCACCATAGGGCCACTAGGGGGCCCACAAGGCAGGGGGCGCGCCCAGTAGGGTTGGGCGCACCCCCCACCCTTGTGGCCAAGGTGTGGGCCCCCTCTGGTACTTCTTTCGCTCAATAATTCTTATTAATTCCAAAAATTACTTTCATGGAGTTTCAGGACTTTTGGAGTTGTGCAGAATAGGTTTCCCATATTTGCTCCTTTTCCAGCCCAGAATCCCAGCTGTCGGCATTCTCCCTCTTCATGTTAAACCTTGTAAAATAAGAGAGAGTAGCCATAAGTATTGTGACATTACGTGTAATAATAGCCCATAAAGCAATAAATATCAATATAAAAGCATGATGCAAAATGGACGTATCAACGTCTGTGTCTAAAAATTAGGACGAACCATGTGCGATAGACCAGCTAGCTAGAAATCAAAAAACAAACTATCTGCCTTGAGCGTTGCAAAAAAGGCGCTTCCGCCACTTTTCCTTATTATCATACACGCATATTCTTATTGGAACGTGTGCGATCTTGTGTGCTCCCACTGAGGGAGTCCCGGATTAAGCGGTCCTTGGACAGCCGGACTATATACGTGGGCCGGACTGTTGGGCTATGAAGATACAGGACAAAAGACTTCTTCCCGTGTCCGGATGGGACTCTCCTTTGCATGGAAGGCAAGCTTGGCGGTTCAGATATGTAGATTCCTTTTCTCTGTAACCGACTTTGTGTAACCCTAGCCCCCTCTTGTGTCTATATAGACCGAAGGGTTTAGTCCGTAGAGACAACAACAATCATAATCATAGGCAAGACTTCTAGGGTTTAGCCATTACGATCTCGTGGTAGATCAACTCTTGTAATACTCATATTCATCAAGATCAATCAAGAAGGAAGTAGGGTATTACCTCCATAGAGAGGGCCCGAACCTGGGTAAACACTGTGTCTCCCGCCTCCTGTTACCATTAGCCTTAGACGCACAGTTCAGGACCCCGTACCCGAGATCCGCCTGTTTTGACACCGACAATGGTGCTTTCATTAAGAGTTCTGTTGTGTTGTCACCAGAAGGCTTGATGGCTCCATCAATCATCTACAACAATGTAGTCCAGGGGGAGACCTTCCTCCTCGGACAGATCTTCGTATTCGGCGGCTTCGCACTACAGGCCACCTCTCTCTTGGCCATCTAGAGCAGATCAATGGCTACACCCCTGGCCATCAGGTCAGATTTGGAAGCCTGAATTTTGTGGGCGATATCCGTGGAGACTTGATCTTCGACGGATTCAAGCCCATGATGGCTGTCCCCTACCACCACTATGAACATGACTTAAATCTGTCATCTGGCCGCGCTCAGGAGATAGCGCCTATAACTGCTCTAGCCCTAGATCCAGAGCGGACCGCGTCGTCCGAAGACGGGGAGCTTAACCCCGCCACGGAAGCAACAGACCCAGCAGCGCTCGAGAAGCACACACACCCAACATCGAGATGGGCTTGTGTCACTGGAACCTCGGACTCGTCTCCGGCCATAGGTTTCGGACCGCGTGCATCCGCGTCCATCGAACCTGATTGGGCGCCGATCTTGGAGTTCAGCTCCACGGACATCTTCCAGCACTCACCTCTAGGCGATGTCTTAAACTCATTGAAATCCCTCTCCTTGTCAGAGGACCCTTGGCCGACCTATGTCCGGCTCGAATGGGAAGCATACGACAAAGAACTTCGTTTCCCACCCGCCACCCACTTTATAGCCACTGTCGATGATTTAACCGACATGCTTTATTACGACTCCGACGACATCGACGGTATGGACGACGATGCCAGAGAGGAGCAGGAACTACTGCCTACAAGACGTTGGACAGTCACCTCCTTGTACGACATATACATGGTGGATACACCCAAAGAAAACAACGGCGACAATGAAAATCCAATCGAGGATAAACCTCCTGAGATACAGCCAAAGCGCCGATGTCAGCAGTGCTGCTCTAAGCCACGCCGTAGTAAAAACAGAAACACCGTCAAAGGAGAAAACAACACTCCGGACAACGCTGAAGACTATGAAGACCCCGTTGAGCTAACCTCCGAACAGGAGGAACGGGAGGGTGGGCGAGTCAGCCCTGATGAGCAGGCCATGAATGAAGACTCGAAGGATAGCAACTACCTTCTGCTCTCCGAGGACGAGGTGAGCCTCGGTGACGAAGATTTTATCGTGCCTGAGGAGCCTGCTGAACAAGAACGCTTTAAGCATCAGGTAATTGCCACTGCAAGGAGCCTGAAAAAGAAGCAGCAGCAGCTTCAAGCTGATCAAGATCTGCTCAATGAAAGATGGACTGATTACCTGGGAGCCGAGGAATATGGCCTCGAGTGCCCAACCAAAAGCTACCCGAAGCGCAAACTGTTCCACAGTTTGATGACAAGGCGACGGAGCACGTCCTGTCAAGGCATAATGCGGCTGACCGACCACCACGTGGCCGAGACAAAGTGGCACCTCGAGCCGAACACCAGCCCGCACTACCTCGCCGTAGAAACGGAAATACAGCAGCTCGGGGATACAGACACGACCTGCGGTGTGACTTGGAAAATAGAGCAGGTTAGACAAGATCAATCTATGGATCACGGGGGCGTTCCCCGATGCACGATGATGGCCATCCGACTGAACGTGACAAACATACCACGTTTGGGCCGAAAACCGCAGACGAAGTCCATCCGAGCTACGTCACGACTTGTCCCGATATAGAGGCGCCGCACACCCCCTTTGCTTCACTGACAAAGTATTGGAACATGAATTCCCAGAAGGGTTTAAACCCATGAACATCGGATCATATGATGGCTCAACGGACCTCACGATATGGATTGAGGATTTTCTTCTCCACATTCACATGGCCCACGGTGATGATCTTCACGCCATCAAATATCTCCCGCTCAAACTCAAGGGACCAGCCAGGTACTGGTTGAACAGTCTACCCGAAAACTCCATTGGCAGCTGGGAGGATTTGGAGGATGCCTTCCTCGACAACTTTCAAGGCACATACGTCCGACCACCGGATGCTCACAACATAAGTCACATAGTTCAATAGCCCGGAGAGTCAGCCAGGAAATTCTGGACTAGGTTCTTAACTATAAAGAACCAGATCGTCGACTGTCCAGATGTTGAAGCCCTAGCAGCCTTAAAACATAGCATCCGTGATGAATGGCTCGCTCGACACCTCGGCCAAGAAAAGCCGAAGTCCATGGAAGCCCTTACGGCACTTATTGTCGGTGTTCTGGGAACGGGGGTCCCCAGACTTGCCTGCCTGCAGCCTGCGGCGTGGCTCAAGCAGTGGCCCAGTACGGCCCATCTTCATCAACCCAAGCTCAAGACCCTCGCGACGGGCCAAGCCCCGCGGGGCGGATGACACAACGCTTCCTCAGGGGCGACCTTACCAGGCAGGCTCGCGAGGCGATGGAGAGATCAAGGCAAGGAGTACCTCGGGAGGTGCTTGTGATGCAAGCCATGACGATCAAGACCCGGCAGGTGCCAGGCGGGTGCCAGGCGGGCGCCAGCCGGTGCAGTGTCCTCGTTTCCCCTTTGGTGCAAAGGGAGCAAGCACAGGCGCGGAGTACCGAGGCATCAAGCAAAGGTTGCCATATCGGTGCAACAAGACCAAGACCAGCAGGACGGCAGGACAAAGGTCACAGTGGAGCCCAAGACGGCGTCATTGTTGGCGCCTTTGGCAGTCGAAGACCAACTTTAGTCAGGATAGCTTGTACTAGTTGTCCCCCTTCAAAATGGCTGTTGTTGGCTCCCTTCCAGCTCAATATTTGGGAAGAGGACCAGGGCCCCTATAACTAGAGATAGACACCACCGTAGAGAGGGGAGATCATCCAGAGGAGATCGGATCCAGAGCTGAGAGAATCCTTCCCAAGTAGAACACCGCACCAGCTCAAGAACACCCCTCATGAGGTTGTTCTTCCTCTGTACTGTTCATCATCAGCCCCAGAGGCAATCCACCACCACACACTAGAGTAGAGTATTACACCACAATGGTGGCCCGAACTAGTATAAACCTTGTGTCCCTCGTGTTGTTCATCGTGTAGCTTAGACTCGCGGCAAGGTTTTGGGGCGTGGATCGGTAGGGAGAAGATCTTCGCGCGCACCCCAGAGTTCGAACCTTAAGGGTTTTGCCGGAACCTGAAGTCCGACATTTGGCGCGCCAGGTAGGGGTGCACCGGAGCTCTCCCTTCCGTCGATCTTCTCTCCATCAGCACCACGATTCGCCCTCATGACGCACAACGCGCAGCCTGCTCCGGCGGCCGATGCCAGCGCCGGGGCTAGGGGGCTCCGAGCCTTGGCCCCCGCCTTGCGACAGGTGCAATGGCCGCACAAGTTCAAGCCAGAGATGTTGCTGCTCTACAATGGCGCGATGGATCTGCTGGTCTTCCTGCTGGCGTGTGAGGAGTCCGTCCTCAAGGCCGGGGGCGACGACAAGGTGATGGCCAACTGGCTGACATACACGGTGGAGATTGTGGACACCACTCATCGTCACGAACCCTCGTCAGCAAGGCATTTCACAGCGGGTTTTACTGGCCTACAGCGCTCAACGACGCAATCGAGTTGGTGAAGGCTTGTGAAGCCTGCCAATTCCATGCCAAGCAGATTCATCAGCCAGCTCAGGGCCTGCAGACCATCCCACTCTCGTGGATGTTCGCGGTCTGGGGGCTGGATATCTTGGGTCCTTTTCCTCGAGCGTCTGGGGGCTACCGCTACCACTACGTCGCCATCGACAAGTTCACCAAGTGGGTGGAGGTGGAAGCCGTCCGCACCATCCCAGCCAGCTCTGCAGTCAAGTTCATCAAGGGCCTTGTGAGCCGATTCGGGGTGCCTAATTGCATCATCACCAACAACGGTTCACAGTTCACCAGCAATCTCTTCACAACATATTGTGCTAACCTTGGAACGCAGATATGCTACGCATCGGTGGCGCACCCCCGGAGTAACGGCCAGGATGAATGTGCCAACGCAGAGTTCCTGAGAGGCCTCAAAACCAGGGCCTTCAAGAACAAACTGGAGGCCTGTGGTAGGGGCTGGTACGATGAGCTCTAGTCCGTGTTGTGGTCCATCCGCACTACCTCCACCAAGTCGACTGGCGAGACCCCGTTCTTCCTCGTCTATGGAGCAGAGGCGGTACTCCCTCACGAGGTCAGGCATCGCTCCATGCAGGTCCTAGCGTTTGATGAAGAGCAATAGGATGCCATGCAGGGGATGGACCTCGTGCTGGGGGAGGAGCACTGCAGGGAGGCCGCACTACGAGCAGCAAGGTACTAGCAGGTGCTGCGGCGGTATCACTGCCGCCACATCCGCCCCGGGACTCTTGAGGTAGGTGACCTCGTGCTTAGGTGGGTGCTCTCCAGGGAAGGCTTGCGCAAGCTCTCACCCATGTGGGAGGGCCCATTCAAGGTTGTTCATGTTTCCAGGCCTGGTGTCGCGCGCCTGGAGACCCAGGAAGAGATGCCCGTTCCAAACCCTTGGAACATTTAGCACCTCCGGAGGTTCTACCCTTGAAGTAAGGCCCAGTGCCTGTAAAGAAGGCCCGGTGCCTATGAAGAAGGCCCAGTGCCTATAAAGAAGGACCGGCGCCTGTGAAGCTCGCCGCCCTAAGAAAGGCCCGGTGCCTATGAAGAAGGCCCAGTGCCTGTGAAGCTCGCCGCCCGTGACACTCTCACGTAATAATGAGTTGGGGCTGTACACGCCCCGGAGTCTCTGGAGTGCCGCCCTTGGGCCTCGGGGGCTCCCGCCCACGCCCAGTGGCAGCACTTAGCTCCGCGCTGGTGAGAAGACGTCGAAGACTAGACTAGGTGTCGGACGTGGCTTTTCATTTGCTTTCCGCAGTTGGCTTGTTCTCCATTGTTTGAAACTTTATTGGAGTTGCTTCTAGTGTTGTTTGCCGTCCCCGGCCCTTGTTCTCTGTGTTTGGATTCACCCGTCTCGTTCTCTCTCTCACAATCCTCGCGAGGGGGTTACGCGGGCGCCCTTGTGAGCCCTTTCTCGCCGGATTTCGTGAGGATCCCTCACTCAAGTTTACAACAGGAGCACCCCTCCCGGTCCATGCCCCACGGGCATCACGACACAAAATGTCGGACCTAAGCCGGTCACCCTCGCGACAAAGGTTCGAAAGCTATTCTCTCGACTGATCTTTGTAGACCTTAAGACGCCCGGCGAGGCCTCAGGCAAGTATGTCGCAAGGCGGAAACTGCAGCGAACCTCCCGAGCTAAGTTGTTCCTATGCGCAAGAACATAGCTGCAACACCACAACATAGCACGGGAATGATAGAAATAGCATGATAATTAAGGATAATAGTCTTGCACGCCCCCACTGGGCTCCATACTTCTCTCTCTCTCTCTCTCAATGCGGGAAAAGGAGAAAAACAAAATAGAAACGGCGCGCGCCCCGAGACGGCTCGCGAGGAAGGATCTGCACCGCCCTCCCGAGGTCAATCAGACTCCGCCTTGCGCTTCACTGGGGCGCGGCGGCGGGACAACCCTCTACCACCCTCAAAGCTGGCGCAGCGACGCGGTGGCTGATCACGGCCACCGCTGGAGGAGCTATCACCGGAGGAGGAGCCGCTGAATCGTAGTGAGCTGCGGACGCCGCCAGGAGCGGGTTCACCTTCGCCCTCGTCACGGCTGTCGCCAAGGCCAAGCACCTCATTGCCGTTGTCGTCTTCGGGGCAGCACCCAGCACGGTGGCCCTCTTCCCCGAACACCCTCACGTAGAGGGTCGCGTCGCCGTCAAACTTGAGGTGCAGGGTACACCGCCGGCCTAGGCCACGCACGCGGGAAAACGTCTACCAGCCGCGGGCCAGGGCCACGTTCCCGGGGACAGAGATCTCCACCGCGACCCAGGAAGCCCTGCTGCAGCAACCGTCTGCCTACAGCCAGAGCCCACCAAGGCCATCGGCTGGCAGTTCGCCAGTAAAGAAGCAGGGGAGCTGGAGCCAGTTGCCGGCCGAATCTGCTGACCACACGACAAACTCCGGCAACACCTCTGCCGAGTGAAAGTGTGGCCGAGGAGGCCGCGCAGCCATGACGCGTCTTCTCCCACCAATCGGGTGGCCATCACCGCACGAAGAACCACCACCGCGACCACGAGGAGCCGCTGCAGGAGTCGCGGGGTGCTTGCGGGGACGACCTCGGCCGCGCTTGGGCAGAGGGGAGCCAGGCCCTTCCTGGCGAGCTTTCCCCTTCTCCGCGGCCAAGAACCTCTTCGTGGGTGCCATAGGACACGGCAAGAAACTGGAGCAAGGAGGAAGAAGAAGCAGGCGGGGGAAGGGAGATGTGCAGCGGGGGGGGGGGGGGCCTGTGCCCCTCCACATTTATAGCCCAAGGGAAGCCAACCGTCGGCCTCCACGATCGTAGGTAATCATGACTCTTTTTGCATGCAGCAGGAACTCGTCAAATCATGCAGTTGCCGAGGCAGCGTGGGGAAGCGGAGACGCCCACGTCCAATCAACCGCCACGCATCGACCAAGGCAGCAGGCTGTTGGGGCCCGCGGCGCTCCGCACTTGCCCTTTGGCTTCGCTGCTAAGCCAAGTCCGAGCGCGCCTTGGGCCCGGGGGCTACTGTCGGTGTTCTGGGAACGGGTAGACTTGCCTGCCTGTGGCCTGCGGCATGGCTCAAGCAGTGGCCCAGTACAGACCGTCTTCATCAACCCAAGCTCAAGACCCTCGCGAGGGGCCAAGCCCCACGGGGTGGACGATGCAAGGCTTCCTCAGGGGTGGCCTCACCAGGAAGGCTCGCGAGGAGGCGGAGAGATCAAGGCAAGGAGTACCTCGCGAGGTGCTCATGACGCAAGCCATGACGATCGAGACCTGGCGGGCACCAGGCGGGCGCCAGCCGGTGTAGTGTCCTCATTTCCTCTTTGGTGCAAAGGGAGCAAGCACAGGCGTGGAGTACCGAGGCATCAAGCAAAGGTTACCATATCGGTGCAACGAGACCAAGACCAGCAGGACGGCAGGACAAAGGTCACCTTGGAGCCCAAGACAGCGTCATCGCCAGTGCCTTTGGCAGTCGAAGACCAACTTTAGTCAGGATAGCTTGTACTAGCTGTCCCCCTTCAAAATGGCCATTGTTGGCTCCCTTCCCGCTCAATATTTGGGAAGAGGACCAGGGCCCCTATAAATAGAGATAGCCACCACCGTAGAGAGGGGAGATCATCCAGAGGAGATTGGATCCAGAGCTGAGCAAATCCTTCCCAAGTAGAACACCGCACCAGCTCAAGAACACCCCTCGTGAGGCTGTTCTTCCTCTGTACTGTTCATCATCAGCCCCAGAGGCAATCCACCACCACACACTAGAGTAGGGTATTACACCACAACGGTGGCCCGAACTAGTATAAACCGTGTGTCCCTCGTGTTGTTCATTGTGTAGCTTAGACTCGTGGCGAGGTTTTGGGGCGTGGATCGGTAGGGAGAAGATCTTCGCGCGCACCCCAGAGTTTGAACCTTAATGGTTTTGCCGGAACCCAAAGTCCGACACTTATGACCCGCTTTTGCGCAGGCGAAGAAAGTTGGCTAGCCCATAGCAATAACAACACAGGTGAACCTAGCACTTCTGAAGCCCGAAACAGCAACGGCAAGCCCCGACGCAACAGACACAAGCATCGAAACAATGGCGATAACGCCGAAGACACGGCGGTAAATGCTTGGATTCAGTGGCTCTAAATCCGGTCAGCAAATTAAGTCATACAAAAGAAGTAATCTGGGCCGTCCAGTTTGGACTGCATACTAGATCGACCATGCCAAATCCACGACACTCCTGATAAACCAGCAAATCATACCAACAGAGAGTGTTGGGTTTTTAAACAGGACGGCTAGTAAACACCAAGAACAAGGAGAAGGGGTCGCAAAGCAAGGACAATGACGAGGAACCCCGGCCACCGAACACAGGGGGACAGAAGAAATTTCCCCCCAAGTCAAAATGGTGAACATGATATACGCTACCCATATCCCCAAGAGGGAGCGCAAGCGCACACTCAGGGGCGTATACGCGATAGAGCCAGTCACCCCAAAGTTCAACCCATGGTCATCCTGCCCTATCACTTTTTATCGCAGAGACCATCCGACCAGTATCCGTCACGGCGGTTCAGCCGCACTGGTCCTCGACCGAATCATTGATGGATTCCACCTTACGCGAGTCCTCATGGACGGTGGCAGCAGCCTGAACCTGCTTTATCAAGATACAGTGCGCAAAATGGGTGTCGATCCCTCAAGGATCAAGCCCACAAAAACCACCTTTAAAGGTGTCATACCAGGTGTAGAGGCCTGTTGTACGGGCTCAATCACGCTGGAAGTGGTCTTCGGATCCCCGGACAATTTCTGAAGCTAAGAATTGATCTTCGATATCGTCCCCTTCCGTAGCGGCTAACATGCACTGCCCAGACGAAACGCATTTGTTCAATTCAATGCGGTGCCGCACTACGCCTACCTCAAGCTCAAGATGCCTGGACCATGCGGTGTCATAACGGTCAATGGAAACACGGAACGGTCCCTTCGTACTGAGGAGCACACCGCTGCCCTTGCAGCAGAAGCACAGAGCAGCCTTTTTAGGCAGAAGTTGAATTTGGCAGTAAAGCTCCCGGACACCGTTAAGAGAGTATGAACTACTTTGCAGTAGGACAGTCCAGCTCGTCCAGGGCTTGACTAGAAATTCGGCCTCCGTCCTAGTCCCGATCAAGCGGAGACACTTGTGTCGCACGTACATAACTACGCACTTAAAATACCATGGGCATGGACAGAGGCACAACTAGACCGTGGTCCGTAATGCGGCTCAACTACTCCTGGACCCACATACCTTTACCTTTTCTTTTTCTTTTAGGATTTTCTATTTCCGAGGCTTTTTCTGATAACCTGAAAATTGGACCTATCAAGGGACGGATACACCAAGAAGGCAAGACGCTTTGACGTACAAGGGAACCCCCAGGTGGTCTCTGCTAACAATCCTTATACCTGTTTTAAAACCCCGCTCGCAGCTCGCCCTTGGTCGTGGCATTACTTGTACAAATACACCTTGATGTATTAATCAAATTACAATGGAAAATAATTTGCGGCGTCAGCTTATTACCTTTTTTCTTTATACTCTTATCAATTGCGTCCGTACACTCTGGTATGCCTTAATTCGTCAGGGGCTTCATCACACCCCGTAATACGGCTATAAAGACCGAACACTTTTACAGTATAGTTTGGCACCCCGAACTTATAGCATTATATGCATCGGCCCCAAATCATGTCTTTGGTCAATAGTTGGGTTGCCCGGCTCCTATGCTTACTACCTTACGTTCCGCTATATCTGCTAGGGTAGTAAAGGGAGAACTACTGCGATTGTGTACCGGTTCTTCCGGATGAGCACCTCAGTAGAGAAAGCCAAAAACTGGTTGTCATGATGCGGCGAGAGCCGGTCAGCTGTTCGAGAGGTTGCAAATATTTAGCGATTTTTCCGCATTATGCGATGAATCGGTTTCTATCCGATTATGTGTGTATAGCGCCCCAAGTTCAGACTTCCAAACACCAGGGGCTGCGCCCAAAATTTTCTTTTCAAACTCCTATGGCTAAGTGAGAGTAATAAAGCCGCTAGTCCAATTGCCTAGTTTGTTGCACTAAACAACTCCTTAAAGGACCAAAACCTTGGATAAAGAGTGTTTAGATTTATCCCGAACTCCCCCGTACTATCTATGTGGGGGAAGAAGTCGACGACTGGCCAACTCTCAGATTTAACAAAACGGCCGCGCATGAGGTAAAATTTTAAATAACAGACATTATATTACATAACTGATCTGTTTCATAATACAGGACAGGATAACATGAGTGTATTCATGGGAATATGATATCCTTAGCACATTGCTCCGCCACAAGGCGGGATCCCTCCAAGACACTGTCAAAATACAGTTGGGGTGTGCGGTGCTCCTTGCCCGCGGGCGGTCCCTCGGTCATCAGCTTCATGGCGTCCATCTTCGCCCCATGCATCTTAGCGCGGGCAAAGGCCATTCGCGCACCTTCGCTACAGATCGACCGCTTGGTGGCTTCAAGCCGAGGGCATGCGCTGACAAGCCGCTTCACGAGTCTGAAGTAGCGGCTGTGAATTGCTTCGGCAGGCCATAGCCGAATTATCAAATCCTTCATGGCTAATTCGGCCGCCCTATGCAGCTCGACTAGCTATTTCAGTTGATCCCTAAAGGGCACTGGATGTTCTGGTCCAAGGTATTGTGAGCAGAACAGCTTCTCCATAGAGCTCCCCTCTTCGGCTCGATAGAATTCCACAACATCTGACACGCTATGCGGCAGATCCACAAACGCCCCTGGAGAGCTCCAAATCCGGGTAAGTAGAAGGAACCTTTCCTTCACATATCTGCTCTGCATAATGAAAGCCCTACCCGTCGTGATCTTCCTGGCCGCCTGGATTTCCTGGAGGGCGCCCTGGGCTTCGGCCTGGGCATCGTGTGTGCTTTGGCGGGCCTTGGCAAGTTCAGACTCTTCCTCCTTAAGGTCGCACTCCAAGGACTCGCACTTCTTGACGGCATCCTGGAGCTCTTGCTAGACCTCACTGACCCGGGCCTCATGCTTTTCCTATGCAGCCCTCTCCTTGGCCGCCTTGTCCTCGGCCTCGGCCAGCGCCTTCTTGAGGTCCTCCACTTCGGTCATTGCCCCTAATAAATTTCATGGCACTTTAGTCAGCACAAATCATTTATCCTTCCTAAATATACACAAGGTTACTACATACCTTGACTGTCCTCCAGCTGCTTCTTCACGCGGTCGAGCTCTTCCTCGACCTACTTCAGACTCTGCTTCAGTCCGGAGACTTCCGCAGTATGAGAAGTCGCAGCCAGCAGCGACGCCTGCTTATTCACATAGACATATTAGATTAGACTCCTGCGAAAATTATTTGATCCTCTGTTCAGCTTTTCTTTCCGAACACCAGACAGAGTATCAGGGGCTATTGTCTATACTGTGACACTCTTTTTATACAATTGCATTACTTACCTCAAATCCTGTTAGAAGGCTAGTGCAGGCCTTGCTCAGTCCGCTTTTCACAGACTGGATCCTCTCAATCACTGTGCCCATAAGGGTACGGTGTCCTTCCACAATGGAAGCGCCTTGCAACGCTTCCAGCAAATTATCCGGTGCCTCTGGATGGATAGAGGCCACCGGTGGAATAGGCGCACCGCCACCTTTTGAAAGGGGCGGATGGCCTAGTTTCGGAGCCGCATGTGTCTCCGGAACTATATTCGGTTGGGGGCCGAGTTGGATATGGCCCCCATCGTCAGTAACCATGGGGGTTTGCTCCCCCATGTGTCCGGCAGCCAAGGCTTCACCCTCCGGTGCCTCCCTGACGGCCTCCGGATTCTCTCCTGGGTCGGGGATCCTTCGGGACGACGCCTCGGCGCCATCCAGGTCCCAGCAGAGGTGTCCGACGGAAGGGTCCCACTGTCCATCACCGCCGGATCTAGTGAATCCTCTGAAGATAAGGACCGCTCGAGGATGGACCAAGCCGGACTGCAAATGCATAATTTCACATTAAAACAATGAAGTAAAGAGGTCGGATACATGAACGCGTCCGGACACTTACGGTTTGGCCAGGGGCTTCTCCCTGGGCTCCCACTCCCAGCTCCTGTGGGTGGCCGCTGTGGAGCTGTCCAGAAGGGAAGCTTTCCCCTTCTTGGATGCCTCGGCCTCCATATGTGTGGAGGCCGTCCTCTTCTTTCTCCCCCCTACAGGGGGGAATGGATTTCTTCTTCTTTCTCCTCTTCCTCGTCATCTTCGGTGGCGGAGGAGTGAGCCTTGGCATCTTCGGACGTCGCGTCCGAAGTGCTCTTGCGGCGGAGACCACCTCTGGTCCCCTTGACCTTCTTTTTGGCCTTCTTCTCTGGCACCTGATAAGGCACCGGAACCAGCATCTTCGTCAGCAGCGGGATTTCTGGGCCTTCGGGCAGTGGATCCAGACAGTTAATCCACTCCACCATCTCTGTCCAGTTCTTAAAAAATTGATAGGGAGGCTTAGATGCCTTCCTCGGGTGTGCGAGTAAAGGGCATACCTTGAAAATATGAAAGAACTTACCGGATGAGCAGGGTGAGTTAAGTCATGCCAATGATCCTCGTTCATGGGCGATGGCGTATTGTTGGCCTTGAAGAGCACCTTCCAGATATCTTCGTGCGTCATGTCGAAGAGCTCTAGTAGCGTGTGGTGCTTGGCCGGATCGAACTCCCATAGATGGCAAGTCCGGCTTTGGCACGGAAGGATCCAGCGAACAAGCATCACCTGGATCATGTTGACGAGCTTGATTCTCTTGTTTATCATGCTCTGAGTGCGCGTCTGAAGCACCGTCAGCTCGTCCGAAGAAGACCAGGTTAGGCCCTTCTCTTGCCAGGAGGTGAGGCGCATCGGGACTCGGACCGGAATGCGGGAGCCGCTGCCCAGTTGGTGTGGCGCGGCTCGGTGATGTAGAACCACTCCGACTGCCACCCTTTGACAGTCTCCACAAAGGAGCCTTCGGGCCAGGTGACATTGGGCATCTTGCCCACCATGGCGCCTCTGCACTCTTCTTGTTGGCCACTCACCACCTTCATCTTCACATTGAATGTTTTCAGCCATAGCCCGAAGTGAGGTGGGATGCGAAGGAAGGCCTCACACATGACAATAAATGCCGAGATGTTGAGGATGGAATTGGGGGCCAGATCCTGGAAGTCCAGCCCATAGTAGAACATGAGTCCGCAGACGAATGGGTGGAGAGGGAATCCCAGCCCGCGAATGAAGTGTGTGAGGAACACCACCCTCTCCTGGGGCTCCGGGGTGGGGACGATCTGTCCCTTGGCCGGAAGTCGGAGCGATTTCTGGGGCCAAGTACCCGGCCTCCCGGAGCTTCTTGATGTCCTTATCCTTAACGGAGGAGGCCATCCACTTGCCTCTTGCTCCGGATCCGTACATGATTGGAGTGCTTTTTTGGCGAAGAGAGATCTTGGGCGCTGGAGCTCAAGAATGGATGGGCAGAGGAAGGAGAAGGCGTGGGTGAAAAAGGGTGAATCCTTATCCCTTTATAAAGGCAGTAAAAGTCATGTGCCTGCCTACTCGCCTTAAAATTCGCCTATTCCCCAAGCGCCGTACAGATGACACGGTTGGGTTACCCATGCCCGTATTGATGAGAATCCCATGATATGGGGACATGATCTCTGCTTTGACAAGATGTGCCAATAAAACCGCACCTCAAAATACGGAGCGGCAGGCTAAAAATGGTTCGAATAATGACTGGGCAGTGGCGTGATGTGACGCTACAAAAAGTTGTCAGCGGATTGGACTCATGAAATATTATACTCTCTGCGGTTGTGTGTGGAACTTGCTTTGCAGAGCCGGACAAGATTCTTGTGTTCGAAATCTACTTTGAAGTATTCAGAGGAGGAACCCGCCTTGCAATGCCGAAGACAATCTGCGCGCCGGACTCATCTTTGTTGAAGCCTAGTTCATGGGCTACTGAGGGAGTCCCGGATTAATGGGTCCTCGGACAGCCGGACTATATACATGGGTCGGACTGTTGGGCTATGAAGATTAAGGACAGAAGACTTCTTCCCATGTCCGGATGGGACTCTCCTTTGCATGGAAGGCAAGCTTGGCACTTCAGATATGTAGATTCCTTTTCTCTGTAACCGACTTTGTGTAACCCTAGCCCCCTCCGGTGTCTATATAAACCGAAGGGTTTAGTCCGTAGAGACAACAACAATCATAATCATAGGCTAGACTTCTAGGGTTTAGCCATTATGATCTCGTGGTAGATGTCGGTGTTCTGGGAACTGGGGTCCCTAGACTTGCCTGCCTGCGGCCAGCGGTGTGGCTCAAGCAGAGGCCCAGTGCAGCCCAGCTTCATCAGCTCAAGCTCAAGACCCTCGCGAGGGGCCAAGCCTCGCGGGGCGGACAATAGGAAGCTTCCTCAGGAGCAGCCTCATCAGGAGGGCTCGCGAGGAGGCGGAGAGATCAAGGCAGGGTACCTCACGAGGTGCCCGTGATGCAAGCCATGACGATTGAGACCAAGCGGGCGCTAGCCGGGCGCCGGCCGGTGTAGTGTCCTTGTTTCCCCTTCGGTGCAAAGGGGGCAAGCACAGGCCAAGACATCAGGCAAAGGTTACCATTTCGGTGCAACAAGACCAAGACCAACGGAATGGCAGGATGGAGGTCGCCGTGGAGCCCAAGACGGTGTCACCATCAGAGTCTTTGGCAGTCAAAGACCAACTTTAGTCAAGATAAGTGTACTAGATGTTCCCCTTCAAAATGGCCAATTGTTGGCGCCCTTCCCGCTCATTATTTGGGGAAGAGGCCCAGGGCCTCTATAAATAGAGCTAGCCACCACAGATTAGGCACGGAGATTTTGGGTAGACTAGAGAGAGAGGTGACTGAACTCACCCAAGCAGTTCATCGCACCAGCTCAAGAACACCTCTCGTGAGGCTGTCCTTCCTTTGTATTGTTCATCATCAGCCCCTGAGGCAATCCACCACACCACACACTGGAGTAGGGTATTACACCACAATGGTGGCCTAAACCAGTATAAACCTCGTGTCCCTTGTGTGTTCTTATTTGTAGCCTAGATTCCTTGCGAGGCTTCGAGACATGAGTTGGTAGGGGAGAGATCTTTGCGCGCACCCCAGAGTTCGAACCTCAAGGGTCTGCCGGAACCCGAAATCCAACATTTGGCGCGCCAGGTAGGGGTGCACCGGAATCCTTCTTCCGCCGCCTCGCATTCCATCACCTCACCGTTCTCATGTCAAGCGACCCGACTGCCAACACCAACCACTGGGCGGCGTAGCCCGCCCACGCCGTGTCGTCTGCCCAGGGCGACCTCAACCTTGCGCCTCAGGCAGCTCGCGCTCCGCAGCAAGAGCCTCAAGCCACGTCGCGGCCATGGCGCCGCACACCCAATGGGAGCAGGCGAACTCAAGGGCCGCGCTCATGGTGGCCCGAGAGCTGCTATGGTGCAGGCTGCTGGAGGGCGGCTGTGACGTGTTGTTAGAGCGAGTGGCCGAGCTCCTGGACGCCGCCGCCTCGGGAGAACCTCCTTTCTGCGTCCAGCTGCCACCCCAGGTCCAGGATGGGCCGTATGGTGGCCCCATACATGCCCACGCAACTCCAAGCGGACTCCACGGCCTCCTCAACACTAACCCGTCCGTCAGTGCCGGGCGACAAGTCGCGCCGGCCCCATCTCCCACCGGCGAGGGAGTCCATGCCGTGGCCTTCGGCCTCGGAGGGCCACCATGCTACCACCCCCAAGACAGCGCTCCAAGCCAGACTGCATGGCGTACGGGGCACTATGGCGAGGCCCTCGAGGCGGCGGCCCCAGAAGCTTATGTGCCCCACATGGTGGATCAATAGTGCGCACTGGAAGAAGACCATGGCTCGTTCCTCGGGCCAGGCTGGGGGAGGAGACGCAAAAAGCTGAGCTCTTTCAGGAACCCCAAGAGAGCCTCGACAACCGCGCTAGTGGCAGCAACTATCGAGTACCGCTAATTCCTCAGGAGTAAGCTTATGCTAACCATTGGTCATAGGAGGTACAGGTCGCCACAGCAGATGGCTGCCCCAATGCTGCAGCCTCCTACCCCTCAAGACGAGGGCACCAGGGGCTGCAGGAGAGGGGCCGAGATTCGGGCTCACCCCCGCGGTGCTCGGAGCAAGGCGTTCTCAGGAGGTAGGCCTTCTAACGGGGTGGTGCCTCAGAGCCTGCCCCCGGCAGAGGACCCGTGGTCGTCGAGGGAACCGCTGGTGACCACTCTACCCCATTGGCGTCGTCCTTGGTCTCCGGTCACCGTCGATGGAGGTAGAGTGTGGCGCAAGGCGGGGCCCTCATCTGGCGATATGAAGCAAGGCCAGTACCTGTGAAGAAGGCCTAGTGCCTGTGAAGCTCGTCGCCCGTGACACTCTCATGTAATAATGAGTGGGGTTGTACACGCCCCGGAGTCTCCGGAGAGCCGCTCTCGGGCCTCGGGGGCTCCCACCCACGCCCAGTGGCAGCACTTAGCTTCGTGCTGGTGAGAAGACTTTGAAGATTAGACTAGGTGTCGGACGCGGCTTTTTGCCTTTTGCCTTTTGCTCTGTTGTCAAGGTTCTTCGATTCGAATTTAAGTTGGATTTGAGCTTGAGACTTGCGTGTGTTTGGGGAAGGGGTGTTTAGTCTTGTTCAAGCAATCTCTCGTGTTCTGGTTTAAGCTTTTCGTCCAAAGTTACCATCAGCTGCCTCCCCTCGCGAGCCCTCGTGAGCCGGGCTGGGCCAAGCACGTCTATAATCCGGGTCGCTGTCGCCGCGCCCTCTCAGGAGGTTCTCATCGCAGGATCAATGGGTTCACCCAGAAGACACTTGAGGTGTTGCGGCTCCCACAGGCTCGCTCGGGGCCCGTCAGGGTCAAAAGGGCCGAGCCTGAACCTTTTTCATACAGGGTAAAGAGTGGCGACATACGATCAGTCAGACATATCACTCACCGCGTCTTCTGGGGCCCCTCCGGAGGCGTCGCTGGCGTCACTGACATCGTCACTGCCACCGCCATCACCTCCATCAATGCCAGGCTCGTCCACAACGCCACCTTCATCGGCGGCCACGATCATGCCATCGTCATCATATGCGAAGGCCCTGACGAGGGCATCCACGTTGTCCTCCACCCATTGCGCCAGATCGCCCCGGATGCCTATGGGCACCGGTGTGATGGCGGCGTCAAAATCAAAGTGGGGATCTCTGTTCTGTAGATAGCTGAAGACACAGGAGAAGGCACGTCCAAGCAAGGCTCGGCTCCTCTCCTCGACAAGCCAACGGGCCCTGTCAGTGTGGGTCTCCAGCTGTGTCACCACATCCGTCAAGAACCGGAGGTTGCCAGCATAGTTGATCACATGAGGCTCAGCAACAGCCGCCTTGCAAATGTTGCCCAGGGCCGCATTGGCCATTTCCCTGAGCATTCGGAGCATGGGGGCATGCTCATGTTCCAGAGTCTGCCACTGACGGATCTCGTCCTCATTCCGCCGCGCGACGGCCTCGGCACCATCAACCCTCTATTGGAGAAGAAGCAGCTCGGCATGGGAAGAGGTCAGCTCCGCCTGCTCTGCGCCAAGGGCGGCTGCGGAGGAATCTGCACTCCGCGTCATTTCAGCCAGCTTGGCCCTGAAGGCCGTGGTCCTACCCTCAGCTTTGGCCCTGATCAGTTCCAACCTCACTTCGCATTTGCGCTCAAGATCCGAGCGAGCTTCCTCCACGCAGCGGTCGACCTCTTCTTGGACTCGGGCTTCCCGCACGGCGGCATCATCCTCCGCCTGAGTCATCAGGCGCTCCCTCTTCTCCAACCGCTCAAGGTCAAGGTTGCGCTCAGCGGCCTCCAGCGCCAGCGCCTCCTCGCACTTCAGGAGCTCCGCCTGGTCGATGGAGGCCCCCTTCAGCAGCACAAGGGCCGCCTGGCGCAGCTCCACCTGCCGCTCCAGGGAGTTGCTCTAGGCCTGGAGCTCCCACGCGCGCTCCTCCGCAGCCTTGCACCATCGGTCTGCTTCCCGGGACTCCTCGACGGCCTGGGAGCAGGCCTCCCATGAGGCCACCAGTGACGCTTCGACCGTCATGTTGTCGAGGTCATGCTGGTGACGCACAAGGGCGACGGCTACCTTCGGCTTGTGCCTCACCTCAGCAAGGCGCAGGCCCTCGGCCTCAAGGCGCGCATCCTCGCCAGCAAGCTCCATGCCGAGCTGGCTCACCGCATCCGCTGCCTTCTGGAGGAACTCTTGACGAAGGGTGCGGTGCTCCCGAGCGCGCTGAGCACGTCTCCCGTGTCACCCCCCCCCCACGCCACTGGCATGTGCGGAGGGTCCTGAGGCGGCATGCCCCCTCCCGGCATAGAGCTGGGGGCTGGCACTCCAACGATCGTCGGACGGACCTTGCCAGGAATCCAGGCTGGCACCGGTCCATCCCCAAAGGAGGAACTCAAGACCGACTTTAGCCAGGCACCATCCATGATCAGAGGAGGAGCGCGGGGCAAGCTAGTTGTGCCCAAGGAGAACTCGTGAAGGGAGGACAGCAGGCGCGCAGGCTCAAGGTGCCCAGCGGGACGGACCACTTCTCCGACCGGCCTAGCGGCAGGGGCGCTACTCGAGCTCGTCGCACCCAGGGTCAGCAGTGAAGACAAAGCTTGGGGGGTGGCTCCTTGGCCGTCTCCGCGAATTTGGCAGGAAGGGCCCTGAAAGGCCGCAATCAGCTGTAGGAACAGTAAGGTAAAGGAGTAGGGAGAGAAGGGGACTTACTCGTCCATGGCAAAGTACTTCCTGCGCTTCAACAGGCGGCAAGGGCGATCATCGCCACCCAAGGCCTCCTTCCTCTTGCGGAGGGCCTCGAAGTCTACGCGGAACCGGCCTAAGCGCTCGGCACAAGGGTCGGCCCGTGGCATGGAGGAGGCGTCAAGGTAATCAGCGCCAAGGGAACCAGCCTGGGGGACGCCGCCAGGCGCCGCCTCATGAGGGACGGCCGGGGCCTCGGAGGCCCCAGCCTCAGGAGCCGTAAGCCGCAACTCGACGCCTGCCACTGCTCCAGGGCGGGCTTCAGGGGATTCCGCCTTCGGGGCTCCGCGCAGCGTCAGCATTTCGACATCGACCCCCTCAGCTTCCGGCGGTTCTCGTCTCCCCGCTCCCTCGCCTGACGCAGGACCGCCGTGGGCGACCGGAAGAGCAACCACAGCAACTGGGTTCTCGCGGGGCCCCGTGAGGCCAACCGGATGCAGCCCCACTCGTCAAAGCTGGGCATCTGCCTCACAAAATCGGCCCTGCCCGAGCAAAGATACAAGAGGGCAGCCCCGTGTCGAAGGCTGCCTGGGAAGGATCGCCAGTCAGGACCTTGAGCACCGTCCTCAGCACTTCAGGCGCGAGATCCTCCTCCTAGAGCCGCATGCGGTCTTTGTGCCCCGCAAAGGCCCACATCCGACGGGAGTGCCGCTGGAGAGGAGCAATGCGACGTTGAAGGAACTCCTTCACCACCTTGGGCACCGTCAGATCGAGCGCCCTCAAACTCCAGAAGCGACGCCAGACGAAGGCGAGCCGGGGGCTCGCGAGCGCCTTGTGATCCCAGCCTGAGTTGGGAACAGCGGGCAAGGTCAGGTGCGAGAGCAAGGGGCTGGGCACTCCGACATCCACATACAGCCACCGCTCTCTGAACCTGGTCTCAAGAGGAGGAAGGCCAAAATCTATCCCCGAAGCAGCCGTCTTTGGCACGGCGAGGAATCTCACACACCCCGAGCATTGAGTGGGGTCACTCAGGCGCAATGAGAAGAAGTGGCGTAGGAGGGCAACGGAAGGAGGAATGCCCACCATTGCCTCGAAAACAAAGGCGAAAACAACAAGGGGGATAATGGACTCAGGCCCCAAGTGCATCATGTGGATCTGATAATGGGAGAGCACCGCATTAAAGAAAGCAGAAAAGGGGGGAACCAGACCCGCCCCCAGGGCATCAGCGAAGAACCGGACCTCCGTGATGACCCTATCAAAGGAGGCATGGGACGCAGGCCAGACCGTGGTCCTGCCGCACTCGTTGAAGATGGAGGCAAGAGCAGAATGGACCTTGTCCAAGGCTTCGGGGTTGAGTATGATTGACCGATCAATGGCAGGGGCCACCGCCGGAGACAAGCGGGACGAAGGTGCGGGCTTCTTCCCCCTTTCCTTCTTTGTTGGCGCCCTGGCGATGGGAAGGGGGGAGAGTTCGAGCTGGATTGGAGGCGGAGGTTGGAGCTCGAGGAAGAAGGAAGGACAGGAAGTGCACGAACGGCGAAAGGGGAATGGCTGTGTGCAACCACGGGTTCGCCTAGCCGGGCGCGTAATGAGGCATCATGGGGAAGTGAAGACACCCACGTCCAATCAATCGCCACGCGGCGCCCAAGGCCACAGGCCATTGGGGCCTGCGGCGCTTCGCACTTGCCCCTTCTCTTCTCTGCTAAGCCAAGTCTGGCGCGCCTTGGGCCCGGGGGCTACTGTCGGCATTCTGGGAACGGGGGTCCCCAGACTTGCCTGCCTGCGGCCTGCGGCATGGCTCAAGTGGAGGCCCAGTGCAGCCCAGCTTCATCAGCTCAAGCTCAAGACCCTCGCGAGGGGCCAAACCTCACGGGGCAGACGACAGGAAGCTTCCTCAGGAGCAGCCTCATCAGGCGGGCTCGCGAGGAGGCGGAGAGATCAAGGTAGGGTACCTCGCGAGGTGCCCGTGACACAAGCCATGACGATCGAGACCACGCAGGCGCCAGGCGGGCGCCGGCCTGTGCAGTGTCCTTGTTTCCCCTTCGGTGCAAAGCGATCAAGCACAGGCCAAGGCATCAGGCAAAGGTTACTGTTTTGGTGCAACAAGACAAAGACCAGTGGAACGGCGGGATGGAGGTCACTGTGGAGCCCAAGACGGCGTCACCATCAGAGTCTTTGGCAGTCGAAGACCAACTTTAGTCAGGATTTGTGTATTATATGTTCCCCTTCAAAATGGCCAATTGTTGGCGCCCTTCCCGCTCATTATTTGGGGAAGAGGCCCAGGGCCTCTATAAATAGAGCTTGCCACCATAGAGTAGGGAGGGAGATTTTGGGTAGACTAGAGAGAGAGAGGCGACTGAACTCACCCAAGCAGTTCATCGCACCAGCTCAAGAACACCTCTCGTGAGTCTGTTCTTCCTTTGTATTGTTCATCATCAGCCCCTGAGGCAATCCACCACACCAGACACTGGAGTAGGGTATTACACCACAATGGTGGCCTGAACCAGTATAAACCTCGTGTCCCTTGTGTGTTCTTCTTCATAGCCTAGATTCCTTGCGAGGCTTCGAGACGTGAGTTGGTAGGGGAGAGATCTTCGCGCGCACCCCAGAGTTCGAACCTCAAGGGTCTGCCGGAACCTGAAATCCGGTAGTGGATCAACTCTTGTAATACTCATATTCATCAAGATCAATCAAGCAGGAAATAGGGTATTACCTCCATAGAGAGGGCCCGAACCTGGGTAAACATTGTGTCCCCTGCCTCTATTACCATTAGCCTTAGACGCACAGTTCGGGACCCCCTACCCGAGATCCACCGGTTTTGACACCGACACCCGCCCCGCATCAATTCCTTCACCCAAATTTTAGTAGCCGTGGTACTTCAACCAGCGCCTCCACTCCTCCAGCACCGACCTTACAATAAAATTGCAGTAGCCGAGGCATTTGAATCTTCGCCCTCACTCGTACACCACCATGTCCACCACCATTACTAAAATTCTCAGTAGCCGCGGTCCCCCCCCCCCGCCCCCTCCCCCTTGAACCCAAGCTCATCGCTGCTGCCGCCAACCCCTGCCGGTCTACCCATTCCTCCTAGCTTAGATAATAAAGTTCAGGTTACCTAGCGATTCCCATACTGTCACCGCACCCCCCTTGAGTTTTTGGATGAGGCTTGTGGTGTCCCTCCCCACTAGATCCACATCCCCTGCTCCAGAGAGTTGCGGCCTAAGCCCGACCCCGTATCCCGAGGAGCTCGACAAGCGTTTGGCAAAGAAGAGGTTTATCATGGCCAGTCCGGCGGACGTTAGCGAGGTGGCTGCCAATCGTCCCGACCTAGCAATCCGGGAGAAACACCTCGCCGCGGAAGTCAGCGCGGACATTGACTATGTTGCCATGTCGAAGGCTTCATGTCAGCGGGCTAGTGTATTATTGTATCTCAGGAAAGCTGGCTACAACATCAAGCTCGTCGACAAAGACAGCTTCACGCGGGCCATGTCATAGGTTAAGTGGTCCATCCCCAACCCCTCTAGTTCAACTGACGTCTATCTCTTCGACGGCCCTGCTGCTGATCTCCTCCGCCACACGGTCAAAGATTTGCGATCCTTGTACGCCATCGAGCCCATTTTTGTCATTTCTGAAGGACACGTTCTATGGTAGAGTCTTAGGATCCTCAATTGCCATGTCAGATCTCATCGACCACGACCACGAGGAGGGCACCCACAAATGTTCTTCCAAGGTGAAACAACCCATCTGCAACATCAGATAGTGCACCATGGGTCTGTGCTCCTCCAGCTGGAAGGATCCCGTCCATGACATGTGAGGCAACATCCTATCAGCAAATCTTACCTTTTCTAGCTTGCCAACTTGTACCCTTTGTTATACTAGCTTTTCCCATCCGGTGTTTTAACTGTGTCGTGTTTAATTATTTCGATTATGCAAAAATGTAATGTTCAATATGGCTATGTGATGTTTAAGTATGAATTGTCCACTTCAATTTCACGAATGGCTTTTTTGGTTGTTGATAGTGAGTAGATGCCTTGTTTATCTGTATTTGGTTGTTAGGTTGGTCGTAGTGAGCATTTGTTCAGTTATCAAGAAGATGCATTGTTTATCTGTATTTGGTGTTAGGTTGGTTGCAGCGAGAATTTGTCTAGTTTCAAAGCAGATGCCTTGTTTATCTGTATTTGGTTGTTAGGTTGGTTGCAGTTGTCGGTGTTCTGGGAACGGGGGTCCCCAGACTTGCCTGCCTGCGGCCTATGGCGTGGCTCAAGTGGTGGCCCAGTATGGCCCATCTTCACCAACTCAAGCTCAAGACCCTCGCGAGGGGCCAAGACTCATGGGGCGGATGATGAAAGGCTTCCTCAGGAGCGGCCTCACCAGGAAGGCTCACGAGGAGGCGGAGAGATCAAGGCAAGGGTACCTCGCGAGGTGCTCGTGACGCAAGCCATGACGATCAAGACCAGGCGGGCGCCAGGCAGGCGCTGGCCTGCACAGTGTCCTTGTTTCCTCTTTGGTGCAAAGGGGGCAAGCACAGGCGCGGAGTACCGAGGCATCAAGCAAAGGTTACCATTTTGGTGCAACGAGACCAGGACCAGCAGAAGCGGCAGGACGGAGGTCACCATGGAGCCCAAGACGGCGTCATCACCAGTGCCTTTGGCAGCCGAAGACCAACTTTAGTCAGGATAACTTGTACTAGATGTTCCCCTTCAAAATGGCCGTTGTTGGTGCCCTTCCCGCTCAATATTTGGGAAGAGGACTAGGGCCTCTATATAAAGGGATAGCACCATCGTAGAGGGGGCATCTCATCGAGAGATGGTCAAATCCTTCTCAAGCAAACCACCACCACAAGAACACCTCTCGCGAGGCTGTTCTTCCCATGTACTATTCATCATCAGCCCCAGAGGCAATCCACCACACCACACACTGGAGTAGGGTATTACACCACAATGGTGGCCCGAACCAGTATAAATCTTGTGTCCCTTGTGGTGTTCATCGTGTAGCTTAGATCCTCAGCGAGACATTCGGGCGTGGATCGGTAGGGGAAAGATCTTTGCGCGCACCCCAGAGTTCGAACCTTAAGGGTTTTGTCGGAACCCCATATCCGACATTTGGCGCGCCAGGTAGGGGTGCGCCGGAGCTCTCCCTTCCGTCGACCCGCTCTCCATCAGCACCGCGCTCCACCCCCATGGCAGACAACGCGCCGCCAGCTCCGGCTGTCGACGCCGGCACGGGGGCTAGGGGGCTCCGAGCCCTGGCCCCCGCCTTGCGACAGGTGCAGTGGCCGAACAAGTTCAAGCCAGAGATGCCGCCGCGCTACGATGGTGTGACGGGTCCGCTAGCTTTCCTGCTGGCGTATGAGGAGGCCGTCCTCAAGGATGGAAGCGATGATAGGGTCATGGCTAACTGGCTTCCCATGGCCCTCATTGGCGTTTCGCGCATGTGGCTGCTCCACCTGCCAGCAGCTTCGGTGGCCTCCTGGGAGGAGATGCGCAACCTCTTCCTCACCCATTATGCCGCGTCGACGCCCACGGTCATCCCGACTCTCCTCGGCGGCTCGCAGGTGCCACCCACGAGCCGCCACATCAAATTGTTCGTCCACCAGATCGGTGCCGCCCTCACGCGCTGTGAAGCCCCCCAGGTTGGGTGGCACCCAAGGCCGACTTGACCTTCATCTTGGACGATCACCCCTCCAACACCGCCTGCTTGGGCGCGCTCCCGATGCTGTGCACTCCCACCATCTGCCAGGTGGCCATCACCAAGACCCTCATCGACGGGGGTGCCAGCCTCAACATGCTCTCGCTGGAGGCCTTCAGCCTCCTCCACGTGCCGCTGGAGCGACTCCAACCTAGTAAGCCCTTCTCGGGCATCGGAGATAGTTCCACCGGCTCCCTGGGGAAGATCCGCCTCCCGATGACCTTCGGCACCCACGACAACTTCCGCACGGAGCTGGTCGACTTCGACATCGCCCCCATCGGCCTCCCGTACAATGCCATCCTTGGCTACCCTACCTTGGCCCAGTTCATGGCAGCGACTCACCTGGCCTACAACCTCATGAAGATTCCCGAGAGCAACGGCGTCCTCACGGTGTCTGGAGATACAAAATATGCCCTGCAGGCGCTCCGGCTCGCCTTCAAGATGGCCGCCGTGGCGCAGCCCGCCAGCGCTGGCACCCTCGAGGCCAAAGGGGTTGCGCCAACCAGGAAGAAGAAGTTGTTCACCCAAGACAAGGCCGAGACCAAGCAAGTGCCAGTCAATGAGGATGGATCCTCCGGCGCCACCTTCACCATAGGCGCCAATCTCAACCCCGACCAAGAAGAGGCCTTGGTGAAATTCCTGCGCGCGAACAAGGAGGTGTTTGCATGGGAACCCAAGCAGCTAGCGGGGGTTCCAAGGGAGGTGATTGAGCATCATCTGAACGTGTGCCCCAACGTGCGCCCCGTGAAGCAGAAGGCAAGGCGACAGTCCACCGAGAAGCAAACCTTCATCGTCCAGGAAATCCGTAAGCTTTAAGCTGCGGGCGTCATTCGCGAAGTTTGCTATCCTGAATGGCTGGCCAACCCTGTTGTTGTGCCAAAGAAGGAGGGAAAGGAGCGCATGTGCGTTGACTTCACCAACCTAAACAAAGCCTGCCCTCAAGACCCGTTCCCGCTCCCCCGCATTGACCAGATCGTCAATTCCACCGCCGAGTGCGACCTGCTGTGCTACCTAGATGCCTTCTCTGGCTATCACCAAATCAAGATGGTAGTAGAAGATGTGGAGAAAACGGCCTTCTTGACCCCATGTGGGGTGTACTGCTACACCTGCATGCCGTTCGGGTTGCGCAACGCAGGCGCAACCTTTCAGTGACTGATGCATATCGCCTTGGGCCGGCAGCTCGGGAGAAAAGCCGAGGGCTACATCGACGACATCATGGTGAAGTCTCAGGAGGCCAAAACTCTGATATAGGACCTGAAAGAAACCTTCGCGAGCCTTCGCAAGGTGGACCTGCGGCTCAACCCGGAGAAGTGCGTGTTCGGTGTTCCTTCTGGCAAGCTTCTGGGCTTCCTTGTGTCCCACAGAGGTATTGAGGCCAACCCAGAGAAGGTCAAGGCAGTCGAAGACATGAGTCCGCCACAAACCCTTAGGGAATGCAGAAGCTCACTGGGCGAGTAACCGCGTTAGGGCGCTTCATCTCCAAGCTGGGGGAATGTGCCCTGCCCTTTTTCAAGCTGATGAAGAAGAAGGGTCCGTTCGAATGGACTCAAGAGGCTGACAAAGCGTTCCAAGAACTCAAGAAGTACCTGACCAGCCCTCCGCTGATGTTGGCTCAACGCCCTCGGGAGCCCTTGGTGCTCTACCTCGCCACCACACCCTACTCTACCAGTGCAGCTCTAGTGGCGGTACGGGAGGAGCACCAAGTCAAAGCTGCGTCACGACCGGCCACGGGCCCGACCGCAGCATCGCAAGACCAAGAAGGCCTCGCAAAGACCACGTTCGTAGCAGATGGAGGCCAGCCTCAACAGGGGGACGCCCCCAGGGCAGAAGAGGCCGCACTAGGCAGCTAGGGGCTTGGGGGCTCCGTCGTCTTAGGAGGCGCCTGACCCTTCGGAGGGCGCCAACCTCGCCAGCACGCCTACCCTCGTCGGGCATCCGGTGTATTTCGTTAGCACGGTGCCGTGGGATGCGAGGGCACGATACCCCATGCCTCAAAAGCTCCTACTCGCACTATTAGTGGACTCACGCAAGCCACGACACTACTTTCAAGGTCACCCCATCAAGGTCGTCTCGGCGTATCCATTGAAAAGGGTACTCAGGAGTCCCAACTCAGCTGGAAGGGTCGCTGAATGGAACATCGAGTTGTAAGTGTTTCAGTTGGAAATCAGCACAAGAGGGTCGTCAAAGGAGTCGCACTTGCAGATTTTGTGGCAGAATGGACAAAGGCGCCGGGGCTCGAAGCAGGCGAAGATCGGTCACTTTCCCCAGGAAGTGAGGCGCCGGACGGCTGGGTCATGTACTTCGACGGAGCATTCTCGCGACATGGCTCGGGGGCTAGCGCAGTGCTTATATCTCCCACTCAGGACAAGCTCTATTATGTCGTGCAGCTCTATTTCTAGCATGGAGAGAAGGTCTCCAACAACATAGCAGAATACGAGGGCCTGATAGCAGGCTTGAAAGCTGCAGCAGCTTCGGGATAAAGCGCATCATCATCAAGGGTGATTCACAGCTCCTCGTCAACTTCTTCAACAAGGTGTATGAACCGAAGTACAAGCACATGGAAGCGTATCTTGCGGAGGTCCGCAGAATGGAAAAGCAGTTTTGGGGGTTGGAGTTGCAGCATGTGCCCCGCGGCACCAATCAAGAGGCTGATGACATCGCTAGGAGGGCGTCCAGGCGGCTGCCTCAGGAGCCCGGCGTCTTCGAGGAACGACTCTTTAAGCCCTCAGCAGCACCATCACTATCAAGTACAGCGCAGCCTCGGGAGGAACTCCCTCAACCACCTGCCTCGGGAGCTCCGTCCTGTGGCCCGACCTCAGGAGCGCGCTTGCTCCAGGCGCCGGAGCCTCAGGAGGGATGTTGGACTGCGGAACTCAAGGATTACCTGATGCAAGGGACTCTGCCAGAGAAAGAGGAGGACGCGGAACGTGTGGCACGGCAGGCCACGGCCTACTGCATCCAAGACGGAGAGCTCTACCGGAAGCGGCCAAATGATGTTTCCCTGCGCTGCATCTCCAGTGAGCAGGGGAAAGAGTTGCTGGCGGACATTCATGGTGGAGACTGTGGGCACCACTCATCATCACGGACCCTCGTCGGCAAGGCGTTCTGCAGCGGGTTTTATTGTCCTACAGCACTCAACGACGCAATCGAGCTGGTGAAGGCTTGTGAAGCTTGTAAATTCCACGCCAAGCAGATTCATCAGCCAGCTCGGGGCCTGCAGACCATTCCACTCACATGGCCGTTCGCGGTTTGGGGGCTGGACATTTTGGGCCAGTTTCCCCGGGCGCCAGGGGGCTATCGCTACCTCTATGTCGCCATTGACAAGTTCACCAAGTGGGCAGAGGTCGGAGCTGTTCGCACCATCCCAGCTGGTTCAGCAGTCAAGTTCATCAAGGGCCTCATGAGTCGGTTTGGGGTGCCTAATCGCATCATCACCGACAACGGTTTGTAGTTCACCAGCAATCTCTTCAAAACATATCGTGCTAACCTTGGAACGCAGATATGCCATGCTTCGGTGGCACACCCTCGGAGCAACGGCCAGGCTGAACATGCCAACGCAGAGGTCCTGAAAGGCCTCAAAACCAGGACCTTCAAGAAGAAGTTGGAGGCCTGCGGCAGGGGCTGGTACGATGAGCTCCAGTCCGTGCTGTGGTCCATCCGCACAACCGCTACCAAGTCAACCGGCGAAACCCCGTTCATCCTCGTCTACGGAGCAGAGGCGGTCCTCCCTCACGAGGTCAGGCGTCGCTCCGCGCGAGTCCTGGCATTTGACAAAGCACAGCAGGACGCCATGCGAGGGATGGATCTTGTGCTGGGGGAGGAACACCGTCGGGAGGCTGCGCTTCGAGCGACAAGATACCAGCGGGCGCTGCGGCGGTACCACTGCCGCAACATCCGCCCCAGGATTCTCGAGGTAGGTGACCTCGTGCTCAGGCAGGTGCTCTCTAGGGAAGGACTGCACAAGCTCTCGCCCATGTGGGAGGGCCCGTTCAAGGTTGTTCATGTTTCCAGACCTGGCGCCGCGCGCTTGGAGACCCAGGAGGGGGTTCCCATCCCGAACGCGTGGAACAATCAGCACCTCTGGAGATTTTACCCTTGAAGTAAGGCCCAGTACCAATAAAGAAGGCCCAGCTCCTGTGAAGCTCATCGTCCCAAGGAAAGGTCTGGTGCCTATGAAGAAGGCCCAGTGCTTGTGAAGCTCATGCCCCAAGAAAAGGCATGGTGCCTGTGAAGAAGGCCAATGCCTATGAAGCTCGCCGCCCGTGACACTCTCACATAATAATGAGTTGGCGATGTACATGCCCCGGAGTCTCCGGAGTGCCGCCCTCGGGCCTCGGGGGCTCCCGCCCACGCCCAGTGGCAGCAGTTAGCTCTGTGCTGGTGAGAAGACATCGAAGACTAGATTAGGTGCCGGACGCGGCTTTTCATTTGCTTTCCGCAGTTGGCTTGTTCGCCCTTGTTCGAAGCTTTACTGGAGTTGCTTTTACTGTTGTTTGCCGTCCTCGGCCCGTGATTCTCTGTCTTTGTTGTTCGCTTGACTCGTCTTCTCTTTCGCAAGCCTCGCGAGGGGGCTGCGTGGGCACCCTCGCGAGTATCTTCTGACCTAATTTCGTGAGGATTCCCTACTCAAGTTCACAGCGGGAGCACTCCTCCCGGTCCATGCCCCACGGGCATCGCAACACGAACACAGGACCTGAGCCGGTCACCCTCACGACTAGGATTCGAAAGCTGTCTCCAGCTAATTTTTGCAGGCCTCAAGACGCTCGATAAGGCCTCAGGCACGAGCCTCGCGAGGCGAAGACTACAGCGAGTCCCCTGAGCTAAGTTGTTCCTACGCATGAGCACACAACACCATAACACGGCATGGGAATAACGGAAATAGCATAATAATTAAAGGCAACGGTCCAGCACGCCCCCATGGGGCTCCACACTTCTCTCTCTCTCTCTATGCAGGAAAAGGAGGAAAACAAAATAAACATGGCTTGCCCGGCGACGGCTCGTGGAGGGGGATTCGCACCGCCCTCCGGAGCTCCATCAGACCCCTCCTCACGCTTCACTGAGGCGCGACGGCGGGATGACCCGCTACCCCCCTAGAAGCGAGCACAGCGGCGCAGTGGTTGATCACGGCTGCTGCTGGAGGAGCTGTCATCAGAGGGGGAGCCGCTGAAGCTTGGCGAGCTACGAACGCCGCCAGGCGTGGGCTCGCCTTCGCCTTCGTCACGGCCGTCGCCGAGGCTAAGCACCCGGTCACCGTCATCATCTTTAGGGCAGCACCCAACATGGCGGCCATCCTCTCCTAACACCCTCACGTAGAGGGTGGCGTTGCCATCAAACTTGAAATGCAGGGTGCACCGCCGGCCCAGGCCACGCGCGCGGGCAAACGTCTGCCAGCCGCGGGCCAAGGCCACGTTTCCGGCAACGGAGACTGTCAGGACCCCGACTCGATGTCACATCGATCTAGCCGGTAACACTTCATATCACTTTGCGGCCTCACGCACGGTAATCCCACGGGTGTCGCCTTACCTTTGCCCGGGACCGTTTGCGCCTTTTGGCTCACGTATATGATAGTGTCGCTAGCATCCATATGATAAAGAGCCCGGGCTGACATGACTAGTCGTAAACCCAAAGTGGCACAGACTTACAGGGACAGGCATCCATGACCCAGCTTCGAACGTGTCGGTCATCAGCAAGTGGGTCCGGGCTGTAGCACTGGGCTAGCAGGACTCCGGTAAACCGGGCTGTAGCGGGCTAACAGGACTCCGGTACTCAAAGCGTGACATTTCCCCGAAGGGACAGACACAGGAACGAAGAAGGACACATGCCGGCCAGCCTAAGTGTTCCAGAGCAGTAGCAAGCTACCATGGCTCAGCGGTAACACTAGGAGACATTTCCCGGTAAGAGAGGCTACTAAAGATAAACAACTAGATAGTCAGATCCCACACATACCAAGCATTTCAATCATACACACAATATGCTCGATATGTGCAAATACAACGAAGCATCACAACATGACTCTACGACACAAGTACTTTATTTAAGGCTCAGCGAGCCATACATAACATACACAAAGATACGGGTCTCACGACCCAACATACAAGTCATACAGTCATACAAGCCAACAGCGGAAGTACTTTGTCTGGGTACAGACAAGTAGTAAAATAAAAGAGGCTTGGAAGCCTAACTATACTACATGGTCCATCACAAGCTCAGGGTCACCACCTGGGTCTTTAGCCTACTCGTTGATGTCAACGTCTACATAGAACCCATCAGAAGGGGTTGCAGCGTCTTCTGTAAAAATGTAGATTATAGCAACATGAGTACAAAGGTACTCAGCAAGACTTACATCAGATCCTACATACATGCATAGTATCAAGAAGGGTTGGTGGAGTTATTGCAGCAAGCCAGCTTTGACTCTTGGCTAGACTATCCTACGATACTCCAACTTGAAATTGTTTTGCGCACACGAGTCCACTACTCACCACTTCAATACACTACCGAGGATTCACCTCCGTCTTCCTACGGAAGAGCCATCCTCGGCACTCACACTTATCTTGAGGCTTTTAACAGTTTCCATTTACTTGTCTATGAACTGTATAGGCAACCAAGTAGTCCTTTACCGCGGACGCGGCTATTCGAATAGATCATGTTAACCCTGCAGGGGTGTACTTCTTCATACATGTTTCCACCACTTAGCGTCTGCACACGACATGTGCTCGGCAGACTTCAAGCGAAAGCCGACGTGGGTGTAGACCACGACCTACCTAAACACTTAAGCCTCTAGTCCAGGTTTATCGCCTATTCAGGTTCCATCCGCAGGGAGTCCGGCCAAGGTTTCCCATACGGCCCCGAACGATGTGAACAGGGTTCCCGAGATACCTAACGGGTATTCGGTACACCCGGCCACGTACCTACCGCATCACAGCCCACCCCTACGGTCAGCGCTGTCCACGGCCTCCAGTAGGCTACAAACACCAGAAACTACTTGCAACTCCTGGACAGAGTGCTAGGGTGAATAAGAAGTCGAGCGGGGTCATATTTCAGGGCCCAATGTATGGTAGTAGCTGATTCTTAAATCACACATACAGATCTCAGTGCTTAAGGTCGGTTTCAATGAAACAACCCACCATGTACTCCTACATGGCCTCTCATCGATACCTTTACCAAATCGTGTTCACCACACCACTCTTATTACCGACATAATCATTTCACTCTAGCCCATCACCCAGATGAGCCAGACCTGACACGACTCTAAGCATAGCAGGCATAGCAAGGTAGGAACAACACATACATATGGCTCAATCAACTCCTACACATGCTAGTGGGTTTCATCTAGTTACTGTGGCAATGACAGGTCATGCAGAGGAAATGGGTTCAACTACCGTAGCACACAACAGTTTGAATCGCGTTGTCTTAATGCAGTAAAAGAGAGCAGGAGCGAGAACATGGGATTGTATCGATATGATCAAATGGTTGGTTGCTTGCCTGATGGTTCGTTGCACGGATACGGTTCTTCGTTAGGGTAATCACGGTACTCCTCGGGGACAGATCCTTTCGCAAAGGTCATCGATACACAAACATCACCAAACAATATGCAACAATATGATGCATGCATGAAACATGGCAATATGAGTGTGTTGGGCTAATGCAACTAAAACCAGAAGGGTTTGAACAAATTTGAATCAAAGATTCAAATTCCAAATTCAAATATGGCCTTTTAAAGTGCTTTTCCTTGTTCTGATTAAAACATCAATTTAACTTGTTTGATCATGCATGAAAATAGTACAGATGGATAGATTGGATTTTTCTGATCATTTTTCATATATAATTTGTCCAATTTGGAGTTACAGAATAAAAGTTATGAAATTTTGAAGTTTAAATAATATTCTGGAATTTCCTGATTTAATTTAAATCCAGAAATTCAATTACTGCGTCAGCCTGACGTCAGTGTGACGTCAGCAGGTCAACGGAACTGGTCCAGGTCAAACCTGACAGTGGGTCCCGCATGTCAGGATGATTAATTTAATTAAAACTTAATTGAAACTAATCCTGTTTAATTAGCAGGGCTGGGCCCCACCTATCATTCATCAGAAACTTGAAATGGGGATGACAGAACCCCCAGTCCCCTCTGAAACCAACTAGGGTTTACTAAAATAATTTTCAATGAACCTGAAATGCCCTTCTAAAATGCCCATCATTTTTGTCTTGGTTCAGAACCTCTGCAAAAGTGGTGCACATTTTCCTAGGCCATCCTAGGGTTTTTGAGTTAAATCATAACTATTTGAATTTGGGCATTTAAATATTTTATATAATTTTAAGTTTTAATTAAAACTAATCCTGTTTAATTAGCAGGGCTGGGCCCCACCTGTCATTGACTCAGGGGAGTCAACCAGGGCCCACCCGTGGTCAAAGTTAGTGTCGGCTGCCGGCGTTTAGTCGTCGGCGAGCCCGACGCGGCGGCGGGAGTGGTTTTGGCCATTTCGGCCACCAAATGGACCGCGGAGGCCACCGGAGTGGAGTTGAGGACAACCCGCAGCTCTTGGCGGAGTCCGTTGGGGTCGGGGTGGCCGGAGTCGACGCCTCACGACCCAACATACAAGTCATACAGTCATACAAGCCAACAGCGGAAGTACTTTGTCTGGGTACATACAACTAGTAAAATAAAAGAGGCTTGGAAGCCTAACTATACTACGTGGTCCATCACAAGCTCAGGGTCACCACCTGGGTCTTTAGCCTACTCGTTGATGTCAACGTCTACATAGAACCCATCAGAAGGGGTTGCAGCGTCTTCTGTAAAAATGTAGATTATAGCAACATGAGTACAAAGGTACTCAGCAAGACTTACATCAGATCCTACATACATGCATAGTATCAAGAAGGGTTGGTGGAGTTATTGCAGCAAGCCAGCTTTGACTCTTGGCTAGACTATCCTACGATACTCCAACTTGAAATTGTTTTGCGCACACGAGTCCACTACTCACCACTTCAATACACTACCGAGGATTCACCTCCGTCTTCCTACGGAAGAGCCATCCTCGGCACTCACACTTATCTTGAGGCTTTTAACAGTTTCCATTTACTTGTCTATGAACTGTATAGGCAACCAAGTAGTCCTTTACCGCGGACGCGGCTATTCGAATAGATCATGTTAACCCTGCAGGGGTGTACTTCTTCATACATGTTTCCACCACTTAGCGTCTGCACACGACATGTGCTCGGCAGACTTCAAGCGAAAGCCGACGTGGGTGTAGACCACGACCTACCTAAACACTTAAGCCTCTAGTCCAGGTTTATCGCCTATTCAGGTTCCATCCGCAGGGAGTCCGGCCGAGGTTTCCCATACGGCCCCGAACGATGTGAACAGGGTTCCCGAGATACCTAACGGGTATTCGGTACACCCGGCCACGTACCTACCGCATCACAGCCCACCCCTACGGTCAGCGCTGTCCACGGCCTCCAGTAGGCTACAAACACCAGAAACTACTTGCAACTCCTGGACAGAGTGCTAGGGTGAATAAGAAGTCGAGCGGGGTCATATTTCAGGGCCCAATGTATGGTAGTAGCTGATTCTTAAATCACACATACAGATCTCAGTGCTTAAGGTCGGTTTCAATGAAACAACCCACCATGTACTCCTACATGGCCTCTCATCGATACCTTTACCAAATCGTGTTCACCACACCACTCTCATTACCGACATAATCATTTCACTCTAGCCCATCACCCAGATGAGCCAGACCTGACACGACTCTAAGCATAGCAGGCATAGCAAGGTAGGAACAACACATACATATGGCTCAATCAACTCCTACACATGCTAGTGGGTTTCATCTAGTTACTGTGGCAATGACAGGTCATGCAGAGGAAATGGGTTCAACTACCGTAGCACACAGCAGTTTGAATCGCGTTGTCTTAATGCAGTAAAAGAGAGCAGGAGCGAGAACATGGGATTGTATCGATATGATCAAATGGTTGGTTGCTTGCCTGATGGTTCGTTGCACGGATACGGTTCTTCGTTAGGGTAATCACGGTACTCCTCGGGGACAGATCCTGTCGCAAAGGTCATCGATACACAAACATCACCAAACAATATGCAACAATATGATGCATGCATGAAACATGGCAATATGAGTGTGTTGGGCTAATGCAACTAAAACCAGAAGGGTTTGAACAAATTTGAATCAAAGATTCAAATTCCAAATTCAAATATGGCCTTTTAAAGTGCTTTTCCTTGTTCTGATTAAAACATCAATTTAACTTGTTTGATCATGCATGAAAATAGTACAGATGGATAGATTGGATTTTTCTGATCATTTTTCATATATAATTTGTCCAATTTGGAGTTACAGAATAAAAGTTATGAAATTTTGAAGTTTAAATAATATTCTGGAATTTCCTGATTTAATTTAAATCCAGAAATTCAATTACTGCGTCAGCCTGACGTCGGTGTGACGTCAGCAGGTCAACGGAACTGGTCCAGGTCAAACCTGACAGTGGGTCCCGCATGTCAGGGTGATTAATTTAATTAAAACTTAATTAAAACTAATCTTGTTTAATTAGCAGGGCTGGGCCCCACCTGTCATTGACTCAGGGGAGTCAACCAGGGCCCACCCGTGGTCAAAGTCAGTGTCGGCTGCCGGCGTTTAGTCGCCGGCGAGCCCGACGCGGCGGCGGGAGTGGTTTTGGCCATTTCGGCCACCAAATGGACCGCGGAGGCCACCGGAGTGGAGCTGAGGACAACCCGCAGCTCTTGGCGGAGTCCGTTGGGGTCGGGGTGGCCGGAGTCGACGCCGGCGACGACTTTGGCGGCCACCGAGGTTCGGTTGGAGGTGAACTTGGTGCTAGAGGGTTCGGTGAGGCTCGTGGAGTGGCTAGCTAGGTGCTGTGGAACGCGGTGAGCAAGATGGACACCATCTTGTGGCCGGAGGATGACCGGGAGCACGTCGGCGACGAGGTCCACGGTGGTGGGTGCGGTTGAGCTCCGGGAGGTTGCTACACGGCTCGGGAGCAAGAACGGAAGGGAGGGGAAGATGGCTAAGCTCACAGTGAGTGCGACGGAGTCCTTGGTGCGGCCGGAGATGGACCGGAGCGACGACGGCGTTGAAGGGGATCTCCGGCGACGGTGAGCTCGGGCGAGGTCGGTGCGGTGGTCTCGGGCGTTGCGAGCGCTCGGGGCTCGGCTGCTCGATGAAGTGGACAGCGGCGAAGCTCCTGGACACGGTGAGACGGCGTGGAGACGACGGGGAGCACGGCTACGACGGTGGTGCGGCGATGGTGGCGTCGGCCATGGCTGGGGCGTGCGAGGGGGAGGAGCTGGAGAGGAGAGGGGGTGTCTGGGGGATTCGGGGGAGAGAGGGAGGCCGATCCACGTCGTCACCTGGCGAGGGGAGCGGCGAGGCGGCGAGCAGGTGCGTGGCGCACGCCGCGGTCGCCGTCGGGCACCTGCCTGCCTGCCTGGCCGGCAAGCAGCTCGCTGGAGCGGTGCTGGGCTGGGCCGGCAGGTGGGCTGGCTAGTGGGCCTGCGGTGGCGCCAGGTAGGGTTTTCCCTTTTTTTTCTATTTCTGTTTTTATTTAATATATCTGCAACTTTGTTGAATTAAATAAAATACCTAGACAACTCCAAAAATCACCAAACTACTCCTGGTCCATAGTTGGATTATTTCCAACATGAAACATTTTAGTTTGGAGATATTTGAGCATTTAAATATTTTATATAATTTTAAATGCCCAAATTCAAATAGTTATGATTTAACTCAAAAACCCTAGGATGGCCTAGGAAAATGTGCACCACTTTTGCAGAGGTTCTGAACCAAGACAAAAATGATGGGCATTTTAGAAGGGCATTTCAGGTTCATTGAAAATTATTTTAGTAAACCCTAGTTGGTTTCAGAGGGGACTGGGGGTTCTGTCATCCCCATTTCAAGTTTCTGATGAATGAGTAAACATGATGCAACACTCTAATGCATGACTAGCTAGGGTGTGACAGAGACCGCCACCGCAACCCAGAAAGCTCTGCTATAGCAGCCGTCCGCCTGAAGCCAGAGCCCACCGGCGGCACCGGACGGCAGTTCGCCAGTGAAGAAGCGGGGGAGCTAAAGCCAGTTGCCGGTCGAATCCGCCGACCAAACGACAAACTCCGGCAGCACCTCTACCAAGTGAAAGCGCGGGCGGGGAGGCCGCGCAGCCACGGCACGTCTTCCCCCGCCAATCGAGCAAGCTTCACCGTGCAAAGGACCTCCGCCGCGACCACAGGCAGCCACTGCAGGAGTCGCGGGGTGCTTGTGGGGACGACCTCGACCGTGCTTGGGCGGAGGAGAGCCAGGCCCTTCCTGGCGAGCCTTCCCCTTCTCTACGGCCGAGAACCTCTTCGTAGGCGCCATGGGACACAGCAAGTAGATGGGGGAGGAGCAAGGAAGAAGGAGCAGAGCAAGAAGAGATGGACTGCGGGGGCTCGCGCCCCCCTCACATTTATAGCCCAGAGGAGGCCAACTGTCGGCCTCCACGATCGCAGGTAATCATAACTCATTTTTGCATGCAGGGACTTGTCAAGTCGGGCAGTTGCCGAGGCAACGTGGGTAAGCGGAGACGACCACGTCCAATCAACCTCCATGCGGCGGCCAAGGCTGTAGGCTACTGGGGCCCGCGACGCTCCGCACTTGCCCTTTCGCTTCGCTGCTAAGCCAAGTCCGAGCACGCCTTGGGCTCAGGGGCTACTCGGCGTTCTGGGAATGGGGGTCCCCAGACTTGCCTGTCTGTGGCCTGCGACGTGGCTCGAGTGGTGGCCCAGTACGGCCCATCTTCACCAACTCAAGCTCAAGACCCTCGCAAGGGGCCAAGCCTCGCGGGGCGGACGACGAAAGGCTTCCTCAGGAGCGGCTTCACCAGGCAGGCTCGCAAGGAGGCAGATAGATCAAGGCAAGGGTACCTCGCGAGGTGCTCGTGGTGCAAGCCATGACGATCGAGACCAGGCGGGCACCAGGCGGGCACTGGGCTGCACACTGTCCTTGTTTTCTCTTTGGTGCAAAGGGGGCAAGCACAGGCGCGGAGTACCGAGGCATCAAGCAAAGGTTACCATTTCGGTGCAACGAGACCAGGACCAGCAGAAGCGGCAGGACGGAGGTCACCGTGGATCCTAAGACGGCATCATTACCAATGCCTTTAGCAGCCGAAGACCAACTTTAGTCAGGATAACTTGTACTAGATGTTCCCCTTCAAAATGGTCGTTGTTGGCGCCCTTCCTGCTCAATATTTGGGAAGAGGACCAGGGCCTCTATATAAAGGGATAGCCACCATCGTAGAGGGGGCATCTCATCGAGAACTGGTCGATTCCTTCTCAAGCAAACCACCACCACAAGAACACCGCTCGCGAGGCTGTTCTTCCCCTGTGCTGTTCATCATCAGCCCCAGAGGCAATCCACCACACCACACACTGGATTAGGGTATTACACCACAACGGTGGCCCGAACCAGTATAAATCTTGTGTCCCTTGCGCTGTTCATCATGTAGCTTAGATCCTCAGCGAGGCGTTCGGGCGTGGATCAGTAGGGGAAAGATCTTCGCGCGCATCCCAGAGTTCGAACCTTAAGGGTTTTGCCGGAACTCCATATCCGAAAGCAGTGAGCATTTGTCCAGTTTTCAAACAGATGCCTTGTTTATATGTATTTGCTTGTTATGTTGGTCGCAGTGAGCAATGGTCTAGTTGTCAAGAATATGCCCTGTTTATCTGTATTTGCTTGTTAGGTTGGTTGAAGTGAGACTCTGTCCAGTTTTCAATGGCTATATTTGGTTGTTATACTGATCATTTATGCCTTCTTTATTTCAGTCATTCACAATGTGATGTTCATTTTGTGCAAGTCAGAAATATGTCGCTCGATTTCATCAATACCAGTTTGAACGGCTATATTTGGTTCCAGTTATGCCTTGTGTAGTTAACGCATGCCCTTTATTTCAGTTCTACACATTTATCCAGTGTGATGTTTAAGCATGAACTATGTTCTATTCACTTTCAACAATACCAGTTTGAATTGCAATATTTGATGGCTGTCAAGCCTGTTGTAGATAACAGTCACTTCCATTTTATATCCGCTTTAACAGCATGCTAAAACCAACACATTCAAGCTATCGTTTGGAGATGATGTTGTTTACCTTTTCTATATTTGTTTGATGTTAAGGCTGATGTACTTATCATGCCTTTCCACTACTTATGCAAGACAACAACAGGAGTGGCCAGCATTTTCCGCTGAGGCTAGTTTCATACCTCGGCTTATGCTCCCCCTGTCGTTCCATAATATAGTGTATATAGATCCAGGCCTAGACACTTGTTAGATTATAATATTGACTTGTTGCTTGTAGGTATATATGCCCTTGGCAAAGATCCATGCACCGACCCTTTTGCGAATGGGGCAATAAGATATTGATGAACAAGCATCAAGTGAGGAAACGGATAAGGATTATTGGCAAAAAGATACAAACAGTGGCAAGAAAATTATTTGTTTACGTTCTATCCACACAACAATGACTTGTAGGATGGTAACTACAAACTTTGCAGCCTTCTCCTTTTACTGGTCATAATGAAATGTTAGACAACAATGTCTGGATCTTTTTTGTTCTTAGTGGTTCCCAAAGCAGTTTACTCAAGATTGCCTCGCAAAGTACATGATTGGTGGGCACGCAATGAAGGTTAAAGTATTTCATCCAGACTACAATGAGCATCAGGAAGTCCTAATGAAGACAGTGAAGGATGGGTGGGCAGCCATCACAAGGGGTTGGCCTAGAGTCATTCGTGCATTACGCATAGAGGAGGGCACAATATGGGCATTCTGCTTCACATTCTCCAGCAACCAAAATGTCTTTGGACTCTCTCTTTACAGTCTTTAGTACAACTGTGGTTCATTATTCTTTACTTGGTGCTTTTGTAGTTCTTCAGTATATGTACATGTGCATCAAATTATGCATTCGTGGTTAAACCTATATTTGTAATAAACATGGTCCGATATGAAATAAGTGATTGCCTACTTTCAAATTTAAACTCTATGATTTTTAAATGTAGGGTTAAATTAGGTATTACGTTGCACATGGTTTGCAAAAGCAAAACGTCTACGATAAACGTGGATATTAGACACGTTTCTCGGATCCACTATGTGTGCGATCAATCTCTACTGCACAGATGATCACTCAAGAAAAAACATGTGAGATTAACAAGAGCATCGCACACAGTTCCTTCTTATTAAATGTTTGCGAAAGTCACCTTATCACACACGCTTGGCAATTATGGACTATTTGTGATGTTGTGTGCATCACAAATATTTTATCATAGAAGAACACATGCGATAGGTCTTCATCCGGCGCAGGTATGATGGATGAATCATGTGGGATATATTGAAGCTTCACATATAGTTTTATATGGACAACTATATGCACTCTTACATCGAATCACATACAGTCGAGGAAAAGTAAATGTGTGTGATTGTCTGCTTATCGTACATGTTCTATAATTATGAACTGTTTGTGATGGGTGACGCATCGTAAACATAGCACCACAGAATATCGGCTGCGATGGCCATGCAAGCACAAACAAGTAGCAAGGATGAATCGTTTGGGATATTCGAGATATCAGAAACATTTTTATAGAGACAACTATATGCATCATGTCTCCCTATCCCCGATGGTTTTTGGGTCGTGTGGGAGGGAACCCCCCCCCCTATCGCACACACTCACTTAGCGACGATTCGAAATGCCATCGTGGAAAGGGGTTAAAACCCGTTTGTCTAGCACCTCGTTGTACTAGTGTGTACACTGATTCCAACAATGCGGCTGAGTACGAGGCACTATTACATGGACTTTGGATGAAAGTATCAATGGGTGTGCAATGGCTTGAGGTACAAGAAGACTCTAATCTTGCCATCTCTCAAGTCAACGGTGAATTCGATGCAAAAGACCCAAAAATGATAGCATATCGAAATGCCATCCTCAAAATATCTGCCCAGCTTGAGGGGCTGGAATTCCACCAAGTCTCCAGAGACAGCAATCAAGTTGCCGACTTCCTCGCCTACATAGGCACAGAGCGCGAGCCTGTCCTTAAGAACACATTTCTGGAATGGCTCTTCAAGCCATCCATGGTGTGGTAGGATGGGGGCAAGGACGCAAAGACCAATGGTCCAGAAAAGATCATTCCTCCTATCATAGAACCAAACGAAGAAATTATTGGACGCTCGACACTCGAAGAAACGTCTTCGGCTCACGAAGTCATGGCAGTAATCGTGCCATGGACCGAGCCCTTCCTCGCCTATCTTCTCCGCCAAGATATCTCAGATGACCAGACCAAGGCAAGACGCATAATTCGATGATCTAAGGCATGTAAGGTCCACGAAGGTGAACTGTACAAGAAAAGCACGACCATGGTCCTCCAAAGATGTATATCTGAAGAGGAGGGGAAGCAGCTCTTGGTTCAGATACACGCTGGTATGGGTGGTCATCACGCAGTAGCTTGGGCCCTGGTCAGCAAGGCCTTTCGAGACTAGTTCTTTTGGCCCACCGCCCGCACAGACACCCACACGCTCGTCCAACATTGCGTTGGATGCCAGCTATTTGCAAATCAAAGTAACATGCCCCCCACGGCTCTTCGGACGATACCGATCACCTGGCCTTTCGCGGTTTGGGGGTTGGAAAAGGTCGGGCCACTTAAAGGGGGGACCAAAAAGAAGAAGTATCTACTGGTTATGGTTGACAAATTCACTAAATAGATTGAGGCAAAACTAGTAACCTCAGCTAAGTCTAGACCGGTCATCGACTTTATATCCAGCATGGACAACCGTTATGTTGTCCCCCACAGTATAATAATAGACATTCAATCCAACTTCACAGCCCAGGAAGTAAAGGACTGGTGCGCCAACTTGGGCATTAAGCTCGACTACGCCTCCATACATCACCCACAGTCCAACGGGCAGATCAAACAGGCCAATGGACTAATCCTGAGCGGCATTAAGCCCCGACTGGTCTATTCCATGAAAGAATCAGACTACCACTAGGTGGAGGAGCTCGACTCCGTATTATGGGGGCTGTGAACCACTCCTAATCGTTCCACGGGATACACACCGTTTTTTATGGTCTACGGGGCAAAAGCAGTCCTCCCTAGCGACCTTATCCATGACGCACCTAGAGTGCGCATGTACGAGGAAAAGGAGGACGAGCTAGATCGGCAAGACAGCCTGGATGCCCTGGAAGAGGAGCACAACATAGCTCGGGCCTTCTCTACCTTTTACCAATAACAGGCCCGGCACTACCTGAGTAGGGAAGTTTGGGCAAAAGCATATAATGTGGGCGAACTTATTCTGTGCCTCTCAGAGAAGCAGAAGAATAAGTTATCACCCAAATGGGAGGGGCCCTTCATAATTGATCAAGTGCTCACAGGAGGAGTGTATCTTCTCCGCAACCCAATGGACAATCTCCTCGAACCAAACCCATGGAACGCAGCTCGGCTTTGGCGCTTCTACGTCTAGACTGGTGCAGTCACCCTCCCTAGTCTTTTCTTCTTTTATTTTTTTGGTTAGTACCTCCCAGGTTGTGTTCGGTTGAGCCAAGGTAGGTTAATTTTTCTCGGCACACATCATCAAATGTACCACCCAGTCATACTTGGGGGCTTCCTTTACGATGTTGATAAATTGTCAGGTGGTAAGTGCGACATATGCCAACGGATGGCTTATCTGTGTGGGAGCCAGTAAGACATCGCCGGTGCCTGGAAACGGGATGAGGCGAAGACATGCACGCTGGCAGATCTTACCCAGGTTGGGGGTTTAACGTGGAGATAATACCCCTACTCCTGCTCTGCGGGGTCTCCGCATGATCACTAGAGCAACAAGAAGCTACAAGAGGCTCCTTGAGCTGTTCGGTGGAAGGAGGAAGAAGGGCAAGGCTCGCTCTCTCCTCTCCCTGTAGTGGTGTCTAAAACTATCTGAGATCAACCCTTTGCATGGGTGTCCTGGGGGGGTTTATATAGGCCTACCCCCCGGGGGTACAATGGTAATCCGGCTGGGCGTGGGCCCTAGCCGTCAGTGTCTATGACCGCCGGCTTCTTCACCGACCACTGGGGCCCGCCGATCGGTGGGTCCCGCAGGCTGCCGGCTCATTGGTCGACAGGCCGGCCCCACCGCTTGGGGGTCTTGTCGGGGGCTAGTTACTGTTGCCTTGCCTCTGATGACGAGGGCTTTGTCGAGGTAAGCATGGTTACAGTGTCGCCGCCTTGCGGACTCTCACTATAGCCTTACCTCGTCTTGTCTCCTTAATGGTGTGCGCGCCCCGAGGAGAGGAGCAAGCCGGCTATAGGAAGCCGGCCATGCCTCAGGCCGGCTGGGGAAGGCCAGGCCGCCTTCGGGCGTCTCTCTGACCTAAGGGGCCCGCCGCCTACGGGCCATACTGGCAGCCCGTCATGGAGGGCGTCACGATCAGCATGGGAACAGTGCCACGCCGAACGGGTGATGGCTGTCCTGTACGGCGTACTTTAGCCATGCGTGCTCCGGGATTCGGGGGTGGCAGGGTCCACTGTTGCCACGCCCCGTCCCATCATCGTTATGAGGGGTGCAGACTTTTAGGGCATGGCGCCTGGCCGCCTGCCTGGGGCCGGCCTCTTGGAGTCGGTTCTCATGGGCCGGCTTCTTGGAGTCGGTCTTTCCGTGGCCGGCTTCTTGGAGTCGGCCCTATCGTGGCGTCCCCCAAGAGAGTTTAGGGCCAGACCGCCTTCTGGTAGCCAGCCTATGAGATAGCCGGCCAGAGGAAGGCGGCCCCGCGTCTTGGGTGCTTCAAGGCTCGGTCGGCCCGTTGTTTTCTCTAAGGGCCAAAGGGAGACGGTTAGGCTACCCGTGGTCATTTACTCCGATAGTAGTCCCCGAAGCTGGTTGGGCTTCGTGGATGAAGGGGGAATCGAGAAGCTCGGCCAGCTTCCTATCCCGAAGAGCCGGCAGCTAGGAGCCGACTTCTCTTATGCGTGCCTTCTTGACGAAGTCTCCTTGAAATCTAAAGGCGGGAACCAGCTGGCGCGCTAGCCAGGCGGCGGGCTGGCCGCCCGCCGCCTGCGCGCCATGTGGCACCCTCTGGCTAGAAGGGCCTGCCAGCCCACGCGCGTGATGGGACGCGGCCGCAGGCCGGGCCCGCCACTTCCACGCCTCGGCCGGTGCGCGGATCTTCTGTGGCCCGAACCGACCGCACATCTTCCAACGGCGGTTTCCATTCGCCATAAAGGCGCGATAATAGCGGGACGTGGGGGAGTGGGCACAGTTAATCCCCCCCCCCCCGTGCCTCGCCTCCTCAGCTTCGCTGCACGAGGCTATAAGTAGGGGCGAGGAGCGGGAGCGGCAGTCGTTCGCACGCTCGCCCTCGCTCCGCCACCTCCTTCTTCTTCCTCTCCGTCGCTGCAGCGGCTCTCCGCGACACCACCGTTCCGCCACTCTTCTTAGCGCGCCGCAATCTTGCCGCTACCGCACCGCGCGTTCTCCGTCGCCACGCTCTCCATCGCCCTTGCGTCGACATGGCTCCGACGTCGAGCTCCTGGGACGGCTCCAACGTCCGCGATGACCACATCGACTTCCTCCGCAAGACGCGGCAGTTGCCGGGCGAAGATCTCATGCGGGTCCGCCTTACGCTGGTGAGGGAGGTCTCACCGGTGCCGGAGGAGGGCGAGCGAGTGATCCTCTACTCGCACTGCCTGTGCGGCGTCGGCCTTCCCACGAGCGGCTTCTTCCGCTCGTTTCTCGATTTCTACCATCTTCAGCCGCACCACCTCACTCCCAACACGGTGGTGCTACTGTCGGCCTTCGACACTCTGTGCAAAGGTTTCCTCGGCATCCTCCCCACCATCAAACTCTGGGGGGAGTTCTTCCAGTCCAAGCTCGGCACGGTTGTCGCAGGCGTGCCGGCTCCATGCGGCGCCTTCATCGCCATCCGGAGATCCGCCGCCGACAACCGTTCCCGCCTATCGCGCTGATCCAGTCGGTGAAGCTCTGGCAGAAGTCCTATTTTAACATGAAGAACGTCGCTCCACACGGCGACTACGTCAACTTGCCGGCTTACGTAGCTGGCCCGCCGTCTGGGAGGCAGCCCTTGTGGTCCTTCCGGGCCAGGTCGCTGACGTCGGTTGGAGCTGGTGCCATAGCCCGGCTTCGGGTGCTGATCCAGTCGGAGCGTCTGACTGGGTTCGACCTGATAGCCGCCTTCGTCGAGCGCCGGGTACTCCCGCTCCAAGGCCGCTCTCATCTGATCTGCCAAGGGGGTTGCACCAACCAAGAAGAAGAAGTTGTTCACCCAAGACAAGGCAGAGACCAAGAAAGTGCCAGTCGATGAGGATGGATCCTCCGGTGCCACCTTCACCATAGGCGCCAATCTCAACCCCGACCAAGAAGAGGCCTTGGTGAAATTCCTGCGCGCGAACAAGGAGGTGTTCGCATGGGAACCCAAGCAGCTAGCGGGGGTTCCAAGGGAGGTGAATGAGCATCATCTGAACGTGTGCCCCAACGTGCGCCCCATGAAGAAGAAGGCAAGGCGACAGTCCACCGAGAAGCAGTCATTCATCGTCCAGGAAACCCGTAAGCTTGAAGCTGCGGGCGTCATTCGCGAAGTTTGCTATCCTGAATGGCTGGCCAACCCTGTTGTTGTGCCAAAGAAGGGGGGAAAGGAGCGCATGTGTGTCGACTTCACCAACCTCAACAAAGCCTGCCCTCAAGACCCGTTCTCACTCCCCTGCATTGACCAGATCATCGATTCCACCGCCGAGTGAGACCTGCTGTGCTTCCTGGATGCCTTCTCTGGCTATCACCAAATCAAGATGGCGGTAGAAGATGTGGAGAAAACGGCCTTCCTGACCCCATGTGGGGTGTACTGCTACACCTGCATGCCTTTCGGGTTGCACAACCCAGGCGCAACCTTTCAGTGACTGATGCATATCGCCTTGGGCCGGCAGCTCAGGAGAAAAGTCGAGGGCTACATCGACGACATCGTGGTGAAGTCTTAGGAGGCCAAAACTCTGATACAGGACCTGAAAGAAACCTTCATGAGCCTTCGCGAGGTGGACCTGCGGCTCAACCCGGAGAAGTGCGTGTTCGATGTTCCTTATGGCAAGCTTCTGGGCTTCCTTGTGTCCCATAGAGGTATTGAGGCCAACCCAGAGAAGGTCAAGGCAGTCGAAGACATGAGTCCACCGCAAACCCTCAGGGAAATGCAGAAGCTCACCGGGCGAGTAACTGCGTTAGGCGGCTTCATCTCCAAGCTGGGGGAACGTGCCCTGCCCTTTTTCAAGCTGATGAAGAAGAAGGGTCCGTTCGAATGGACTCAAGAGGCTGACAAAGTGTTCCAAGACCTCAAGAAGTACCTGACCAGCCCTCCGCTGATGGTGGCTCCATGCCCTTGGGAGCCCTTGGTGCTCTACCTCGCCACCACACCCTACTCTGCCAGTGCAGCTCTAGTGGCGGTACGGGAGGAGGACCAAGTCAAAGTTGCGTCACGACCGGCCATGGCCCCGGCCGCAGCATTGTAAGACCAAGAAGGCCTCGCAAAGACCACGGTCATAGCAGATGGAGGCCAGCCTCAACAGGGGGACGCCCCCAGGGCAGAAGAGGCCGCACCAGGCAGCCAGGGGCTGGGGGCTCCGTCGTCTAAGGAGGCGCCTGACCCTTCGGAGGGCGCCAACCTCGCCAGCACGCCTACCCTCGTCGGGCATCCGGTGTATTTCGTTAGCACGGTGCTGCGGGATGCGAGGGCATGATACCCCATGCCTCAAAAGCTCCTGCTCGTACTACTAGTGTCCTCACGCAAGCTACGACACTACTTTCAAGGTCACCCCATCAAGGTCGTCTCGGCGTATCCATTGGAAAGGGTACTCAGGAGTCCCAACTCAGCTGGAAGGGTCGCCGAACGGAACATCGAGTTGCAAGCGCTTCAATTGGAAATCAGCACAACGAGGGTTGTCAAAGGAGTCGCACTTGCAGATTTTGTGGCAGAATGGACAGAGGCGCCGGGGCTCGAAGCACGCGAAGATCGGTCACTTTCCCTAGGAAGTGAGGCGCTGGATGGCTGGGTCATGTACTTCGACGGAGCGTTCTCGCAACATGGCTCGGGGGCTGGCGCAGTGCTTATATCTCCCACTCAGGACAAGCTCTATTACGTCGTGCAGCTCTGTTTCCAGCATGGAGAGAAGGTATCCAACAACATAGCAGAATACGAGGGCCTGATAGCAGGCTTGAAAGTTGCAGGAGCCTTCGGGATAAAGCGCCTCATCATCAAGGGTGATTCACAGCTCCTCGTCAACTTCTCCAACAAGGTGTACGAGCCGAAGGACAAGCACATGGAAGCGTATCTTGCGGAGGTCCGCGGAATGGAAAAGCAGTTTTGGGGGTTGGAGTTGCAGCATGTGCCCCGCGGCACCAATCAAGAGGCTGATGACATCGCTAGGAGGGCATCCAGGCGGCTGCCTTAGGAGCTCGGCGTCTTCGAGGAACGACTCTTCAAGCCCTTAGCAGCACCATCACTATCAAGTACAGCGCAGCCTCTGGAGGAACTCCCTCAACCACCTGCCTCGGGAGCTCCATCCTATGGCCCGACCTCAGGAGCGCGCTTGCTCCTGGCGCTGGAGCCTCAGGAGGGATGTTGGACTGCGGAACTCAAGGATTACCTAATGCAAGGGACTCTGCCAGAGAAGGAGGAGGACACGGAACGCGTGGCATGGCAGGACACAGCCTACTGCATCCAAGACAGAGAGCTCTACCGGAAGCGGCCAAATGATGTTTCCCTGCGCTGCATCTCCAGGGAGCAGGGGAAGGAGTTGCTGGCGAACATTCATGGTGGAGACTGTTGGCACCACTCGTCATCACGGACCCTCGTCGGCAAGGCGTTCTGCAGCGGGTTTTATTGCCCTACAGCACTCAACGACGCAATCGAGCTGGTGAAGGCTTGTGAAGCCTGTAAATTCCACGCCAAGCAGATTCATCAGCCAGCTCGGGGCCTGCAGACCATTCCACTCTCATGGCCGTTCGCGGTTTGGGGGCTGGACATTTTGGGCCAGTTTCCCCAGGCGCCAGGGGGCTATCGCTACCTCTACGTCGCCATTGACAAGTTCACCAAGTGGGCAGAGGTGGAAGCTGTCCGCACCATCCCAGCTGGTTTAGCAGTCAAGTTCATCAAGGGCCTCGTGAGTCGGTTTGGGGTGCCTAATCGCATCATCACCGACAACGGTTCGTAGTTCACCAGCAATATCTTCAAAACATATCGTGCTAACCTTGGAACGTAGATATGCCATGCTTTGGTGGCACACCCTCAGAGCAACGGCCAGGCTAAACATGCCAACGTAGAGGTCCTGAAAGGCCTCAAAACCAGGACCTTCAAGAAGAAGCTGGAGGCCTGCGGCAGGGGCTGGTACGACGAGCTCCAGTCCGTGCTGTGGTCCATCAGCACAACCGCTACCAAGTCAACCAGCGAAACCCCATTCTTCCTCATCTACGGAGTAGAGGCGGTCCTCCCTCACGAGGTCAGGCGTCGCTCCGCGCAAGTCCTGGCATTTGACGAAGCACAGCAGGACGCCATGCGAGGGTTGGATCTCGTGCTGCGGGAGGAACACCGTCGGGAGGCTGCGCTTCGAGCGGCAAGATACCAGCAGGCACTGCGGCGGTACCACTGCCGCAACATCCGCCCCAGGATTCTCGAGGTAGGTTACCTCGTGCTCAGGCAGGTGCTCTCCAGGGAAGGGTTGCACAAGCTCTCACCCATGTGGGAGGGCCCGTTCAAGGTTGTTCATGTTTCCAGACCTGGCGCCGCGCTCTTGGAGACCCAGGAGGGGGTGCGCATCCCGAACGCGTGGAACATTCAGCACCTCTAGAGATTTTACCCTTGAAGTAAGGCCCAGTACCTATAAAGAAGGCCCAGCTCCTGTGAAGCTCGTCGTCCCAAGGAAAGGTCCGGTGCCTGTGAAGAAGGCCCAGTGCTTGTGAAGCTCATGCCCCAAGAAAAGGCATGGTGCCTTGAAGAAGGCCAATGCCTGTGAAGCTCCCTGCCTGTGACACTCTCACATAATAATGAGTTGGGGATGTACACGCCCCGGAGTCTCCCGAGTGCCACCCTCGGGCCTCGGGGGCTCCCTCCCATGCCTAGTGGCAGCAGTTAGCACCGTGCTGGTGAGAAGACATCGAAGACTAGATTAGGTGCCGGACACGGCTTTTCATTTGCTTTCCGCAGTTGGCTTGTTCGCCCTTGTTTGAAGCTTATTGGAGTTGCTTTTAGTGTTGTTTGCCATCCTCGGCCTGTGATGCTCTGTCTTTGTTGTTCGCTTGACTCATCTTCTCTTTCACAAGCCTCGCAAGGGGGCTGCGTGGGCACCCTCGCGAGTATCTTCTGACCTAATTTCGTGAGGATTCCCTACTCAAGTTCACAGTAGGAGCACTCCTCCCGGTCCATGCCCCACGGGCATCGCAACACGAACACAGGACCTGAGCCGGTCACCCTCACGACTAGGGTTCGAAAGCTATCCCTCCGGCTAATTTTTGCAGGCCTCAAGATGCTTGACAAGGCCTCAGGCACGAGCCTCGCGAGGCGAAGACTGCAGCGAGTCCCCCGAGCTAAGTTGATCCTATGCATGAGCACACAACACCGTAACACGGCATGGGAATAACGGAAATAGCATAATAATTAAAGGCAACAGTCCAGCACGCCCCCATGGGGCTCCACACTTCTCTCTCTCTCTCTATGCAGGAAAAGGAGAAAAACGAAATAAACACGGCTTGCCCGGCGACGGCTCATGGAGGGGGATTCGCACCGCCCTCCGGAGCTCAATCAGACCCCTCCTCACGCTTCACTGAGGCGCGACGGCGGGATGACCGACTACCCCCCTCGAAGCGAGCACAGCGGCGCGGTGGTTGATCACGGCCGCCGCTGGAGGAGCTGTCATCAGAGGTTGATCTGCTGAAGCTTGGCAAGCTGCAGACGCCGCCAGGCGTGGGCTTGCCTTCGCCTTCGTCACGGCCGTCGCCGAGGCTAAGAACCCGGTCGCCGTCATCATCTTCAGGGCAGCACCCAACATGGCGGCCATCCTCTCCGAACACCCTCACGTAGAGGGTGGCGTTGCCATCAAACTTGAAATGCAGGGTGCATCTCCGTCCCAGGCCACGCGCGCGGGCAAACGTCTGCCAGCCGCGGGCCAAGGCCACGTTTCCGGCAACGGAGACCTCCACCGCGACATAGGAAGCTCTGCTGTAGCAGCCATCCACCTGAAGCCGGAGCCCACCAGTGGCACCGGACGGCAGTTCGCCGGAGAAGAAGCGGGGGAGCTAAAGCCAGTTGCCAGCCGAATCCACCGACCAAACGACAAACTCAGGCAGCACCTCTGCCAAGTGAAAGCGCGGGCGGGGAGGCCGCACAGCCACGGCGTGTCTTCCCCCGCCAATCAAGCGACCTTCACCGTGCAAAGGACCTCCGCCGCGACCACAGGCGGCCACTGCAGGAGTCGCGGGGTGCTTGTGGGGACGACCTCGGCCACACTTGGGCGGAGGAGAGCCAGGCCCTTTCTAGCGAGCCTTCCCCTTCTCTACGGCCAAGAACCTCTTCGTAGGCGCCATGGGACACAGGAAGGAGATGTGGGAGGAGCAAGGAAGAAGGAGCGGAGCAAGAAGAGATGGACTGCGGGGGCTCGCGCCCCCATCGCATTTATAGCCCAGAGGAGGCTAACTGTCGGCCTCCATGATCGCGGGTAATCATGACTCATTTTTGCATGCAGGGACTTGTCAAGTCGGGTAGTTGCCGAGGCAACATGGGGAAGCGGAGACGCCCACGTCCAATCAACCGCCACGTGGCGGCCAAGGCTGCAGGCTACTGGGGCCCGCGGCGCTCTGCACTTGCCCTTTCGCTTTGCTGCTAAGCCAAGTCCGAGCGCGCCTTGGGCTCGGGGGCTACTCGGCGTTCTGGGAATGGGGGTCCCCAGACTTGCCTGCCTGTGTCCTGCAACGTGGCTCGAGTGGTGGCCCAGTACGACCCATCTTCACCAACTCAAGCTCAAGACCCTCGCGAGGGGCCAAGCCTCGCGGGACGGACGACGAAAGGCTTCCTCAGGAGCGGCCTCACTAGGCAGGCTCACGAGGAGGCAGAGAGATCAAGGCAAGGGTACCTCGCGAGGTGCTCGTGGCACAAGCCATGACGATCGAGACCAGGCGGGCGCCAGGCGGGCGCTGGGCTGCACACTGTCCTTGTTTTCTCTTTGGTGCAAAGGGGGCAATCACAGGCGCGGAGTATCGAGGCATCAAGCAAAGGTTACCATTTCGGTGCAACGAGACCAGGACCAATAGAAGCAGCAGGACAGAGGTCACCGTGGATCCCAAGACGGCATCATCACCAGTGCATTTAGCAGACGAAGACCAACTTTAGTCAGGATAACTTGTACTAGTTGTTCCCCTTCAAAATGGTCGTTCTTGGCGCCCTTCCCGCTCAATATTTGGGAAGAGGACCAGGGCCTCTATATAAAGGGATAGCCACCATCGTAGAGGGGGTATATCATCGAGAACAGGTCGAATCCTTCTCAAGCAAACCACCACCACAAGAACACCTCTCGTGAGGCTGTTCTTCCCCTGTGTTGTTCATCATCAGCCCCAGAGGCAATCCACCACACCACACACTGGAGTATGGTATTACACCACAATGGTGGCCCGAACCAGTATAAATCTTGTGTCCCTTGCGCTGTTCATTGTGTAGCTTAGATCCTCAGCGAGGCGTTCGGGCGTGGATCGGTAGGGGAAAGATCTTCGCGCACACCCCAGAGTTCGAACCTTAAGGGTTTTTCCGGAACCCCATATCCGAAAGTAGTGAGCATTTGTCCAGTTTTCAAACAGATGCCTGGTTTATATGTATTTTCTTGTTAGGTTGGTTGCAGTGAGCATTTGTCTAGTTGTCAAGCATATGCCATTTTTATCTGTATTTGCTTGTTAGGTTGGTTGAAGTGAGACTCTGTCCAGTTTTCAATGGCTATATTTGGTTGTTATACTGATCATTTATGCCTTCTTTATTTCAGTCATTCACAATGTGATGTTCATTTTGTGCAAGTCAGAACTATGCCGCTCGATTTCATCAATACCAGTTTGAACGGCTATATTTGGTTCCAGTTATGCCTTGTGTAGTTAACGCATGCCCTTTATTTCAGTTCTACACATTTATCCAGTGTGATGTTTAAGCATGAACTGTGTTCTATTCATTTTCAACAATACCAGTTTGAATTGCAATACTTGATGGCTGTGAAGCCTGTTGTAGATAACAGTCCCTTCCTTTTTATATCCGCTTTAATAGCATGCTGAAACCAACACATTCAAGCTATCATTTGGAGATGATGTTGTTTACCTTTGCTATATTTGTTTGATGTTAAGGTTGATGTACTTATCATGCCTTCCACTACTTATGCAAGACAACAACAGGAGTGGCCAGCATTTTCCGCCGAGGCTAGTTTCATACCTCGGCTTGTGCTCCCCCTGTTGTTCCATAGTATAGTGTATATAGATCCAGGCCTAGACACTTGTTAGATTATAATATTGACTTGTTGCTTGTAGGTATATATGCCCTTGGCAAAGATCCACGCACCGACCCTTTTGCGGATGGGGCAATAAGATATTGATGAACAAGCATCAAGTGAGGAAACTGATAAGGATTATTGGCAAAAAGATTCGAACGGTGGCAAGCAAATTATTTGTTTACGTTCTATCCACACAACAATGACTTGTAGGATGGTAACTACAAACTCTGCAGCCTTCTCCTTTTACTGGTCATAATGAAATGTTAGACAACAATGTCTGGATCTTTTTCGTTCTCAGTGGTTCCCAAAGCAGTTTACTCAAGATTGCCTCGCAAAGTACATGATTGGTGGGCACGCAATGAAGGTTAAAGTATTTCATCCAGACTACAATGAGCATCAGGAAGTCCTAATGAAGACAGTGAAGGATGGGCGGGCAGCCATCACAAGGGGTTGGCCTAGAGTCATCCGCACATTACGCATGGAGGATGGCACAATATGGGCATTCTGCTTCACATTCTCCAGCAACCAAAATGTCTTTGGACTCTCTCTTTACAGTCTTTAGTACAACTGTGGTTCATTATTCTTTACTTGGTGCTTTTGTAGTTCTTCAGTATATGTACATGTGCATCAAATTATGCATTCATGGTTGAACCTATATTTGTAATAAACATGGTCCGATATGAAATAAGTGATTGCCTACTTTCAAATTTAAACTCTATGATTTTTAAATGTAGGGTTAAATTAGGTATTACGTTGCACATGGTTTGCAAAAGCAAAACGTCTACGATAAACGTGGATATTAGACACGTTTCTCGGATCCACTATGTGTGCGATCAATCTCTACTGCACAGACGATTAGCCAAGAAAAACATGTGAGATTAACAAGAGCATCGCACACAGTCCCTTCTTATTAAATGTTTGCGGAAGTCACCTTATCACACACGCTTGGCAATTATGGACTATTTGTGATGTTGTGTGCATCGCAAATATTTTATCATAGAAGAACACATGCGATAGTTCTTCATCCGACGCAGGTATGATGGATGAATCGTGTGGGATATATTGAAGCTTCACATATAGTTTTATATGGACAACTATATGCACTTTTACATCGAATCACATACAGTCGAGGAAAAGTAAATGTGTGTGATTGTCTGCTTATCGTACATGTTCTATAATTATGAACTGTTTGTGATGGGTGACGCATCATAAACGTAGCACCACAGAATATCGGCTGCGATGGCAATGCGAGCACAAACAAGTAGCAAGGATGAATCGTTTGGGATATTCGAGATATCAGAAACATTTTTATAGAGACAACTATATGCATCATGGCTCCCTATCCCCAATGGTTTTTGGGTCGTGTGGGAGGGAACCCCCCCCCCCAATCGCACACACTCACTTAGCGACGATTCGAAATGCCATCGTGGAAAGGCGTTAAAACCCGTTTGTCTAGCACCTCATTGTACTAGTGTGTACACTGATTCCAACAATACGGCTAAGTACGAGGCACTATTACATGGACTTTGGATGAAAGTATCAATGGGTGTGCAATGGCTTGAGGTACAAGAAGACTCTAATCTTGCCATCTCTCAAGTCAACGGTGAATTCGATGCAAAAGACCCAAAAATGATAGCATATCGAAATGTCGTCCTCAAAATATCTGCACAGCTTGAGGGGCTAGAATTCCACCAAGTCTCCAGAGACAGCAATCAAGTTGCCGATGTCCTCGCCCACATAGGCACAGAGCGCGAGCCTGTCCTTAAGAACACATTTCTGGAATGGCTCTTCAAGCCATCCGTGGTGTGGCAGGATGGGGGCAAGGACGCAAAGACCAATGGTCCAGAAAAGATCATTCTCCTATCATAGAACCAGACGAAGAAATTATTGGACGCTCGACACTCGAAGAAACGTCTTCGGCTCACGGAGTCATGGCAGTAATCGCGCCATGGACCAAGCCCTTCCTCGCCTATCTTCTCCGCCAAGAGCTCTCAGATGACTAGACCGAGGCAAGACGCATAATTCGATGATCTAAGGCATGTAAGGTCCACGAAGGAGAACTGTACAAGAAAAGCACGACCATGGTCCTCCAAAGATGTATATCTGAAGAGGAGGGGAAGCAACTCTTGGCTGAGATACACGCTGGTATGGGTGGTCATCACGCAGTAGCTTGGGCCCTGGTCAGCAAGGGCTTTCGAGACAAGTTCTTTTGGCCCACCGCCCGCACAGACACCCACACGCTCGTCCAACATTGCGTTGGATGCCAGCTATTTGCAAATCAAAGTAACATGCCCCCCACGGCTCTTCGGACGATACCGATCACCTGGCCTTTCACGGTTTGGGGGTTGGAAAAGGTCGGGCCACTTAAAGGGGGGACCAAAAAGAAGAAGTATCTACTGGTTATGGTTGACAAATTCACTAAATAGATTGAGGCAAACCAGTAACCTCAGCTAAGTCTAGACCGGTCATCGACTTTATATCCGGCATGGACAACCGTTATGGTGTCCCCCATAGTATAATAATAGACATTCGATCCAACTTCATAGCCCAGGAAGTTAAGGACTGGTGCGCCAACTTGGGCATTAAGCTCGACTATGCCTCCGTACATCACCCACAGTACAACGGACAGGTCAAACAGGCCAATGGACTAATCCTGAGGGGCATTAAGCCCCGATTGGTCTATTCCTTGAAAGAATCAGACTGCCACTAGGTGGAGGAGCTCGACTCCGTATTATGGGGGCTGTGAACCACTCCTAATCGTTCCACGGGATACACACTGTTTTTCATGGTCTACGGGGCAAAAGCAGTCCTCCCTAGCGACCTTATCCATGACGCACCTAGAGTGCGCATGTACGAGGAAAAGGAGGACGAGCTAGATCGGCAAGATAGCCTGGATGCCCTGGAAGAGGAGCACAACATAGCTCGGGCCTTCTCTACCTTTTACCAATAACTGGCCCGGCACTACCTGAGTAGGGAAGTTCGGGCAAAAGCATATAATGTGGGCGAACTTATTCTGCGCCTCTCGGAGAAGCAGAAGAATAAGTTATCACCCAAATGGGAGGGGCCCTTCATAATTGATCAAGTTCTCACAGGAGGAGTGTATCTTCTCCGCAACCCAATGGACAATCGCCTCGAACCAAACCCATGGAATGCAGCTCAGCTTTCGCGCTTCTACGTCTAGACTGGTGCAGTCACCCTCCCTAGTCTTTTCTTCTTTTATTTTTTTGGTTAGTACCTCCCAGGTTGTGTTCGATTGAGCCAAGGTAGGTTAATTTTTTCTTGGCACACATCATCAAATGTACCACCCAGTCATACTTGGGGGCTTCCTTTACGATGTTGATAAATTGTCGGGTGGTAGGTGCGACATATGCCAACGGATGGCTTATCTGTGTGGGAGCCAATAAGACATCGCCGGTGCCTGGAAACGGGATGAGGCGAAGACATGCACGCCGGCGGATCTTACCCAGGTTGGGGGTTTAACGTGGAGATAATACCCCTACTCCTGCTCTGCGGGGTCTCCGCATGATCACTAGATCAACAAGAAGCTACAAGAGGCTCCTTGAGCTGTTCGGTGGAAGGAGGAAGAAGGGCAAGGCTCGCTCTCTCCTCTCCCTGTAGTGGTGTCTAAAACTATCTGAGATCAACCCTTTGCATGGGTGTCCCGGGGGGGTTTATATAGGCCTACACCCCGGGGGTACAATGGTAATCCGGCAGGGTGTGGGCCCTAGCCGTCAGTTTCCATGACCGCCGGCTTCTCCGCCGACTGCTGGGGCCCGCCGACTGGTGGGTCCCGCCGGCTGCCGGCTCATTGGTTGACAGGCCGGCCCCACCGCTTGGGGGTCTTGTCGGGGGCTGGTTATTGTTGCCTCGCCTCTGATGACAAGGGCTTTGTCGAGGTAAGCATGGCTACAATGTCGCCGCCTTGGAGACTCTCACTATAGCCTTACCTCGTCTTGTCTCCATAATGGTGTGTGCGCCCGGAGGAGAGGAGCGAGCCGGCTATAGGAATCCGGCCATGCCTCAGGCCAGCTGGGGAAGGCCAGGCCGCCTTCGGGCGTCTCTCTGATCGAAGGGGCCCACCGCCTACGGGCCGTACTGGCAGCCCATCGTGGAGGGCGACACGATCAGCATGGAAACAGTGCCATGCCGGATGGGCGATGGCTGTCCTGTACGGCGTACTGTAGCCATGCGTGCTCTGGGATTCGGGGGTGGCAGGGTCCACTGTTGCCATGCCCCGTCCCATCATCGTTATGGGGGGTGCAGACTTTTAGGGCATGGCGCCTGGCCGCCTGCCTGGGGCCGCCTCTTGGAGTCGGTTCTCTTGGGCCGGCTTCTTGGAGTCGGTCTTTCCGTGGTCGGCTTCTTGGAGTCGGCCCTATCGTGGCGTCCCCCAAGAGAGTTTAGGGCCGGGCCGCCTTCCGGTAGCCAGCCTGTGAGATAGCCGGCCGGAGGAAGGCGGCCCCACGTCTTGGGTGCTTCAAGGATCGGTCGGCCCGTTGTTTTTTCGAAGGGCCAAAGGGAGCCGGTTAGGCTACCCGTGGTCATTTACTCCGACAGTAGTCCCCGAAGCTGGTTGGGCTTAATGGCTGAAGGGGGAATCGAGAAGCTCGGCCAGCTTCCTATCCCGAAGAGCCGGCAGCTAGGAGCCGACTTCTCTTATGTGTGCCTTCTCGACGAAGTCTCCTTGAAATCTGAAGGCGGGAACCTGCTGGCGCGCTAGCCAAGCGGCGGGCTGGCCGCCTGCCGCCTGCACCCCACGTGGCACCCTCTGGCTGGAAGGGCCTGCCAGCCCATGCGCGCGATGGGACGCGGCCGCTGGCCGGGCCTGCCACTTCCACGCCTCGGCCCGTGCACAGATCTTCTACGGCCCGAACCAATCACACATCTTCCGACGGCGGTTCCCTTTCGCCGTAAAGGCGCGATAATCGCGGGACGTGGGGGAGTGGGCGTAGTTAATCCCACCCCCCCCCCCACCACCCCCCTGTGCCTCGCCTCCTCGGCTTCGCTGCACGAGTCTATAAGTAGGGGCGGGGAGGGGGAGCGGCAGTCGTTCGCACGCTCGCCCTCGCTCGGCCACCTCCTTCTTCTTCCTCTCCATCGCCGCAGCGGCTCTCCGCGACACCACCGTTCCGCCACTCTTCTTAGCGCGCCGCAATCTTGCCGCTACTGCACCACACGTTCTCCGTCGCCGCGCTCTCCATCGCCCTTGCGTCGACATGGCTCCAACGTCAAGCTCCTAGGACGGCTCCAACGTCCGCTATGACCACATCGACTTCCTCCGCAAGACGTGGCAGTTGCCGGGCGAAGATCTCGTGCGGGTCCGCCTCGCGCTGGCGAGGAAGGTTTCGCCGGCGCCGGAGGAGGGTGAGCGAGTGATCTTCTACTCACACTGCCTGCGCGGCGTCGGCCTTCCCACGAGCGGCTTCTTCCGCTCGTTTCTTGATTTCTACCATCTTCAGCCGCACCACCTCACTCCCAACACGGTGGTGCTGCTGTCGGCCTTCGTCACTCTGTGCAAAGGTTTCCTCGGCATCCTCCCCACCATCGAACTCTAGGGGGAGTTCTTCCAGTCCAAGCTCGGCACGGTTGTCGCAGGCATGCCGGCTCCATGCGGCGCCTTCATCGCCATCCGAAGATACGCCGCCGACAACCCGTTCCCGCCTATAGCACTGATCCAGTCGGTGAAGCTCTGGCAGAAGTCCTATTTTTACGTGAAGAACGTCGCTCCGCACGGCGACTACGTCAACTTGCCAGCTTACGGAGCCGGCCCTCCGCCTGGGAGGCAGCCCTCGTGGTCCTTCCGGGCCAGGTCGCTGACGCCAGTTGGAGCTGGTGCCATCTCCCGGCTTCGGGTGTTGATCTAGTCGGAGCGTCTGACTGGGTTCGACCTGATAGCTGCCTTCGTCGAGTGCCGGGCACTCCCGCTCCAAGGCCGCCCTCATCTGATCTTCCAGATGAGCGGCCGCTTCGACCCAAGTCGGCTGAGCACCAGGGAGATGCCTCACGACGAGGTATCTTACATGGTGAAGTACATCGCCAACTGCAAGCTCACCGAGGAGTGGCAGTACAGCAAGGAGCCGTTCTGTCGTGCCAACCCCCCGCCTATAGTAAGCTTTCTTTCTTTTCCTCTTTTCTGTTGTTGAGTTCTCTCTGGCCGGCTTCTGACCAGTCGGCTTGCTTTTTGATCAGAACCCCCTCATTCATCCTTCGGCCGGGACCGCGGGGGTGGAACGCGAGTTCGCCCCTGACCGCGTGGTGGACGACCTCGACGACCCCGACTTGGGGGCAGCCGCCCTAGATAACGACGCTGTAGGAGGAGGAGGCGATATAGGAGGCTCCGGATTCACCGCCGGCTTTGATGACTGGCCTGACGATGACGAGGCCGACCCTATTCCGCGCCGCCAGCCGTCATCCGACCATCAAGGCGCCGGCCCTTCCGGCGGGTCGGCTTCGTGGGGCGGCACACACAAACTCCGGGCGGCGGCGACCCTCTTCGGCGGGCGGCCGAAGAAGCCCAAAGGTTCCACGGCGGCGACCAAGCGGGACGAGGCGGCCCGCTTCCGCAAGGTGGTGAAGCAGCCGCAGGCGGTTTTGGCGTAAGTATTGATTCTCGCACGCCTTTCTTTCTTTCCTTCAGTCGGTGCTCTTCTAAGTCTTTCTTGTTTTATCAACCAGGGCTCCGCTCTCTCTTGAGCAGACTACCGCCGCCTCCATAGTCGGCGGGGCCGGAGGATCTGCGAGCTCCCACCGCGTAGACCCTCATGCCGAGCTCCAAGCAGCAATAGAGCAGAACACGCGGGAGGCGCGGGAGGCGGAGGAGTGGAGGGTAGCCGCCACCGAGGCGGCTCAGGAGACGACGGCGGAGTCGGCCGAGGCGCAGGCTGACGCGGCGGCCAAGGCCCAGCCGGAGGCCGAGGCCGCAGAGAGGGCGGCGGAGGCCCTGTGTAGCCAGCCTCCGCAACTCGTCATCCCCCTCCGCACCGTGGCCCCTGATATCCCGGTGCCCCGGCCGGAGGAAATCGGCCGCGACCCGCCGGTGATGGAGAGGGAGGGGGCGACGTAGTCATCCCGGAGGGAGAGGCGGTGCCGCCTCCATAGGCCGGAACGGGCCAAGGCGGCCAGCCCGAGGTGCCGCCTGAGCAGCCGGCTGGAGGCGAGCCGACTACGAGGGCGGATCTTGTGGTATTGTCGCTGACTCGTCGGCGTGCGGGGAGGGCGACTTCAGAGCCGGACCCGCAGAGGGCCGCCGGCTCTAGCTCGTTGTTGCACGACCTGGAGACGGCCAGCGTCAACTCGCCAGGGTGGACGTCGGGCGGCGGGACAGCCGCGCTGAATCTGGCGGCACAGGATGTCAGTAGCCGGCTTCAGGCTCAGGCCACCGCGCTAAAGCAGTGCACCCAAGAGTTTCTCATGATGCGGTCGGTCATTCGGGTGAGTTTTCTTGCTCTTGATTTCTTCTGTGGGGGCGCGTCAGCGCACCCACTGGGTGTAGTCCCCGAGTTCCAAGTCGGCTGCTGAGCCGGCTTGGAACTTCTCAGAAGACTTTGGTTTAATGACTTGTTCTCGCTTGCACCTTCGTCCTGTTTGCAGGATTATCACAGCCTCCACGCCGCTACCTTCAACTCCCAGGCCCGGGAGATGAACCAGAAGGCCGTCGATCTGACGGAGAGCCGGCGTGAGTGCTTTGTCTTTTTATCTCATGTGGGGGCGCATCAGCGCACCCACTGGGTGTAGTCCCCGAGATTCGGGCCGACTGCTGAGCAGTCGGGTCGGATCTTTCTTGTCGACTTCTTTCTTAATTTTTTCTTCTTCATATTGGCAGGAGCCAATGCCGACTTGAGGCAGCAGCTCAGCGTCGCCCAGACCGCCCTTCGCACCAGGGAGGGCGAATTCAATGCCTTGGTTCAGGAGCGTGATCGTCTGGCCAAGAAACTGGCTGACCAGGAGGCGAGCCACAAGGCAGCCCTGAAGGCGGCGCAGGACAGCGAGGCCTCCCTCAAAGCCGAGTATGAGACCGAGGCGGCGAGCTGGGCCGAGGCGAGGCAAGCTCTGAGCGAAGGCTATGGCCGGGTCAAGGATTTGATTGACAGTAGGCCGCCTTCTTCTTCACTTCTTTGCTTATCTTTGCAATCCGGTTTATCTTCTGACTTGCTATATTTCTTTCTTCTTTATGAAGAATATTTCCCCGGCTACTCCGTCGCCGCCAACCAAGCCATCGAAGCTCACCGTGAGGCCCGACGGCAAGCTGGGGTTGAGGTCGCACCGGACGCCAATCGGTCGCTTGAGGAGCAGCTTCTAGCGATCCATGCCCGTCTCCAGCCGGCCTACCGCATGCTCCGCCGGCTTCAGCATGCTGGAGTGCAGGCGCTGGCCGCCCTCTGGCCCGGTGAGGTGATTCCCCACACCCCCAGCCGTACTGCCGACTGGCCGGAGGTAGCAGTCGGCCGTCTCGAGGCCTGGAAGGCTTCAGCAGCTCGGTCCGGCGCTCGACGGGCGCTGGAGTTCATCTGGGCTTGGTATCCTGGGCTGAACTTGGACCAGCTGCGCACCTGGTGGTAGGAGGCTGATGAGGAGCTGGAGGCGGTGCGGCCGGCTATCATCCAGCGCGCCTCGGCGATTGCCGACTTCACCGACACCAGCGCCTTTGCTCCAGTTGCTCCCTTGGCTTGACTCGCCGTATTTAATTTCCTGCTTGTCACTCTTTGAACAGCTTTATTAACTTTGCGCAATTCCACCCACTGGGGGTGTATTCAAACTTTGTCGAATGTCGGCCTCTCGAAGGCCTTTTGTGTAAATATTATTATGCGTGTGCTTGGCTTCCATTCCTACTTGCTTTTTATCTTCCGGCTGTTTTCCTTTGCCGCCCTCCTTTGGTCGCCGTCTTTCCCAGCCGGACAGTTGCTCTGCAGTCTGTGGCCGGGTAAGGAATTGGCCGTCTAGGAGGGCAAGTACTCAAGCTTTCTTAGATTGTAGCAGAGTAAGAAGGGAAGCCGGCTAGCCGGCTGCTTCGACAACCAGTTGGCAGGGGGAGACGGCTTGCGTTATGTAAGTTCGTTGGTCCTTAGCCGTTTTTCATGTGGGGCTCCTTTTCCGCCTTTGGCTCTTGCTAGTCGGACAGCCGATTCTTCGAGCTGTGACTTTCACAAAAGAGGGCTTGAGTGCCGGCACATTACTTGTCTGACTGCAGGTAGAACTTGGACATAACTCAAGGCGGCAAGTCCCCGGGCCGACTAGTCGAACCCGGTGTCGGACTAAAAGACGAATGTAGTGGCATAACCATGAGTATGATACCCGGCATTCATAGATAAAAGTGGGTAGTCCCCGAGAACTCCTCGGGGAGCCCGTTGTCTCATACTTAATACAAAAGGTAGCGTGGTAAATACTGCATTTTAACTGTAAAATCTTCGGAGAAGATTGGCGTTCCATGGTCGCTCCGACTCCTTGCCGGAATCGTCTCTTTTGCGTGCCTTCGACTTCTGCGTGTCGATCAGGTAGTAGGAGTCGTTGCCTAGAGCCCGGCTGATGACGAAGGGGCCTTCCCAAGGGGCCGAGGGATTACGCTGGCCGGCTGTTCACTGGATCAGCCGGAGCACAAGATCACCCTCTTGGAAAGATCTTGACTTAACCCTCCGACTGTTGTAACGGCGTAGACCCTGCTGGTAGATGGCGGACCGGCTGAGGGCTAACAGCCGGCTTTCTTCCAGCAAGTCGACATCGTCTTCTCGTGCTTCCTTGGCCTCCGCTTCTGTGTACATGGTGACCCGAGGTGAGTCGAACTCGATGTCAGTTGGGATTACAGCCTCGGCACCATACACAAGGAAGAAAGGGGTGAAGCCGGTTGACTTGTTCGGGGTAGTGCGCAGACTCCAGAGGACGGCTGGCAGCTCGTCGAACTAGCAGCCGGCTGAACGCTCCAGCGGCACGACCAGTCGGGGCTTGATGCCGGAGAGGATGAGGCCGTTTGCTCGCTCGACTTGGCCGTTTGACTGTGGGTGGGCAACGGACGCTAAGTCCAGTCGGATGCCCTGTGTCGCGCAGAAACGTGCCAGTGCTCCCTTGGCAAAATTCGTGTCATTGTCGGTGATGATGTTGTGTGGTACTCCATACCGGGTTGTAATATCTGCAATGAATGTCACGGCAGTCGGCCCATTCAGTTTCTTGATCGGCTTTGCTTCAACCCACTTGGTAAATTTGCCCACGGCGACAAGCAAATGTGTCATGCCGCCGCGCACCGTCTTGAACGGGCCGACCATGTCCAGCCCCCAGACGGCAAAAGGCCAAGTGAGGGGGATGGTCTTGAGTGCAGAAGCTGGTAGGTGTTGCTTGGAGCCGAAGATTTGGCACCCTTTGCAGTGTTTGACTAACTCCTTGGCATCCTCCAAAGCAGTCGGCCAGAAGAATCCATGGCGGACAGCTTTGGCAACGAGTGCCCTTGAGGCGGCATGGTGGCCGCATTCGCCTTGGTGGATGTCTTCAAGGATTGCTACGCCTTTCTCTGGCTCGACGCAGCACTGGAAGACTCTAGTAACACTGCGCCTAACAAGCTCTCAGTTCATTATTGTGTATGCTCCGGCTCGGCGTTGGACTTGTCTTGCCAAGATCTCGTCAGTCGGCAGCTCTCCATTTATCAGGAAGTGGAGGATGGGCTGGGCCCATGATGGAGTTGTGACTTCTTTTATCGCCAAAACGGCTACTGCAACCAGGGTGGGCGGGCTGGGCTGTGAGGAGTTGGAGCCAGCCGCCGCCTGTTGTGTTGGAGCAGTCCCTGGGCCGGCTGGAGTAGACGCCTGGCCGGGTTCGACTATGGCAGTCCCCGAGCTGGCTGCCGAAGTCCCCGAGCCGGCTGCCGAAGTCCCTGAGCCGCCTGCTTGACTCCCGAAGTCGGATCCGACTGCGTCGGAGTCAGGCGGCACGAAGATGGAACTGGATTCCGGAGACGGCTTGACAGACGGCTTGAGGAGCCATTGGAGGGAGACGCCGGTTGGTATAGCTTGCCGGGTGGAGCCTATTCGTGCCAGGGCATCTGCTTGCTCGTTGTCGGCCCGTGGTACGTGGAGGAACTCGCACCCATCAAAGTATCCGCTGATCTGCTGGACAAGGAAGCGGTAGCTTGCCATGTTTGCGTCCTTGGCGTCCCAGTCGCCGGATGATTGCTGGACCACCAAGTCCGAGTTGCCATAGCACAGGATCCGGCGGATGCCGAGTTCCTTGGCTAGCCGGAGCCCGTGTATGAGTGCTTCGTACTCGGCCACGTTGTTGGAGGCAGCAAAATGGATTTGCAATGTGTATCTGAGTTTGTCGCCTTTGGGAGAGGTGAGGACGATGCCGGCTCCCAAGCCGGTGCGCATCTTGGATCCGTCAAAGTGCATCCACCAATGATTGGAGTCGGGGGGCGGTGGCAGGTACTGGGTCTTGGCCCAGTCGACAAGGAAGTCAGCCAATGCTTGGGACTTGATGGCGGTGCGGGGCTGGTAGTAGATCGTGTAAGGAGCCAGCACAATGGCCCACTTCGCCACTCGGCCGGATGCATCTCGGCTGCCTATGATCTCGGCGAGCGGGGCAGTGCATACGACCGTGATGGGATGCTCTTGAAAGTAGGGCTTGAGTTTCTTGGAGGCGAAGTACACACCATAGCACATCTTCTGATAGTGCGGGTAGTTCTGCTTCGAGGTGGACAGTACTTCGCTCAAATAATACACCGGCCTCTGGACTAGCTGAGCTCGGCCTTCTTCTGTACACTAGACCACGATAACTGTGCTGACCACCCGGCTAGTGGCGGCAATGTAGAGGAACATGGGCTCTTTCTTAGTCGGTGCCGCCAAGACAGGCGGCGTGGACAGCATCTTCTTTAGCTCGTGGAAAGCTTGGTCCGCCTGGTCATTCCACTCGAAGTGAGTGGACTTCTTCATGATTCGGTAGAGGGGGAGAGCCTTCTCTCTGAGCCGGCTGATGATGCAGTTCAAAGATGCCAGGCATCCGGTGAACTTTTGGACGTCTCGTAGCTTGGTGGGAATCTTCATCTCTCTATGGCCTTGATCTTCACTGGGTTACATTCAATGCCGCGTTCGGAGACCAGGAAGCCTAGAAGCTAGCCGGCTGGTACCCCGAACACGCATTTCTCCGGGTTGAGCTTGATCTGAAACCAGCGCAAATTCTCAAAGGTCTCCTTGAGGTCTTCCAGCAAGGTGCCACGTTTCTCCGTCTTCACCATAGCATCGTCTACGTAGATGTGGGCGTTTCTGCCGAGTTGCTTGAGGAGGCATTTCTACATGCAATGCTGAAAAGTGGCACCGGCATTCCTCAAGCCGAATGTCATAGTCAGGTAACAGAAAGCTCCGAATGGGGTGATGAAGGCGGTCTTCAGGCGGTCAGCTGGGTTCAATTTTATCTGGTGGTAGCCTGAGTAAGCATCCAAAAACCTCAATAGCTCGCATCCGGCTATGGAGTCTATCACTTTATTAATCGTTGGCAGAGCAAAAGGATCTTTAGGGTAGGCTTTGTTGAGGCTGGTGTAGTCAATGCACATGCGCCACTGCTTGTTCTTCTTCAACACGAGGACCGGTTTGGCAAGCCATTCTAGAAAGAACACTTCCATAATGAAGCCGGCTGCCAGAAGCCGGGCTATTTCTTCTCCGACTACTCTTCTCTTCTCTTCTGATAGGCGGCGCAAGGGCTAACTGACCGGCTTGGTGTCAGATCGGACGTGTAGCTTGTGCTCGGCGAAATCCGTCGGGACACCCGGCATGTCTTTGGGAGACCATGCAAAGATGTCCCGATTCTCACAGAGGAAATCGACGAGCTCGCTTTCCTATTTGCTATCGAGGCCGGTGCCCATGACAGCGTACCTCTCCGGGTGCTCCAAGTCCAGAGGTATCTTCTTTGTCTCTTTGGCCGGCTGGAAAGAACCTTGAGAATCACATTCCTTGGGGTTAGGGGACAGGGCCGGCTGCTTGCCAGCCATGGCCACAACTCAATTCAGCATCTTCTTCTCTTCAGCAATCACAAGGGACTCGGCCACCCGGCTGCTAGATGCTGCACACTCAGAAGACTTCTTGTAGTCTCCGGCTATGGTGATGATGCCCTTGGAACTCGGCATCTTCATCTTGAGGTAGGCGTAGTGGGGCGCAGCCATAAACTTGGCCAAAGCAGGTCGGCCAAGCAATGTGTGGTACGGGCTCTCCAAATCCACTACCTCAAACCATATTGCTTCTCGGCGGAAATGATCCTTGCCCCCAAAGAGGACATCCATCTTGATCTTGCCGACTGGTGAGCAGGATAGGCCGGGTACAATGCCATGGAACACAGTCCGGCTTGGCATGAGCTGGTTCGGTTTGATGTTTTTTTTGACTATATACTGCAAGGCAACAGCCTCACAGTGCTTTATTAAAACTCAGCATAAAAGTCCAAGGTACAAGACAAGAATAAACAAGAACTAACTATCTAGGGTAAAGAGGCTAACCAGTCTAGAAGTTTATATCTATATTTACATTTGATCCTATGAGTTAACAGAGTTAGATCATGTACAAAATTCCTTCTCTAGGCTCTGAAGCTTGGAGTCTCATTCCTGAAGATTTTGCCATTCCTTTGAGTCCAAATATTCCAGGTGGCAGTAAAAACCACTTCTGTGAAGAAGGGCAAACCAAACTCATCTCTAGCCGAAGAAGCCATTGAGTAGGTTGACTGATGAGGCTGAACCTGCCAAGAAATCCCAAGGTAATTCCAAACTCTCTGGCTGAAATTGCATGTGAAGAAGAGATGAATTCTGTCTTCATGAGTTTGAGATTGGCAAAGCACACAGGAATCATCCTAGATAATCCAGTGCTTGCGCTGCATCAAATCCCTTGTGTTGAGGCGGTCCATAAGAAGAAGCCATCCAAAGACTCTGATCTTGAGAGTGCAAGAGCATTTCCATATCCATTTGAAAATAGGATCAACCACAATGCTAGAGAAAGCATAGTCATAATATATCTTGGTCTAGAATTGACCAGACTTCGATGGCCATCTCCAAATGTCCTTACTGTTAGGATCAAGCTCAATAGGAAGGAGCATGGACTGAAGTTGATCAAACTCCTGGAAAGCCTCTAGAGACAGAGGTAGATGGAAACTCTCAGTCAAATTAGGCAGCTCAAGGACATCCTTAACAGTGTCCAAGTCATCAATCACAAAGGAATGGAGTCTTGGAAACCGATCCTTAAGAGTAACAAGATTACCACTAATTTCCCATTTATCCAGCCAAAACACTACAGAGTCGCCAGCATGGACCTGCGGCATTGCCAGCTTACAAAATTTGTCATAAAGCTTAAGCACATCACGCCACCAGAAGGAGCCACACATCTGGGTAGCTTGTGGAGCCGAGGATTGATAATAGGAGTCCCAGATTAAATTCACCCAAGGAATATCCATCTTGTTAAAGAACTTGAAAAGATGTTTAATCAGAAGAGCATCATTCTGCACACTCAGATCAAGAACTCCCAAACCACCATATTTCTTTGGTCTGCTAACCAGCTCCCAAGCTGCCAAAGGCTGCCGAGGCATGTCCGAATTACCTCTCCAAAGACATTGACATTCAATTCTCTCAATCTGCTTAAGAATACCTTGCGGGATCTACAAAGTGCAAAGGAAATATATCGGCATTGAAGTGAGGACCGATTGGAGCAACTGGAGTCTACTGCCCTGATTGAGGAGGCAAGAAGAAGCTGACAACCTTCTCTCAATACGATCAACCAAAGGCATCAGATCAGATATTGTAGGTCTCATTGTTCACATAGGCAAACCAAGGTAGGTAAAGGGAAGAGAACCAACAGTACAACCAAGCAAGCTGGCAAGCCTAGAGCCCTCTTCATCAGACATATTTATCGGGATCATCAAAGACTTACTGAAGTTAACTTTCAAACCAGTTGAGACAGCGAAGATTTCAAGCATCTTCTTAAGGGCAATTAGCTGAGAGTCAATAGCATGTAGAACAATAAGGGTGGCGTCGGTGTACTGCACAATTGGAAAGTCGTTGGACTTGGTGGGAATTGGCAAAGTGAGTATGTTGCGTCGACACATATCATTAACTACTGACTGTAACAAGTCCACTGCAATGACAAATAAAACTGGCGACAAAGGATCACCCTGACGAACTCCAGATCGACACTTGAAATGCTGGCCAGGAACCCCATTCAACAGAACTGAAGATGACCCAGAAGATAGCAAACTAGCAACCCATCCCCTCCAACAATCATCAAAACCCTTGCATTTCAAAATTCTAAGGATGGCTGCATGCTAAGGGTATCAAAGGCCTTTGTAAAGTCAAGTTTTAACATAACTATAGGTCTCCTTGAAGATTTACATTGGTGGATATATTCAAAACACCAGGCAAGACAATCCTGAATGGAACGGCATTTGAGAAACCATACTGGTTTTGGTGAATGCAGCTAAGGATAACCTTCTGAAAACGATTGGCCAGAAGCTTGGTGATAAATTTTAAACAAGAGTTTGTGAGAGAGATGGGCCGAAAATCACCAACAAACTCCGGGCTCAGCTTCTTGGGTATAAGAGTTATGAAGGATGTATTTAAACACTCGAAGTTACATTTGCCCTCATAAAACTCTTTGACCAAATCCAAAAAATCAGCTTTGAGGATATGCCAGCATTTCTTTAAGAAAAGTCCCATCAAGCCATCCGGACCAGGAGCACGATCAAGAGGTAAATGCTTGATAACCTCATCCACTTCGTCCTTAGAAAAGGGTTTAGATACATCCTCCAGCCCATCAACTCTAGCTAGGAGGTTCTCCAAGTCAAAGCCCATCTGAATACCTTGAGCGTGACCCATGCGGTTTTTGAATTCAGACCAAAACATTCCAGCAAGCTGTTGATGGTCAGACACCACATCTCCAGCATCATTTTTAATAGAGGAGATGGTGTTCTTGCGGTACCTTTCAGTGGCCATGGCCTGAAAAAACTTTGAGTTCTCTTCACCAATCTTGATGAAACGGATGGTGCAACGCTGCTTCCAGTAAATAAACTGCAAGTGAAGAATTTCCTCTAAATGCAACTTCACAATTCGACGAAAATTTGACTCTAGCCAGGTTAAAGTATGCAGTTCCTCAAGGCCATCAAAATAAAAAATGACCGTGTTACAATCTGCAATGAGTGCTTTAATCTTGGAAAAATTTACATGACATTTTTTAAGAGCAACTCTGAGAGCTTTAAACTTGGCAGAGATAAAACCAGCAGCACATTTTTTAATCCTGGAAGGCTTATTCCAAACATCCTGAACACAGTCCATAAACCCTGGAAGATTGACCCAATAATTCTCAATACGAAACAGCTTGGCCTTTGGAATGCAGGTTGCAACATTAATTACACAGGGAACATGGTCAGAAGCAGTACGTGCCAACGGCAAAACCAAAGTGTTGGGGTGATTATTAGTCCAAGAGACAGATGTAAAGAACCAATCAATCTATTCTAACAAAAGGAATAGACTGCATGTTGGACTAAGTATACTGACGACCTTTAATTGGCAGCTAAACAAGACCCAGATGGCCAATAATTTCATTAAAGAGGAAAATGTCATGGACATTACCCCCAGGTAAATTGCGATTATCCAACGAGCGCATAAAGTTAAAATCGCCAACCAACAACCAGTTGTCATCTATATGGATATCCAAATTGTATAACCATTGCACAAATTCATCACGAGTCGGGTTCTGACAAGGACCATAAACAGAGACCAAGGTCCAAACTTCAGACGTGTGCATGGAATGAAACTCCATGATGATACCATATGGTTTAGCTTGAACTAACTTTCCAGCAAAAAAAAGAGGAATTCCAAATAACCAGAATTCCAGGAGATGCACCGACAGATGGTACATACACAAAGTTATCAAAGCGTCGTGGGCAAAATTTCCTAAGGAAACGCTGATCAATATGCATGCATTTGGTTTCCTGGAGGCAAATAATCGAACAACCAGATTCATTGATTTTTTGCTTGACTGCTAACTGACGGACTTCAGAGTTAAGGCCACGTACATTCCAACACAGGACCTTCCAGTCTCTAAATGCATTGCAATTCATTACAAACCAAAATAAGATCAGCATGAAGGAGACCACGCAGTGATCTACCCGACCCAAAAGCCAAGTCCACACGATAATTCAACACAAATGAAACAAAGAACATAAAGATGATGATTATTAAGGCACGTCATGGACCCAAGCAGCCGAGGTTGTCACTTATCATCGAAGATGCTGCTGGTGTGAGACTTGGACGGATCAGCTACAAGCTTTTCCGCAGAGATCTTCTCAGGGGCAATCTGCAGGTGCGCTCCAATACGCTGAAGGTCAGAAATAGATGTGGGAGGTGGCACTTCTGCTTCAGGATTATCTGACGCGGCTGGAGGTGGAGCAGATTCAGTAGGAAGAGCTCTCTTCAGTTTCTTGAACCTAGAACTCTAGGGCAGAGCAACTGGCTTATGTTGGATCTGACGAAAACCATCTCGGAGAGCACTGAGCCTCGCACTGCGACGAACTTCAGATTCCACCAACACTTGATTATCTGCAGACTTGCGGGTTCTTTTCTTGGAGATCTTAGAGGTGGCAGTGAACTGAAAAGATTCAGTGACAGGGTCAGAGACTGAATCGAAACAGAGAGCACGAGCCACAGGCCTCTTGATAGGCTTTGGCTTGATATTGAGCTTCTCCATGGTATCTTGGTACAGTATGTTCATGCTGCTCCCGCCATCTATCAGCACGCAGGAGAAACACGCAGCTCGCCTTTCTGTCGCGAGGGTGGCGTCCAAAACCAATGCATAGGAGCCAGGAGACGGCATCACCTCTGGGTGATTATCCTGGCTCCAGCTGATGGGTTTCTCCGACCAGTGCATAAACTCGGGGTTGTTGGAGGCGACCGCGTTAACTTCTTGCTATTGTCGGCGTCGGCTGCGCCGGTCTTCCGTCTGGCTTGTAAAGACAACATAGGCAGCATGTTCATAGGGAAACTCGTCTTGAATAGCCCCGACTGCCGGCCGAGCGGCCGGCTGCTGTGGGGCAGGAGGCGGCTGGCCTGCAGGCGGAGGCGGCAACAGCCCTTTGCCCTTGGAGATTCATGTGAGCCAGTGGCACTTCCGAGTTGTGTGGTTGGACGGCTTCGCGCCGCTGTGGAACTTGCAGGGGGCATCGAGGGTTTGCTCGTAGGAGAAAGCCGGCGTTCTGCTTCTTGGGTGCCGGCCGCCCCTCAGGTTGCTCATCTTCGACTGTGGCCACCTGCCGGCTAGTGCAAGACGCATAGGCGCCTTGCGCTTGTGATCATTCTGGTATGGGCATCGGCTTGATTCTCCAACCGGCGTCATGGGAGCCGGCGCCAGCACTTTCCTAGAGACGTCTACCCGGATCTCAGTCTTCATTGAGGAGTCGGCCATGGCGTACTTGTCTGCTATGACCAGCAACTCGTCGAGGGTAGCCGGCTCGTCGCAGAGGAGTCGGTGCTTGAGGAGGGTGCCCTCTCTGCACCCGGCGGTGAAGTACTCTATGGCTTGAACCTCGTGCACCCCCTCGCAGGAGTTACGGAGCTCGGCCCAACGCGTGAGTTTGTCGCGGGTTGATTCATTGGGCCCTTGTACGCACAAGGAGAGTTTTCGGGGCTTGGGGGGCCGTTTGTAGGTGTTGGTGAAGTTGCATATGAAGGCTTCTGTGAAGTCCAGCCAGCTGTTGATGTTGTAAGGCTTGAGGCTATTGAGCCAGGTGCACGCCGTGCCTTGGAGCATCAGGGGGACATATTTCACGGCAACGCGCCTGTTGCCGTTTGCTATGCGGACTGCGGTGGAGTAGTCGATCAACCAATCTTCCGGCTTCACGGAGCCGTTGTACTTGGGCGTGTCTCTCGGGAGTGAGAACCCTTTGGGGAAGGGCTCGTCGCGGATGCGAGGGCCGAAACAAGGCGAGCCGACATCATCTTCTTCTTCTAGGGCCAAGGATCGTGCAAGGCGGTTGATCCGATGGCGGGCATCATTCTCGCCGACTCCTTCGCGGCGACCAAGTCGGCCGCTGAGAGTCGGATGCGCGACAGGCGGCGGGGTGGGATATCTCTCCCCACGAGGCGGAGGAGGAGGCGGGTCGCCTCGTCGTTCCACACCTCGAGGGCGGCCTTCGGCGTCGCGCTCGATGGTGATTCAAGTCCGGCTGCGGCTAGCAGTTGGCTCCTTCTCTTGTCTCGCACGGGCGCCGCCCGCAGTCGGCGTACGCGATGTCGCACCGTGCTCTCGGCGAGGGGGACCCCCAGCACGGACGCCGGCTTCGTGCCGCTCTGCGGCCGCGTCGATTAGCTGCTGGATGCGTCTGGTCATGTAGGGGAGCTCGTCGTCCCCCAGCCCATTTAGCTCATCTACAATCGACTGGGCGGCGCGTAGATTCTCGAGGGGCGTGGCGTAGACTGGGCGGTCCGCTCCCAGCATGCTGGCGATGGCCGTGCCGCGTTTCTTGACGATGCCGACACGGCTTGGCCCTTCTGGAGGCAGCGTACCGAAGGCGACGCGGTCGACTTCGCGCTGGTGGGCTTCAGTGAGGCGTCCCATGGAGGCTATCCTCTGGCCCTCCGCAAGGAGAGCAAGGCGGCGTGCCTCCAGCATCTCGGTGTCAGCGTCCGCCGGGATGGGGGCTGACAGATCGTGCAGCGTTGCCTGCAAGGCATCACGGGCGTTTTCGTCGGAGGTAACACCATGGATGGTGACTAGCACATCGGTGACGGTGCTGCCTCCACTGTCGGCTCGAGGAGGAGGGTCGTCGAAGATGCTCACGTTGGTGCGGAAGGTGTCGAGTGACGCCGTGTTGGAGTCGACAAGCATCGGGTCGATGGAGCCAACTGACTCCAAGTCCGCGGTAGGCTCACTAGAGACATGGAGTTGGTCGAGGAGGCTGGCGAGGCGGCTCTCGGGGCAGCCTGTGCCCGCGTCGGATGTGGGCTCATCGGAGATGTGAGCCTCGCCAAGAAGATAGGTGAGGCAGCTCGCTGCGCAGGCGTCATCGACGCTTTGCAGCGCATCGTGGCAAGCGCCATCGGGCATGCCGGGCTGGCTACACTCACTGGGGAGGAAAAGGGTTCCCGTCCAGAGCAGGTCTCCGGATGATAGTGCACCTGGACCCACGGTGGGCGCCAAATGTCAGGTGGTAGGTGCGACATATGCCAACGGATGGCTTATCTGTGTGGGAGCCAGTAAGACATCGTCGGTGCCTGGAAACGGGATGAGGCGAAGACATGCACGCCGCCGGATCTTAGCCAGGTTGGGGGCTCTCCGTGGAGATAATACCCCTATGCCTTCTCTGCGGGGTCTCCGCATGATCACTAGATCAACAAGAAGCTACAAGAGGCTCCTTGAGCTGTTCGGTGGAAGGAGGAAGAAGGGCAAGGCTCGCTCTCTCCTCTCCCTGTAGTGGTGTCTAAAACTATCTGAGATCAACCCTTTGCATGGGTGTCCCGGGGGGTTTATATAGGCCTACCCCCAGGGGTACAATGGTATTCCGGCTGGGCGTGGGCCCTAGCCATCAACGTCTATGACCGCCGGCTTCTCTGCCGACTGCTGGGGCCCGCCGACTGGTGGGTCCTGCCGGCTGCCGGCTCATTGGTCGACAGGCCAGCCCCACCGCTTGGGGGTCTTGTCGGGGGTTGCTTACTGTTGCCTCGCCTCTCATGACGAGGGCTTTGTCGAGGTAAGCATGGCTATAGTGCCGCCGCCTTGCGGACTCTCACTGTAGCCTTACCTCGTCTTGTCTCCTTAATGGTGCGCGCGCCCCGAGGAGGGGAGCAAGCCGGCTATAGGAAGCCGGCCATGCCTCAGGCCGGCTGGGGAAGGCCAGGCCGCCTTCGGGTGTCTCTCTGACCGAAGGGGCCCGCCGCCTACGGCCGTACTGGCAGCCCGTCGTGGAGGGCGTCACGATAAGCATGTCAACAGTGCCACGCCGGACGGGTGATGGCTGTCCCGTACGGCGTACTGTAGCCATGCATGCTCCGGGATTCGGGGGTGGCAGGGTCCACTGTTGCCATGCCCCATCCCATCATCATTATGAGGGGTGCAGACATTTAGGGCATGACCCCTGGCCGCCTGCCTAGGGCCGGCCTCTTGGAGTCGGTTCTCTTGGGCCGGCTTCTTGGAGTCGGTCTTTCCGTGGCCGGCTTCTTGGAGTCGACCCTATCATGGTGTCCCCCAAGAGAGTTTAGGGCCGGGCCGCCTTCCGGTAGCCGGCCTGTGAGATAGCCGGCCGGAGGAAGGCGGCCCCGCATCTTGGGTGCTTCAAGGCTCGGTCGGCCCGTTGTTTTTTCTAAGGGCCAAAGGGAGCCGGTTAGGCTACCCGTGGTCATTTACTCCGACATAAATACATCTTCAGTGCACTAATTTGTATTTTTTTCGTGTTTGCACCCTTCCAGTGTCGTTTTTAAGCCACTATATGCATAAATTTGACTTAAGATTTGGCCAAGCTAGTTTGCCTTGCTCCTATCCTTACCCCCTATATTCTGAATTATTCGGCTAGCACCACTACGATTTTTACGTCCGGATCACCCGACTACGTACCTCAGACGGGTGAACCTGAAAGCTAGCGTTCTTAAGAATATAATTGGTCGGCCATGATGGAAGTGAAAATAATTGGTGATTATCACCAAAACCCAGGTTTATTTTCCCGAGGTAACCATTACTTGCATAATGTGGGCATCTGATTAAAACATTTATGGTTAACATGACAACCCGAAGAAAGGAACCCATGGAGGAACTATTTTCTTCGGAAGATGTTTCTTATGTTAAACAGTAATATAACATAACTCTCAGAGCGTGTTTTGTTTTGTTCGCACCAAATGGCCGGATTGCTTGGTTCTCCGAAGTGATTTCCTGATGATCCCAAGTCACATAGTAAGAAACACTCCCCGACCAATGGCGGGGGAGGCAGAAGCCGATGGCCGGTTAAGACGATGTTTACAACACGGTTTGGAGAATATTTGATGTAAAGTACATGGATACATAGAATCAAACACCCTGTTCTTAGTCGAGATTATATATTAGGGTATCTAGGGTGCAGTCTTCTTGGGAAATCCGAGCAGCAGGCATCACTTGGTCGTATACGAAATGAAGTGGCACTTCTTTCCCATCCGGCCCTACTAGCCCAACTCGAGCTAGACGCTCCAGGTTGAGCTTCGTAAAGCGGGTCTTGACCATCTCCCATGCCTCCCGCGCTCCCTCTCGACTGGCTGATATCTTCCATAGCTCGAAACAATGTCGAGCTCCTTTAAACTGGTCAGCCAGCTCGGCCATCCCTTTCAGAGGCATCTCGCTCGACCATAATGCGTTAACTAGGCTCTTCATAGCTTTCCAAGCTCGCTCATGCATGGCGGACAATTCCTTTAGCGGGTTTCCTCCGAACGAGCTAGCTTCTGCCTCGGGACACCCAGTAAGGAGAACTAATAAGAGACATGGCATAGTTCTTACATTTGTATAATAAATATAATCTACATATTCATAAGCTAGATTGCACTCATTAAAATACCACCTTTCAATCTCTGGTTCTCCTCGTGGGCCTGTGTGAGTTGAGTTTCTAAACTATTAATTTCTTCGGCTTGTCGCTAGTTTTTCGCTTCAATCTTGTTCTTTTCTTCATGACTTCAGGCCAGTACACGGCGGCCAGCTTCTTACTATAATTCTACATACCTTTGAGATTCTCTGGCCGCGTCCAACTCCTTCTATAGTTGACTTATGGACTCAGCTGCTACAGGGCGATCCTTCATTAGAAAAGGTGTCCCAAAAATTTCTTAACTCGACATGTTAAGTCTTTTACTCACCATGTGCTTCCCTGGTAAATTTATTGACCGCCTCTAGTTCGGCCTTCACAGATTCCAACTGTGTTCGGTTCAGCTTCAGGTCCTTGGACAATTTTTTGTTTTGTTCCCTCGAAGCCCGCATCATATTACAGCAGTATACAAATTTAGACACTTAACTCGGTCGTCGCGCCCGAATTAAGGCTCGGGGGCTACTAGGTTAGGATTTGTGTTCGGTTATCAAAACCAGTCACATACCTATAGGTTGGTCAACAGAAGGTTGGCGACTCCTTCAAGCCCTGCTTGGGCAGCTCTGAGATACGTGTCTACCGAGCTAAGAGTGTTATACTCCTGTTTAGAAAATGAAAAAGGACACAGTGACTCCTTCCGCCGTCGGTGATTCATCACACTTTCGACTTCGGAGTTGGTAACCGAGACATCCCCGGGATCCCCTGGAAGTTGGTCTGCGATAGGGACCTCCATGTTGACGCTGGCCCCAACCGAAGGCCTCGGTTCAGGATTACCCCATGTACCTCTTCAACGTCCTTAGACAGCTCTGATCTCCTACAGGTCTCAGCAAATATCATGAGTACTTGCAGCGGCTATCACAGAAAACAACATCGAACTATGTGTTGAACATACTACCTCCTTGCCGTGGCGCAGTTGATGTAACTCCCGCCATCACCCAATGTTTTGGCGCTCTGCGACTGTTCAGCGTAGAGGCTGCCGGCTTCGCTCTCGCCAGTGTTAGGCGCGATGTGTGACGACCCTTGGGGTAGAAGTCAGTGTACTCGAAATAATGGGAGGTGAGCGCCCTTTTCAAGAAGAGGCCTTTTGTCACTTACATCGAAGGAGGGGAGTGTCCCAGGGTGATCGGCCAAAAGTGCCACTTTAGAGCCTCAAGAATCTCCTCGTAAAAGACCCCATCCTCTAAATCAATCGACGTCTCTGGATCGTCATGGAATCCAAGGTCATCGTCGCAGGAATAGCTCTCTGATTGAGAAGAAGGGCAACTGACTGTCTCGATCCAGCGCCTCCAGTTTTGTTTGGAAAGTTAGAAGATCTGATTAACAAAAATGGGCATAATATCCAAACTATAAAGTGTAGCTGAACTCACCCATTCAATGGGATTATAGCTCGAGTAACCATCCTTGGGCTTTAGGCGGGTAAGTTCTTGTTCTCCTTTAAAGAGATCGACCAGTATGGCTGCCATTGCTGCCTGGTTGGCAGGCCCCTTCTGTCTGTAATAGGTTGCATCCTTTGCTGGAGAGGTTGGACGCACCGAGTAATGGCAGCGGCCATCACGTCGATGATGGTTAACCTGTTGTGAGCTAACAACCTCACTTGAGAAGCCAAGTGCTTTACTTCGACACTTTCCTCTTGGAAAGGTCTTTTCAATCGCTAGTTGAACCGCTTCTTCAGAGGAGCAAGTGAGTGTTGGGCAGACCCCTCCGAGCTAGATCAAATGGGGGGCGTCTTCAATGTAAAACCATTCTCAGGTCCACTCCTCGGAATCCTTCTTTGAGGTCCCAACAGGGTACCCTGTCCCAGCAATACGCCATACTTTGGCTCGGCTGACCTCAAAGATTGTCCCTCCCCGAATGCGGGGGACAAGGAAAAAGTATTTTCTCCATAATTCGAAATGGGCCTCACAGCCCAAAAACATCTCACAAAGGGCAATGTAGCCTGAGATATGCAGAATGGATCCTGGGGTGAGATGATGGAACTAGATCCCGTAAAACTCCAGTAAACCCCTTAGGATGGGGTGAATGGGAAAGCACAAGCCTCATAAGAGGAAGGGCACAAACCATACCCTCTCTTCCCTGCGTGGGGTAGGGAAGTTCTCTACAAAAGCTTCACCATTCGCGGAAGGCAATCTAGGGCGGGTGGACGCAAGATCTGAAGCAGGAAGATACCCTTGCATCTCGAGACCAAAAAGCTTGCCCAATCACCTTGGAGGGGGTCATGAGGGCGTGAGGATGAGCCTGGGATGCTTGCAATTTCTTGGAGTTCTCTGATTTTTTGGCATCTCAATGATTTGGGAATATGATGTGTTACCCATCACGTCGCCGGCTTGTTTAATAGGCGCTTTTTCTCTGGCCTATGAGGGGCATTTCAGTAAAAGACTACTAGATTGTCTGCCTCCCTCTGGCACATGGAAATCGAAGGGTGCCATTAACCTAAGCAAGAAAGTTGATGCTGTGGGCACTGCAAAACTTCGTCAAGTCGGAAAATCATCAGTGGCCAAACCGTTGTCAGCCGGACACAAAGGGGGAAAGGAACTTGCCCCGCAAGTCAGAGACTTTAGATGCGTAAGGCTGCTAGGGATCATGTACCCCGGCGTTGGAGGCTAGTTCGGGGGCTACTGAGGGTGTCCCAGATTAAGGGGTCCTTGGACTGCCGATCTATCTCTCATGGGCCGACCTGGTGGGCCACTCCGGATTCTGTTAACGAAAGCCAAGCTTCAGATAACTTAGTACTACAGAAGGAAAACTCCAAAGGCTTGGCGTCTCCTCCCAGGAAGGTTTGTCGACCTATCTCTCATGGGCCGGCCTGGTGGGCCACTCTGGATTCTATTAAGGAAGGCCGAGCTTCATATAACTCCGTACTACAGAAGGAAAACTCCAAAGGCTTGGCGTCTCCTCCAAGGAAGGTTTAGCATAGCTGGTGTATTTTTCTCCTCATGGTAACTGACATATGTAACCCTAGGTACCCCTCGTGTTTATATAAACTAGAGGGTTTAGTCTGTAGAGGAGAGAACCATCATCCTACTCATCTAGGGTTTAGTTCATCCGATCTCGTGGTAGATCAACTATGTAACCATCATATATACATCAATATAATCAAGCATGACGTAGGGTTTTACCTCTTCGAGAGGGCCCGAACATGGGTAAGTACTATCCTTGCGTCCACTATTCCCCGTTGATATCCACAGCTTGGGACACCCTACCTGAGATCCATCGGTTTCTGACGCCGACAACTGTTCATGGGCGGTACGACCGTACAAGGGATCATTCATCGATGGTTCGAGGGACTCCAAGTATGATCTACACCGACATGTTCTTCTTCCGCTGCAACTCGATGACGGTAACAATTGTGATCCCAGCCCATTATGCATCTTCATATTGATCTTGGGTGATCGTAGGCGTGAAATTTCTGTTTACTATGTTTCCCAATAGGGGGGCCCTGTCCTTCATCCTAGTAAGGGGTGGGCCCTATGGACGTCTCGTGTCCCTCTCGGGAAGGAGGAGAGAGGTTGGTAGCATGTCGACCATTTTCTTCTGGACGGTGTGGCGAAGCCACAAAGGCAACCGATTGTGCTCGCCCTGGTCTGGAGGGTGTACGAACCACGCTCACTGTAGAGCGCTATCGAGCTAGATTCGCCATTTCTGCCACCTCCCCGAGCCATGAGCCCAAAAGGGGTTTCTATTGCACAGGGGTAGGTGGGTGGCGTAACAGGGCTTGGGCTGCTCACAAAGTAGTTGTGGGTGATGTCTTGAAGCTGAGCTGCCAATTCATAGGGTGGTGTATCCTCTCAGGGGATCATCCTCCACCTGGTGCCCTATTTTTAGATTGTACGTCCTAAGCTCCATGCCCCTGAGAACCTTCGGGGGTGTGTTCCGGGGTGGTGGCTCATGCACTCTAGCCATGCTAAGTTATTCTTGCTCCAAGTCTACTTGGCCTAGCCTTAGCCCCTACCTAGTGTGGCAGATGTTGAAGGTTGTTCTTCATACACCGGGGATCAAGGATACCCCGTATTTGTTAGTTCAACCAGGGGCTAAAACACTAAGCCAACCAACTCACCAAGATAACCAAGACAGGCACGGGCATGGGGGAGTTTATACAGGTTTAGGCCGCCTTCAAGGTGTAAAATCCTACGTACTATTGGTATTCAATATCAGCTCAAGAATACAAGTCTTTGGGTGTACAAAAGAAGTGGTCAGGGTGAGATATGGGGTGGTCAGGGTGCTCGCAAGAAGACCCTGAGTACTACTTCTATCTTCTCATCCTACCTTATGCTCAGTGCTTGCTATGTGTGTGCTCTTGCTAGGAAATGTTGTCCTACTCGACCAAAGTCCTCCCATTATATAGTCCCAGCGGTACCACACTTGGTCATCCTAATAAATACAATACAATGATCAAATGGAGATATTTGACGCGCCTCGCCCACTTGCTCCTGACAACGGGTCAGGAAAAAACCTGACACTACACCAGGTCAGGTCCTCGAGTAGCTTCCCTGACGTGACGTGCCACACTACCTCCTACCTTTATTGACGGCTAGTGTCCTGTCTTGTCTCGTGTCCTCCAAGTCGTCGTGATGATTGCCCTAGGTGTAGCCCTACACCAAGTTGCATGAGTAGCCCGATCAGGCATTCAAAGCCTGGTCGGTGGAGTGTGCCGCAAGGTTAGCCTTTCTCCGCCAATGTGTGTCCTTGCCAACTCGGGGTGGCAGCCCCCGTGCGTCATGGATGACGTCGAAGGCTCCTCGGGGATCTTCTATGGAGGTTGTGCTACCTCGTTTCACCTATTTTCTACTTTTTTTCTACCATGGTATTTTTAGAGGTAAAAATATAGCATGTCTTTACCATCGAGCGGGTGCATATATTTTAGTAAATCAGTCATACCCCATGATTAATTACTCCGTCACCTACCAGTACCACTACTGATCTTGAAGCCAAATAGATCGAAGATATTCCGGTTGCATCAGCCGATGATATTCAAGCTCTAGCTTCTGAAACCATTGCTGCCACTGTGGCACCTGAGGCTGAAGTCACTAAGGATGAAGCCAATAGGAATGCATCCATTGAAGCCAATACTTTTGAAGTCATTGCTCAGCCCAAAGTCAATGATGGCACTGTCTTAGCTGAAGATAAATCTAGGCCTGAAGTTCAACTTGTACGGGTCCAATGGCAAAATCTCACTCCTCTGGACGTACCTAGACCCTAATAGAATTCAATGTCCACAACAGGCCTCAAATTCAGAAGCCAATGCCTAGTCTGCCACGGCTTTGCAGTGCATCTTCCATTGACTAGGCCTTCATTGTATTAAGCTTCAGAGAGCACACCACATTCTTTAACCACGCCAAGAACCCCTACAGCAAGCCATGTATATATTCTGATAGGTTCTGGAGCCATCTTCAGAGAAGCTATTACATGTGTGTGCTATATAGCCATGACAGAATTCATCCGCACAAGAGGCTTAGCTATGAAGCCATGTCTGATCTGTGGTGCCTTGATCAAGCGCTGGAATGCTTCAAAGATGTTGGACTGTTGCACTTTGCCAATAACAAGGAACATTGGAATGAGGAGTTAATCCTCCAATTTTGTGTAACTCTCCACATCTCAGGCTACAACAGGGATCCAAACACTTGGGTTCTTGAGTGGATGCAGGTGATGTACATCATAAGGTTCATACTCGTGAGCTACTTGAGCTCACAAACCTGCCCACTCCTAGTGATAACTAAAATCCAGGTTGTGAATCCTATGAGAAGGAAGTTGAAAGCATCTTCCATAGACCTGAGCCAAACATGACTGGGATGTTCACAATGATGAAGCCATTGCCAGTTGAATTGATTGCCCAAGGGAGTTTCTTATTAAGGACCTTGAGTATTTGCCTCACACTATTTATCACCTTCTTCGGCATACACTATGGCCAATTAAAGGGCATTCATCTTCAGTCAAGCTAGAAGGCGCCATGAAGACAATGGTCTACTATATCCTCGAGGGCATAAGATTCAATATGCATGACTTCTTCCTTAGGCAGCTTGTGGCTTCAGGAATGGATCTTTTTGGATTCAAATTCTATGCGCCACAGATCATGCGCCTAATCAAGCTTCACTCCTCCGTGCAATATGAACCCCCTGGCCGTACTCATCGCATTTTTTACCTGAAGTTGATGCCCCTCATGAAGTCATTTATCCTTCAGCAGATAAATATCCAAGGCTTGTGGAACCAAGCCACTCTCCACACATGGAAGCCATTCATATTCCTAATGCGGCCTTCACTACTGGTCTTGTTGGTCAATTTTGGCAACCTCATCCCGCAAATACTGAAGCCACTACCAGCACAATACCCCAAAGGCCTCAGAAGCATGCAAGAGTGATGACAGATTGGGAACTTCTAGTTTCCCTTCATCAAAAACAGGACATGCATCTTTCATGGCAAAAGTGTCAGATGCAAATTCTTCTCACTGACATCAATCGCATCAGAAACTTATCTACCAAAAATAAAATGCACTTGTCACTCATGAATCCTGCCGCCGTGCTTGGAAGAGCCTCACACTTTTATGCTCTAAAGATGATCTTGCAGTCGATGGCTTCAAGGGAAGCTTTAGATTCAACTGCAAGCCCCCGTCTGGTGAGAAGTGGCGTGCTACACCTTCAATTGAAGACTCCGAGTATTCATCTTCATCCCCCATGGCTCATGCTCGGGTTGACGATGAAGAATAGGATGCAACTTCTCCAGTTATGACTTCACTACATCGAGATGCTGCATCAAGCCTATCTGGACCACCAAACTCCACCATCGAGCCAGCTACAACAACAACTTTGCCGCCTCCAGGGGACGTTTAGACGCCCTATGTCTTCACCCGTTTTGGTCATTCGATGACAAAGGGTGAGAAGCAAATGAGTTATTAGTCTTCAAGCATGCATTATGGGTTGGGATTGGCTATATTTTGTTAAGTTTGCAACTCTCATTCGTGAACATTTTTTGTTTTGGAGTTGTAAACTTAAGTCCTGATGGACATCTGCTACATTTGTCACTTCGTTTCTTGCATGTTGCCTTAATTAATTTTAGGCGCATGAAGTCATTCTGAAAACGCCCATTTCTCACTATGTGTGTCATTACCTTCAAAGTATTCTTTATATGCACTATGATTTGACTTCATGAGAAGAGGGAGATCTTCACAAAGTAAATCTTACCATGTGCATTTGCATTCAAAAGCAAATTACTTGTATGCACATCTTCAGGGGAAGCCCCTTCTCAATTTCATGAAGCCAAAGGCCATGTTCCTTAACTTTTACACATTTTTGTCCCTGTTGAAAACTTTAACCAGTTTGTCATCAATCACCAAAACGGGGGAGATTGTAAGTGCATCTAGTGCAACCCTTTGTTGGTTTTGGAGTATTGGCGACAAACTTGGTTGAGGGACTAATGTGTTTGTGAGATTCACAGGAGAACACAGGTAGATGTCCCTATTGATTCAGTTTACCCATCGAAGATGCCCCTGAAAAATGTATGAAGATATTGAAGATAATGGTGGTTCGCGAAGAAATTCGTGTTGAAGATAATGGTATGCGAAGACTTTCACTTGAAGACAATGGAACACGAAGATGTAGTGGGTCGAGGTAAACAACGGCAGAAAATTGACGTGATGCTCAACCTAAAATCCTATGTTTTCAAGCGAATACAATGAGTGAAAACCTCTTCCAGAGTTGGTTGAGTCAGTTTTACTTGGAGATCAAGTTGCAATGTGTGTTTAATATCTGACCGTTGGACATGTGTCGGTTGTCCATTGACCCAACGTCATTTCGGACATATCATGTCGAGCTGCCTCCTGGATATAAATAGTCCACCCCCTCCACCATAAATTGGTGGCTTCTCCAAGTTAGTGCATAACTTTTGTCATTTTGGAGCAACCAACTTCCGAAGCCTTTAAGAGAGAATCCTTGGGAGAAAAAAACTCAAAACACCCAGAGCACAAAAGTGATAGAGCATCACTGAAGCCCTTCTGTTCTGTGTGAACTGAAGACTTATTACACTTGAATACTGTGATCTTCCATTCGTTTAGACTGCGTCTTGAGCATCTAAGAGTCATTGTGGATTGCCGGTGAACGAAGTCTGTGAAGGTTTGCAAGTTTACCTTGAAGATTTACCTAAGTGATTGGGCAAGATTTGTGGATCTTATCTCAAGGGGAATAAGGTGAAGACATGGTCTTCTGAGTTCAATCTTAGCCTCCCTAACCAGACGTACATTTGTCACAACAAATGGAACTGGTCAAATCAATCAATTGTCTTCACTGAGCAACTGGTTCTATCACTTCACTCCTTTACTTACTATTTAGTTTCGTGAATCCTTGCATGCTCGTTTTGTTCGAAGACATTGTGTGAAGACATTCCCACTGATTATATCTTTGTCTTCATACTATGTTCCTAAACTACTCTATTCTACCTAGTTGATGTTTGTCTTCGCATCTCACTTTATTCATTGGTTGACATTCCATCATTTCTAGTGTAGGTTATCTTCCATTGTATCATGTTTAGTTACTATTTCGCTTTCGTGTCTTTGAAGACATTGCCTGTCTTGTAGACTTTCATAAAAATCGCCTATTCACCCCCCTCTAGTCGATAACTAGTTGTTTCAGACTCCAAGTACGATCTACCCCGACTTGTCTACTTCCGCTACATACTCGGAGTTGGTAACGATCATGATCCAATCCCCTAATGCACCTTCATATTGTTCTTGGGTGTCCATAGGCCAATTTTTTTTGTTTTCTACTACGTTTCCAAACAGTGGCATCATGAGTGGTTCTATGAGTACGTGTAGGTTGCAATCTAGATCACATGTGGATGTGATGGCTATGTTAATGCCTCCCATGAGTGTTGCTTCAGTTTAGTTCATTGATGGCATGGTGTAGCTTTTCACAAAGTTCTGACAATCGATCGGCTCTGGTTGTCGATCATCTGCTAACCATTCTTTTGGCTACATCATAGTCAAGAATAGTGAACTGTCACAATCACAAAAGGGAAACGAAGATGTTTGATCTTCTAGGGGGTCATGCATATTGACAAAGTTTAATGTGCGGCTATAGATCTTTAATTAAGTCTCTTCCCTCACACACCCTAAAAGTTAATCTAGCAACAAGGATTATCACCGTTGTTAGTGAAGGCGGGCAGCTAATGTTGTTCATAAACCCTAGCAGCCACATAATTAAAAATTTCCAAATCGATTAGAGAACGTCTAACTTGGTTTTGCAGGTTTGCATATGTTGTGGTATAGCCTTTGTCATGATAATGATTTTATGTATGAGATGGTTGTATGTTGTAACATTAAGTGGCCTGCACGTCACATCATGATGGTTGGAACCACAAGATTGCCACTTAAATGTAAAAGATGTAGAGATAGCCTACAAGTTACAGGTGATGATGGAAAGTGTACATGGAGGACCCCAGCATAGAGAAGGTGTACCAAACACAGGAGGAGGTGCTGAAATTTTCGTGCCACGACAGCGTTTTCTAAAATTGGTGGTAGGACAACATTTTTGAAACGATCACCCTGGCAATGGTGTTGAAAATTACCGCCATGGTAGCATTTTTTAAATGGTCGTCACGACAATATTTTTCTATCGCCATGGCGACGCTTCAGTTGAAGATTCAAGAAGACCGTGAAGACTTCCAGGCTCCCAGGGCTATACCATATCATGCTATTATGAATTTCCTAAGTTATTTATCCCTTTGTTGTTAGCACCCTTTGATTGCGCAATAGTAAATTATTAGGGTGATCTCTCACTGAAAATATCAAGTTAAAATGTGCTCTTCCCATTGTCACAACCGTCTATAACATGTGGCTTTCCAGAGTGCATCATGTCAACATGAGTACAAACCAATCGTGAAGTGTAAGGCGAGTGAGGTCAGACCGAGCAAGCAGATAGCACTCAGTTTTCCTGAAGTTCTGTAAGAATCATTCTGAACTCGTAGCACAAAGCATCGAAAGAGGAACAAGAGTCGTATGGAGATATGATCAGCAAAAGATTGCCCATCGGTCAAAATTCACGTCATAAGTGATGTCCATATCAATGGCTATGAACAAGATCAGGGTCTTGAGTCACTCACTATCAATTATGAGAGATATTGATTTGAGTGGGGACACAATTATGAATTAATTAAGTTTAATCAGCACTTCAAATTAATTATGAACAACATTTATGTGTACTTTGCATTATAGTTATAGAATAATGGCTCATGGTTCCACATTTTCTGTTGAAATTGATTAGCTGTTTTATCTGGTTGAATCATTATGATTGGTAAACGTAATGAGAGGATCGACCTCTAGAGCGTTGAGAAGAATTTTGTCCTATCGCATGCTCTCAGTACTCTCATGCGGAAGCCAAGGACAATGAGACTCATGTTTATCAATCCAAAAGGCTAGAATTAGATTACGGTCTGCTTGCTTCCAAGAAACCCGAACTTCAAAATGTTTGGGATAGTTATCTGATATTCTTGGATCTAAAAATTGTTTTCAGAAACAAACAAACATTAAAAGATATGCAATATCTAAATAAGTGTTTTGTTTCGAGATCTAGTGAAGCGTTCAGCTATGGTTAAGAATGAACTACATAAGATCCGGAAGAACGCTAGTCATGAGTTGATGGTAAGAACTTAAAGAGAAAGAACAAATCTGAAGGATGTAATAATACTTACATGCTTATGGAAGTTCGGGGCTCACACCACTATTAGAAGTTGGATGCTTCTTTTCTGAGTAGGGAAATATTGGAAGTAAAACTATGAGAAGTAAAAGGCAGGAGGAAAAGAAGACTCGAATGTCCAGCTCAGGTATGAATGTCATACAAGTTATAAGATGTAGAGAAAGTTGGTCAAGTGTAGTTCTTGAGAATTATGATCTTTTTTGATATTGTGGTTAAAAGTCGTTCACAGGGATATTGACTCGATTGTATATTGTTGTGAATCATTACAAGAAACTACAACAGCCTAAATAACTAACAAATACTGAGGTTAAAATATTTGATGGAAACTTTATAGGAGTTACAGGACTTCCCATCAGCTTATTACCTCTGCATTTATTGTTATAATTCATTTTAGAGTTTTGTGCACTCTAGCCTATTACATAGAAGTAGCAATTTGGTTGTTCATTAGAGAACAATAGTTGTTCGATGTTATGAAAGGCCATACTCTTATTGTGAATAGAATGTATGTTATGAATATTGATGATAAAAATGAACATACATAACACTGACGCTGGATGTCATAATACTAAAAGACTACCACATATGTGTGGCATTGCATTTAGTCACATTGGAGAAATCAGCATCGAGAAATTCCATAGTGATGGATTTTGAAGTCATCTGACACTGGCAGCTTTCGTCCAAATAGCAAAGTGAACTAAACTACCATTCACGGGCCATAAAGAACGAGCAAAAAAATAATTGGGACATACATATTGATGTGTGTAGTCCAATAAGTATTGTTGCAAGCAGTGGATTTATCCATCTTCAAGGATGACTCAAGTAGATATTTATATTTACTAAGACATAAGTCTGGATCTATCAGAAGGTTTTTCCATAGTGAAATAGAACTAATTGTAACAAAAATTATGTTTCTACAATTGGAGTTCTGAAACAAATATTTGAGTTACAGATTTAGTGAATGTCTAATAAGTTGTGAAAAGAAATTACAGCTTGCACCTCCCAGAACATTACTAAGATTATAATGTTTTGAGTAGATGTAATGAATCTATGTATGACATGGTGAGATCAAAGATGATTGATTATTTTGCCAATATACATTTTAATGTTATGCTTTAGAGACTATGCCTTTTACACTAAAAAGAGCGCCATTAAATTTGTTGAAATCAATGATACTTTCTAGGTTATCCCAAATGATTGGGTATTCCTCTATCACTACACCGAGGCAAAGTGTTTTGCCATAGAGTGCGGAAATTTTGTAGAAAATGTTCTCTGCAAAAGAGTGAGTGGGAGGACAGTGCAACTCAATAAGATTGCAGAATCTTCGTGATCAGGTCAAAGAAAAGAAACACTGGAATAAATTCTATAATTTCCTCCCACAACTGATACGAAAACCTCTACATGATATATAGAGAGTACGGTCGAATTTGCAGTTGAACTATATAGGTTGAGCAAATTTGTGCAGCTTTTTGTGGTGTGTAGACAAAATATTGTCGAACAAACAATGAACACATAATACACAAGAAGCAATGATGGGTCCTTACTCCGAAAATTGGCTATATGCCAACATAATCTGAGATAGTATCCATACACATAAATCAAGCTTAGCAGTTGATGAACCCTTTGAAATACTTAGGGTCTAAAGAATAGTAATGGATCTATAAACTGACAAAGATAAAAAAATATAATGCTTTACTTGTTACAAATAGTTTGTGACAAGATCAAGTAGTTGACTGACAAGATTGTTCATCACAACAACGTAAAGTCAGTTCGAGTTAAATTAGCAATTACTAAATATTTCAATTATGAGATATAATAGATGGACGTCAAGATGATTACCCTGGGATGGAAATAGAACCAAGGTTGTATATTTGATACGATCCAAGGTAATATTGTCGACCTAGAGGATGCTAGTAAGTTTTCAAACTTGAAGGGATCCTATAATGATCTAAAGCAAGCATAGTGGAGTTGGAATCTTCGTATTGATGAAATGGTCAAACAATTTGATCTCATCAAGAAAAGCAAATATGCTTGTATTTGGAACAAAGTAAGAGAGAGCATGATAATTTTTTAAACACTATGTTGATTGGAAATTATATAAATTTCTTGACACGGATTAAGACTTTATTGAAACTAGTTTTTGGGTAAAGTACTTAGGCAATATATAGTGTTGGTATTAAACATAATAATCTATGGAGATAGTAGTGTCTAATTAGGCTTAGCCAAAATACATATTGACAGAATACTAAAGCAGTTTAATATGAAATATGCAAGAAGAGTTTCTTGTAAAAGTCACATGGAAGGAGTTTTAAGCAAGAATCAGTATTCTGAAATACTGATGAGCGAAATACAATCATATTTGTGTTAAATATGTTCCATGGTATGTAAACAACCATATATGTCCAGTACTCAAAGTAAGTTGTGAGTAAAGTTCCCAGAATGATCAAATTGTTGATCATAGGACAACAGTGAAAAATGTCATGAAGTACTAATGACACGTTTCTCGCATACAAAGAAGATGTAGTTATTGTTGTAAAGAGTTACATGAGTACGGGCTCATAGTAAGTAGTACACCGATAAAATCTTCATTAGTTCTCCAAACGATTTTCAATTTTAATAAATGATTTATGGTGGCACAGTAAGTTGGAATTGGTCCAAGAAAGTTACTGTGGTGAATTCTATAACAGCAGTCTCACATGTTGAGTATATTGTCGCTTTAGAAGCTACGATGGAGGGTGATGAATCAAAAGTTCATTTATGAGCTTGGTATGGTTTCTAGATGATTGTACCAATGAAACATTTTTCTTAATGACGGTTCCATACCTCAATCTAAGGAATCATGGATTCTAACAGTGATTCAATACATAAAAGATGTTTCACACAAAGTATGAATTCTCATGAAAGCATAATAGATTCATAGAAACGCAAATGATATACGCGGATCTGAAGTTGTCAAGATCTAACAGGACAAAGATTATACCACAAGCAAAGCATGAATTAAACACCAGATTGCCATTGGTGTAAAAGAAAATGTGCTAACTAGATTATTGACTGTAGTGCAAGTGTGAGTTTGTTGGAAGTATGCCCTAGAGGCAATAATATTGTATTATTATATTTCAGTGTTCATAATTAAGATTTTATATTCTATGTTATAAGTACTATGATCCTGAAATATGTGATTCAGTGGAAAACACATATGCACATATAGAACCATAAACGGTAAAATAAGATTCCTAGTCCGGCCTATTAGACTAGCTCAACTCTTGAGATATCGTTAAGTGTAACGTTAATCTCAAAACAACATTAGGAGTATGACATTAGAAAAACTTGATGGAAATATGCCCTAGAGGCACAACAAAATGGTTATTATTATATTTCCTTAATCATGATAAAGGTTTATTATTCTTGCTAGAATTGTATTGACTGGAAACTTAAATACATGTGTGCATACATAAACAAATATTGTGTCCCTAGTGAGCCTCTACTAGACTAGCTCGTTGATCAAAGATGGTTAAGGTTTCCTAACCATAGACATGAGTTGTCATTTGATAACGGGATCACATCATTAGGAGAATGATGTGATGGAAAAGACCCATCTGTTAGCTTAGCATATGATCATTTAGTTTATTGCTACTACTTTCTTAATGTCAAATACATATTCCTTCGACTATGAGATCATGCAACTCCAGGATACCGGAGGAATACCTTGTGTGTTATCAAACATCACAATGTAACAGGGTGATCATAAAGATTCTCTACAGGTATCTCTGAAGGTGTTTGTTGAGTTGGCGTGAATCAAGATTGGGATTTGTCACTCCGTGTATCAGAGAGGTATCTCTAGGCCCTCTCGGTAATACACATCACAAGAAGCTTGCAAGCAAAGTGACTAAGGAGTTAGTTGCAAGATGATGTATTACAAAACAAGTAAAGAGACTTGCCAGTACCGAGATTGAACTAGGTATGAAGATACCGACAATCGAATCTTAGGCAAGTAACATACCGATAGACAAAGGGAATTATGTATGTTGTCATAAGGTTCGACCGATAAAGATCTTGGTAGACAATGTAGGAACCAATATGGGCACCCAGGTTTCGCTATTGGTTATTGGCCAGAGAGGTGTCTCGGTCATGTCTACATAGTTCTCGAACCCGTTGGGTCCGCACGCTTAACGTTCATTGATGATATAATAATATATGAGTTATGTGATTTGATGAACGAATCTTGTTCGGAGTCTCAGATGAGATCATGGACATGATGAGGAGCTCCGGAATGGTCCGGAGGTAAAGATTGATATATAGGACGATGATATTTGGACATCAGAAAGGTTTCAGAGTGAACCGGGTATTCATCAGATCACCGAAAGCAGTTCTGGGAGGCCCCGAGAGGTCTATGGGCCTAATCGGCCAAGGGGACGCACACACCAGCCCACAAGGGGGGCAGGCGTGCCATCTCCCTAGCCGCCGGCCCTAAGGGAAGGAAAGGGGGAGGGTTAGCCCCTCCTGCCTTTCCCTCCTCATGGGAGAAAGGAAAGGGGGCGACATCCTCCCCTGCCTTTCCCCACGCGCCTAAGAAAGGCAAGGGGGCGGCTAGGGCAAGGCCCAAGGTGGCTGCCGGCCACTTGTGGAGCCTTAGGTTGCCTCCCTGATACGTCCATTTTGCATCATGCTTTTATATCGATATTTATTGCATTATGGGTTGTTATTACATATTATGTCACAATACTTATGGCTATTCTCTCTTATTTTACAAGGTTTATCATGAAGAGGGAGAATGCCGGCAGCTGGGATTATGGCTGGAAAAGGAGCAAATATTGGAAACCTATTCTGCACAGCTCCAAAAATCCTGAAACTCCATGGATGTCACTTTTGGAATTAATAAGAATTATTGAGCGAAGAAAATACCAGAGGGGGCCCACACCCTAGCCAGGAGGGTGGGGGCCCACCCCCCTATCTCCTGGGCCCCCTGGTGGCCCTCCGGTGCCCATCTTCTTCTATATGAAGGCCTTTACACTGGAAAAAAATCAAAAGCAAGCTTATGGGATGAAACTCTGCCGCCAAGAGGCGGAACCTTGGCGGAACCAATCTAGGGCTCCGACGGAGCTGTTCTGCCAAGGAAACTTCCCTCTAGGAGGGGGAAATCATCACCATCGTCATCACCAACGATCCTCTCATCGGGAGGGGGTCAATCTCCATCAACAACTTCACCAGCACCATCTCCTCTCAAAACCCTAGTTCATCTCTTGTATCCAATCTTGTATCAAAACCACAAATTGGTACCTGTGGGTTGCTAGTAGTGTTGATTACTCCTTGTAGTTGATGCTAATTGGTTTACTTGGTGGAAGATCATATGTTCAGATCCTTAATGCATATAAATACTTGTCGATGTCAAAACCGGCGGATCTCGGGTAGGGGGTCCCGATCTGTGCATCTTAGGCTAATGGTAACAGGAGGCAAGGGACAAAATGTTTACCTTGGTTCGGGCCCTCTCGATGGAGGTAAAACCCTACTTCCTGCTTGATTGATATTGATGATATGAGTAGTACAAGAGTTGATCTACCACGAGATCGTAGAGGCTAAACCCTGGAAGCTAGCCTATGATGATTATGATTGTGATCGTCCCTCTAAGGACTAAACCCTCCGGTTTATATAGACACTGGAGGGCGCTAGGGTTTACATGGAGTCGGTTACGAGGAAGGAAATATAATATCCGGATCGCCAAGCTTGTCTTCCACGCGAAGGAGAGTCCCATCCGGACACGGGGTGGAGTCTTGAGTCTTGTATCTTCACGCTCCAATAGTCCGGACAAAGTATACAGTCCGGCTGTCCGGATACCCCCTAATCAAGGACTCCCTCAGTAGCCCCTGAACCAGGCTTTAATGACGATGAGTCCGGCGCGCAGTTTTGTCTTCGGCATTGCAAGGCGGGTTCCATCTCTGAATACTCCAAAGTACTTGTTGTAACGAACGGTGTCCGGTCGTACTCCTCGGCTTCTGTGTTTCAATAATGACCATCTCCACATGTCGAGCGAATGCAAGGAGCCGAGGGATGTTTGCATTTGCCTCCCCAGTCCAAAAAAACATCTATTTGAAGGGACGGGGATTCTCAGATCCAAACTCCACCTTCTTCCCTTGAGCGAGCACCTGACAGAGCGCGCCCAGAAAGAATCATTCAGCCTGGCCGGTTGTCGCAGCTCCTCCTCTCGCTCCCGTAGCTCTAGGCCAGGTGACTGGGAAGAATGTTCTGTTCCTCAAAACTGATTAATAGAGCTGCAAACCCAGGGGTTTCTTCCACCGGCGTTCATGGTCCCTGTCTGAGCCGGACTAGCCACCTATAATGGCGGGGAGCAAGCGGAGAGATCTCCTAATCCATCCCTGGGGGAGCGAATATGCTTCATCCCGCATCTGCTAAGAGGCGTCGGGTTTCCAATCCACCATTCCTTTGCGCACTCCTGGAGTTCTACGGCCTCCAGCTGCACCACTTTACCCCTGCCTCCGTGCTGCACATAGCAGGATACATCGCCCTTTGTGAACTATTTCTGGGCTGTGAGGCTCACTTCAAATTATGGAAGAAGTTGTTCTGCCTCGTCCCTCACAACCAGGGGGAATACATATAACAAGTGGGTAGAGCCGAAGTATGGCGCGTCACCGAGACCGGATACCTATCCGACACTCCCAAGAAGGCACTGGAGGACTGGCCCTCGGAGTGGTTTTATGTTGATGACGTTCCCCTTCCGGATCTAGTCCGGACAGGTCTCCCTGAGTTCAGCAATGCTCCGCCGAAGGCACGCCGAAGTTGCTGCCCTCGGGGCCCCTAGGAGGAGGATACCAGAAAAGTACACTTCCTGATGAACAGGATAAAGTTACTGGCCAAATCAGGGCTGACAATAGTCGAGGTTATGGCCATATGCGTAATGCGGGGAGTGCAACCGCTTCAGTATCGGGGGAAGCCCATGTGGCACTACAACGGGGAAGATGATGCCACCCGCTGTGGTCGCAAGGGTCCGGACTCCGCCACCGCTCTGGCGAGGATGTTGTCCGATTTGTATAAAGGAGAAGAAGAGGAATTCCTTCATATCAAACCGCGGGATGGGTTTTCTATGTATAACCCTCCAAGCTGGGTAAGTCGTTACTCTTTCCCCCGCTTCATTCATTCTGGCGCTCTTCGTCAAGATTATTTACCTCGATATCTCTGAGCAGGAACTGAGGAGGGCTGTAGAAGGATTCTCTAGCCCCTCCCCGCAACCAGAGGACCCCGGAAGGGCCTTCGATCCAGGACTCGAAGAAGACCCGGATATTACAGTGGAGCTTGTCAATGGGACATTTTATCAGTCGAGATGCGATGGCGCCTTAGTGGCCATTATTGCCGACTATCCCGGACTGCTACCTACATCGCGTGTAAGCAAAGCCAAAAAAACCTATCCTCTGAAGAGGAATCCCTTCCGATGTCATGCCTAATGCTTGGAATATTGTATTTTTGTAGAGACGACAGTCGGAATGCAAAGCCGAGCCCCTAGGGGCTTGTCGGCAAAGGGCGTCTGAATCGGGAAGGTTTAAGAGGAAGGCGGTTAGGGCCGAAACGCCGCTACAGAGGTATGGTAAAAACCCGCTCTGTGATTATTGTGTTTGAAATGTGATAGCGTCCTTTGTGTCCTTCTAGAAAGAAGAGTAGCCGGACTATATCCGGAGATCCTGCCAATCACGCCTCCACCAGCCGGATTCCAGGACTGGCTTCGAGGGAGGAAGCGGACACGGGGCCGATGCCGAATTGTCCTCCGACAGAGGATGCGGATATGCTTTCTGCCACGAATTCTGAAGTAGAGGGTGCTATGAATCACCGGCGCCGACGGGTCGTACTTCGCAACAACATCTTTTTTGAAGAGACTTTTAATGCCTTGAATCCGGGAGATGCATACATTCGAGCTGCTCAAGGAGGGCTTGCCCGTGCGACGGACTAGTATGCCAAAGACATACGGGTAAGAAAATTTTATAAGCATGTATAGCAGTAGCCCCTGAGACTTGAAACGGTTGGAACAACTGTTTTAAGGATCAATTTATGCACAGGTCCTTGTAGATAAGAATGAACAATTGTCTCGAGAGCTGGAGGAGTGCAAGACCCAGCTGAGGGCCACGGTTGCCAGGCTAGAGGAATCCCAGAAGGCCTCATTTGGTAACATTTGTCTCAATTGTGTGGAAGTGTACCAGTTAGTAAGTGGCTTATATGATAAGTCTAACAGAAAATTCTACACACAATCCCGGGGTGAATCCGGAGGTCGTAGGAGGTGACGAGTCACATCTCCGAAGGTAGCTAAAAGCTGGCGAGCGTATTCTTACGCAAGTGAAGCAGGAGAAGAACAATCTTCAAGATGCCAACGTCCGGCTGGGCGTCGAATTAGGAGATGTTCGTGCTCAGCTGGCGGACTCCGTCAAGGAGAACCGAAGGCTCTGTCGCGGCATTTATGGTAAGTGCCTAGACGAATTGTAGTACAGCTCGGCGAGGAAGCATATTGAAAGAGTTTGTATCTGTAGGTATGCTGATGGGCCGTCCTGAAGAGGAGATGCCCGCGTCCGTAGGTGATCTACTGCAAGACCTCTCACAACTGCATGAATGAGCTCGGAATGTGATGCAGGGTATTGCCCAGGCCTTGTGGCCATCCATTTCCCTGCCGAAAGGCATGGGGGAGCTCGTGGATATGCTTCAAGGAGCACGGCGGTGCTTCCGATTGTGGAAGATGTCAGTCTGCCGACAAGGTGCAAGAGAAGCATGGGCTATGGTGAAGACGCGCTACACCAAGCTGGACCCGAACCATATGGCCGAAGTCGGACCGACGGGGCCAGATGGGCAAGAAATTCCCGTGAGTCTGGTGTATGACCAGGTAGCGTTAGCCGCAAAGTATTCCCAACAGGATTGTAAGCTAGATAGCATGTTGGATGGTATAGAGGAAGAATATAGTCAGTCTAAATGACTACGTAATTCAATGGACATATGTAGTCCCTAGCCGGATTAAAATCATTTGTCATGGCGGACATTTTCGCTTCAGCCCCCGGATCCAACAGTCCAGGGTGTATCCGAATACCCGCTCAGTTATGCAGAACCGGGGTATGCATGGAAACCAGGCGTAGGGGTCATAAGTGCTTGAACAGACACGTACCCAACTAGTTATGTTATATTACATGCATAGTAAGAAACATCTTCCAGGGAGAATAGTTCCGTTAGGGGTTCCTTTCCCTGGGTGCGCATGCACCAATGTACATGTCCGGACTGCGAACAGAGACGCAGGATGAAAAGCTTTTGGGGGTTCACATCGTGATAAACGAAAAAGAACATATTTTGTTCACCGACCGAACATTCCCTTAAGAACGCTAGCTTTCGGCTTCACCCAGTCTGAGGTACACATCCGGCTCAACCGGCAGTAATAATCACGGAGGTGCTCCCCTTATGCCCTAGCCGAATTAATGGGAACATAGGGCATAAATACAAGAGCCAGGCATCCCAGCATGGCCACATCTTAAGTCATATCGATGCATATAATGGTGAAGAAAAGGCACATATAGAAAAAGAACGCATATGTGATAGCAAGAAGCCATGAAAGCAATTATATTTAGCTTCCGTATAGGAAACCCCCAGGTATGACTTACACACCTAGTGCGGTCGGAGCAATCCGAGCATCCGCACTGTATTAAGGAATTTGTGTGAAGGATGAAAAAGAACGAGAAAGGAAAAAAGGGGAGGAACATAATGAAAAGGAGTGGTAAGGAGACGAACACTGAGTTCAGCGTTAAGCGTAGAATCTCCGGAGTCTGGCCGCGTTCCATGGGTTCGGCTCGAGTCTATTATTGGATGCATTACGTAAGCGGTACGCTCCTCCGGTGAGAAATTTGTCAATAACAAAGGGACCCTCCCACTTAAGTTTGAGTTCTTCTCCGGTAGGCGTAGAACGAGTTCGCCAATATTACAAGTTTTGGCCCGCACTTCTCTGCTTTGGTACCGTCGACCCTGCTGCTAATAGAATGCGGAACGGGCCTTTGCGACATCGCGCTCCTCCTCCAGGGCATCTAAGTTGTCCTGCCAGTCTAGCTCGGCTTCCTTCTCTTCATACATGCGTACGCGAGGTGAATCGTGTATTATATCGCAGGGTAGTACTGCTTCTGCACCGTATACCATAAAAAATGGTGTGTATCCGGTGGTGCGATTCGGTGTGGTCCGCAGCCCCCAGAGTACGGAGTCGAGCTCCTCGACCTAGTGTGTGTCCGATTCTATCAAGGAACGCACTAGTCTGGGTTTGATGCCGCTCATGATGAGACCGTTTGCACGTTCGACCTGTCCGTTTGTTTGGGGATGGTAGACGGAGGCGTAATCGAGCTTAATACCCATCTTGCCGCACCAGGTTTTCACTTCATCGGCTGTGGAGTTTGAGCCATTATCAGTGATGATGCTGCGGGGGACGCCATATCGGTGTACAACCCCGGATATGAAGTCTATCACTCGTCCGGATTCGGCCGTTTTGACTGGTTTAGCTTCTATCCATTTGGTGAACTTGTCCACCATGACCAATAAGTATTTTTTCTTATGGCTTCCCCCTTTAAGGGGTCCAACCATATCCAGCCCCCAGACCGCGAAGGGCCATGTTATGGGGATTGTTTGGAGAGCGGTAGGGGGCATATGACTCTTATTGGCAAAGAGTTGGCAACCGACGTAGTGCTGGACAAGGTCCTGTGCGTCTGCTCGGGCTGTCGGAAGGCCTTGCTGACTAGTGCTCGAGCCGCGGCGTCGTGCCCGCCCAGTCCGGGATGACTTTCAACCAAGAGCTGCCACCCTTCCTCTTCGGAGATGCACCTTTGGAGCACTCCGGTCGCACTTTTCTTTTAGAGTTCCCCCTCATGGACCTTGTAGGCTTTGGAACGTCGCACGATGCAATGTGCTTCATTTTGGTCCTCGGGGAGCTCCTGCCTGTTTAGGTAGGCCAAGAAAGGCTCGGTCCATGGGGCAATTACAGCCATGATTTCGTGGGCCGAGGGTGTTATTTCGGTGGCGGAGCCTCCGATTACGTCGGATGGTTCGGAGTCTGGGGGTGTATTCGGGTCTGTGCTAGTGTTGCCGGACTCCCCTTCCCATACCACGGATGGCTTGAATAGCCTTTCCAGGAATATGTTAGGTGGGACAGGGTCGCGTTTAGCGCCGATGCGGGCGAGGATATCCGCTTGGTTGTTTTCTCGAGCCATATGGTGGAATTTGAGCCCCCCCGAACCAGGCTGACATTTTGAGGACGGCATTGCAATAGGCCGCCATTTTCGGATCCTTGGCATCAAAGTCTGCATTTATTTGTGATATTGCTAGGTTTAAATCCCCACGCACCTCCAGGCGTTGAATGCCCATAGAGACTACCATCCGAAGACCATGCAACAAGGCCTCATATTCGGCTGCGTTGTTGGAGTCTGTATATAATATTTGGAGTACGTATTGGACCGTGTCTCCGGTGGGAGATGTCAGGACTACACCTGCTCCCAATCCGGCCGGCATTTTAGAGCCGTCAAAGTGCATGATCCAGTTAGAGTATGCGTCGTACTCTTTAGGGAGTTCGGCTTCTGTCCATTCGGCGACAAAGTCAGCCAGTACTTGCGACTTGATAGCCCGTCGTGGTTTGTATGTTATGTCGAACGGAAGGAGCTCGATAGCCCACTTAGCAATCCGGCCTGTAGCGTCGCGGTTATTTATTATGTCATTTAGTGGTACTTCAGAGGCCACCGTGATTGAGCACTCTTGGAAGTAATGGCATAGCTTCTGGGATGCCATGAAGACCGCGTATGCTATCTTTTGGTAGTGTGGGTATTGGGATTTGCATGGGGTGAGGACCATGGATACGTAATATACCGGCTTTTGGAGCGGGAATTTGTATCCATCAACCTCTCGTTCGACGACGAGCACGACGCTTACAACCTGATGTGTTGCAGCTATGTACAATAGCATAGGTTCTCCAATATTTGGCGCTGTTAGGACTAGATTACTGGCCAATAAGGTCTTTATTTCGTCTAGTCCAGCCTTAACTGCATCCGTCCATATGAAGTGTTCGGTGCGCCGAAGAAGGCGGTAAAGAGGTAGTGCCTTTTCTCCTAATCGAGAGATAAAGCGGCTTAGAGCAGCCACGCACCCAGCTAGTTTCTGGATATGCTTGAGGTCTGTTGGGATAGCCAACTGCGACAGAGCTCGGATTTTTGCTGGATTTGCTTCAATTCCTCTGTTGGAAATGATGAAGCCGAGCAACTTTCTGAAGGGTACGCCGAAAACACATTTTTCCGGGTTTAGCTTGATTTCGTATGTCCGGAGATTGTCGAACGTAAGCCTCAAGTCATCTATTAGGGTTTTGGCGTGCCTTGTTTTTATGACCACGTCATCCACGTATGCCTCCACTGTTTTGCCGACTTGCTTCTCCAGGCATGTTTGAATCATGCGTTGATAGGTTGCGCCGGCATTTTTGAGCCCGAAAGGCATAGTGTTAAAGCAGAAGGGACCATATGGCGTTATGAAGGCCGTTGCAGCTTGGTCCGACTCTGCCATTTTTATTTGATGGTATCCAGAGTATGCGTCGAGGAAACACAGTGAGTCGTGTCCTGCGGTGGCGTCTATGATCTGGTCGATGCGAGGGAGGGGGAAGGGATCCTTGGGGCAAGCCTTGTTGAGGTCTTTGAAGTCGACGCATAGGCGCCAGGATTTGTCCTTCTTCGGTACCATCACCAGGTTTGCCAGCCAGTCCGGATGCTTGATGTCTCTGATGAATCCAGCCTCAAGTAGCTTGGCTAGCTCTTCTCCCATGGCTTGCCGTTTAGGCTCTGAGAAGCGCCTAAGAGTCTGTTTGACTGGCTTGTATCCTTTTAGTATGTTGAGGTTGTGTTCGGCCAGCTCGCGTGGGATGCCCGGCATGTCCGAAGGATGCCAGGTGAAAATGTCCCAATTCTCGCATAGGAATTCGCGTAGTGCGGCATCCATTGTGGGGTTCAACTGTGTCCTGATGGAAGCTGTCTTGGTGGGGTCTGTTGGATGGACCTAGAATTTGACTATCTCATCTAAGGGTTTGAATGATGTGGACTTGGGTCGTTTTTCAAGTATCACGTCATCCCTGTCCACTGTTGTGCGCAGTGTTGTTAGTTCTTCGGCTGCTAGGGCTTCAGATAATGCCTCGAGGGAAAGTGCTGCAGTTTTGTTTTCGGCGCGGAGTGCAACGTCCGGGTCACTGGCTAGAGTGATGATTCCACTGGGTTCGGGCATTTTAAGCTTCATGTATCCATAATGGGGTATAGCTTGAAAGCTTGCAAATGCGTCCCGCCCTAAAAGGGCGTGGTATCCGTTGCTGAAAGGAGCCACTTGGAATGTAATTTCTTCAGATGTGTAATTCTCCGGGGTGCCGAATACTACATTGAGTGTGATTTTCCCGCACACCGTGCCTCTCGACTAGGGATGACCTGAAGGTTGTGCCGCTCTGCTCAATGCGACTTTTTCCATTTCCATTTTGCTGAGTGTTTCTTCATAGATCAAGTTTAGTCCACTTCCGCCGTCCATGAGTACTTTGGTGAGCCGAAAGCCATCCACGATTGGGCTAAGGACCAATGCGGCCGGTGCCCGGACTGTCTGGAATTGGGGTTCGTCACTGGCACTGAAAGTTATGGCAGTGTCGTTCCACGGGTTTATTTTTTCCACGTGGTAAATTTCAGCGAGATTTCGATGGGCTCGCTTACACCTATTATTTGAGGCGAAAGTCTCAAAGACTGTTAGTACCGTATTGTTTTCTTTGGCGGGATGTTGTTCTGCTTTATGGCTTACAAGAAGATCCTCGCCACTTTTTGCTACCTGTCAGAGTATCCAACATGCTCTAAGGCTGTGTGTTCGTGTGGTATCCGGCGAGCTGTGGATTTTGCATGGCCCATTGAGCCATTCTTCCAATACGGTTCCGCGTCCTGGGGTGGGCTTTGGTTTCTTGGTGATTGAATCGGCCGAACTATGAGAGTTCGCATGTTTTGTTTGGACAAAGGTTTTGGTGAGAGCCGGACTATCCCAAAATTCTGTTTCGGATTTCCAGGTGCTTTCCATCATGCAGTACTTCTGTACTATGGCTGCTAAGTTAGCAAAGTGTACTATGTCACGGCGACTTATAGCATTGAGGATTCCTTTGTCCGTGCAATTTTTGCAAAAAATTGAAATTGCGTCCTCCTCGCGACAGTCCTTGACCTTGATTATCACAAGGAGGAATATGGCCCAGTAGTGATGTACTGTCTCTTGTGGCTCTTGTCTAATATGGAAGAGACGGTTTAAGTCCGGGTGGGTGGATGTAGTTCAATCTGGATTCTGGTCCGATCTATCGCCCTGGGGTGGGGGAACTCCTGGGCTCGACGGCTCGGGTTCTGGGATGTCGCCCGATTTCTCCGACCCGTTGCCCGATTCTAAGCTCGGGATCTGGGTTGTTTCCTCCTGCGGACGGGTATCCGGCTCAGAGAGCTCGGTGATCCGGACATAGTTCATCCTCAGAATAGAGGGACGGTCCATATGTGGCTCCTCCACTACCGCTATCTCATGGGTGACCGGCGGGGTATTAATATCCCTCTGGTCGGGTTTAAGCCCAATCCAGTCATAGTCTGTGGCGACTCCCAAAGTGGCGATGCAATCCAAGAGCTCATTAAGGGAGGAGAGCTCTATTGGATCCATCTGTTCGGCGAGTTCCGAATTGACGTGGAGGCTATTCGTGATGACCCGAGAGGTCATCATCGGCGAGACAGCCGATGGGGCGGCCATGATGAAGCCACCTAGTCGGAGAATTTGACCTACAGCCAGAGCTCCCCCAGAGGTGATGTTGTCCTCGACAACGAGATGGGCCATTGAGCCTTACAGCTACGGCACAGAGGAACTCTCAATGAAAGCACCAATGTCTGTGTCAAAACCGGCGGATCTCGGGTAGGGGGTCCCGATCTGTGCGTCTTAGGCTAATGGTAATAGGAGGCAAGGGACACAATGTTTACCCAGGTTCGGGCCCTCTCGATGGAGGTAAAACCCTACTTCCTGCTTGGTTGATATTGATGATATGAGTAGTACAAGAGTTGATCTACCACGAGATTGTAGAGGCTAAACCCTAGAAGCTAGCCTATGATGATTATGATTGTGATCGTCCCTCTAAGGACTAAACCCTCCGGTTTATATAGACACCGGAGGGGGCTAGGGTTTACATGGAGTCGGTTACAAGGAAGGAAATATAATATCTGGATCGCCAAGCTTGTCTTCCACGCAAAGGAGAGTCCCATCCGGACACGGGACGGAATCTTGAGTCTTGTATCTTCACGCTCCAATAGTCCGGACAAAGTATACAGTCCGGCTGTCCGGATACCCCCTAATCCAGGACTCCCTCAATACTCTTCTGATTATGAACATGAATATGATTTGTGAGTAGTTACGTTTGTTCCTGAGGACATGGGTGAAGTCTTGCTATTAGTAGTCATGTGAATTTGTTATTCGTTCGATATTTTGATGAAATGTATGTCGTCTCTCCTCTAGTGGTGTTATGTGAACGTCGACTACATGACACTTCACCATTATTTGGGCCTAGAGGAAGGCATTGGGAAGTAATAAGTAGATGATGGGTTGCTAGAGTGACAGAAGCTTAAACCCTAGTTTATGTGTTGCTTTTGTAAGGGGCTGATCTGGATCCATATGCCTGATGCTGTGGTTAGGTTTACCTTAATACTTCTTTTGTAGTTGAGGATGCTTGCAATAGGGGTTAATCATAAGTGGGATGATTTTCCAAGAAAGGGCAGTATCCAAGCACCAGTCCACCCACATATCAAATTATTAAAGTACCGAACGCGAATCATATGAGTGTGATGCAAACTAGCTTGACGATAATTCCCATGTGTCCTCGGGAGCTCTTTTCTCATTATAAGAAATTGTCCAGGCTTGTCCTTTGCTACAATAATGATTGGTCCACCTTGCTACACTTTATTTACTTTCATTTCTTGTTACCCCTTACAAATTATCTTAACACAAAACTGTCTGTTACCTACAATTTCAGCGCTTGCAGAGAATACCTTACTGAAAACCGCTTATCGTTTCCTTTCGCTCCTCGTTGGGTTCGACACTCTTACTTATCAAAAGGACTACGATAGATCCCCTATACTTGTGGGTCGTCAAGACTCTTTTCTGGCGCCGTTGCCGGGGAGTGAAGCGCCTTTGGTGAGTGGAACTTGGTAAGGAAACATTTATATAGTGTGCTGAAATTTTCTTTCACTTGTTACTATGGATACTAATCCTTTGAGGGCCTGTTCGGGGTATCTTCGCCCCGACCAGTAGAGCAAAGAGTTGCTCCTCAACCTACTGAACCTACTGAAAATGTTTACTTTGAGATTCCTTCGGGTATGATAGAGAAACTGCTAGCTAATCCCTTTGCATGAGATGGATCATTGCATCCCAATTTACACCTTATCTTTGTGGATGAAGTTTGTGGATTATTTAAGCTTGCAGGTATTCCCGATGATGTTGTCAAGAGGAAGGTCTTCCCTTTATCTTTGAAGGGAGATGCATTGACATGGTATAGGCTATGTGATAATATGGGTCTTGGAACTATAAACGATTGAAGTTGGAATTTCACCAGAAGTTCTATCCTATGCATCTTGTTCATCGTGATCATAATTACATATATAATTTCTGGCCTCGCGAAGGAGAAAGCATCGCTCAAGCTTGGGGGAGGCTTAAGTCAATGTTATATTCATGCCCCAATCATGAGCTCTCAAGAGAAATGATTATTCAAAAAATTTATGCTCGGCTTTCTCTCAATGATCGCACCATGCTCGATACTTCCCGTGCTGGTTCTTATATGCTGAAGACTATTGAATTCAAGTGGGATTTATTGGAAAGAATTAGACACAACTCTAAAGATTGGGGTTCCGACGATGGTAAGGAGTCAGGTATGACACCTAAGTTTGATTGTGTTAAATCTTTTATGGATACCGATGCTTTTCGTGGATTTAGCGCTAACTATGGACTTGACTCTGAGATAGTAGCTGCTTTATGTGAATCTTTTGCTACTCACATTGATCTCCCTAAGGAGAAGTGGTTTAAATATAATCCTCCCATTGAAGTAAAAGTAGTTGCACCTATTATAGTTGAAGAAAAGACTACTACTTATAATGATCCTATTGTTCCTACTACTTATGTTGAGAAACCACCTTTTCCTGTTAGAATAAAGGATCATACTAAAGCTTCAACTGTTGTTCATAAGAGTAATACTAGAACATATACACCCCCTGAGCAAATTAAAGTTGAACCTAGTATTGCTAAGGTTAAAGATCTCTTGGATGATAATATAGATGGGCATATTATTTACTTCTGTGAACAGGCTGCTAATATTGCTAGACCAGATGCTAAGATACATAGATCTGTTGTAGGCATGCATGTTATTTCTGTTAAAATAGGAGATCATTGTTATAATGGCTTATGTGATATGGGTACTAGTGCTAGTGCAATACCTCATTCCTTATATGAAGAAATTATGCATGATATCGCACCCGCTGAAATAGAAGGTATTGATGTTACCATTAAGCTTGCCAATAGAGATACTATTGCACCAGTTGGGATTGTTAGAGATGTTGAAGTCTTGTGTGGGAAAGTTAAATACCCCGCTGATTTTCTTGTTCTTGGTTCCCCACAAGATGACTTTTGTCCCATTATATTTGGCAGACCCTTCTTGAATACTGTTAATGCTAGGATTGATTGCAAAAAGGATGTTGTTACAATTGGCTTGGGGATATGAAACATGAGTTTAATTTTGCTAAGTTTCGTAGATAACCCCATGATAAATAATTGCCTAGTAAGGATGAAATTATTGGTCTTGCTTCTATTGCCGTACCTCCTACTGATCCATTAGAACAATATTTGCTAGACCATGAAAATGATATGTTTATGAATGAAAGAAGGGAAATAGATGAAGTATTTCTTCAACAGGGTCCTATTCTGAAACACAACTTACCTATTGAAATCCTAGGGGATCCCCCTCCAACCAAGGGTGATCCCATGTTTGAGCTCAAATCTTTACCTGATAATCTTAAATATGCTTATCTTGATGAAAAGAAGATATATCCTGTTATTATTAGTGTTAACCTTTTAGAGCAAGAAGAGGAAAGATTATTGAAAACTCTGAAGAAGCACCATGCTGCTATTGGGTATACTCTGGATGATCTTAATGGCATTAGTACCACTCTATGCCAACACAAAATAAAATTGGAGAAAGATGCCAAACTAGTTAGAGATCCTCAACGACGGTTAAATCCTAAGATGAAAGAAGTGGTAAGAAAGGAGATACTGAAGCTCCTTGAGGCAGGTATAATTTATCCCATTGCTGATAGTGATTGGGTAAGCCATGTCCATTGCGTCCCTAAGAAGGGAGGTATTACTGTTGTTCCTAATGATAAAGATGAATTGATCCCGCAAAGAATTATTACTGGTTATAGGATGGTAATTGATTTCCGTAAATTAAATAAAGCTACTAAGAAAGATCATTACCCTTTACCTTTTATTGATCAAATGCTAGAAAGACTATCCAAACATACACATTTCTGCTTTCTAGATGGTTATTCTAGTTTCTCTCAAATACCTGTGTCAGCGGAGGATCAATCAAAAACTACTTTTACTTGCCCTTTCGGTACTTTTGCTTATAGACATATGCCTTTTGGTTTATGTAATGCACCTGCTACCTTTCAAAGATGCATGATGGCTATATTCTCTGACTTTTGTGAAAAGATTTGTGAGCTATTCATGGATGATTTCTCCATTTATGGATCCTCTTTTGATGATTGCTTGAGCAACCTTGATCGAGTTTTGTAGAGATGTGAAGACACTAGTCTCGTCTTGAATTGGGAAAAGTGCCACTTTATGGTTAATGAAGGCATTGTCTTGGGGCATAAAATTTCTGAAAGAGGTGAAGTTGATAAAGCTAAAGTTGATGTTGTTGAAAAGATGACATGTCCCAAAGACATTAAAGGTATAAGAAGTTTCCTTGGTCATGCCGGTTTTTATGGGAGGTTCATTAAGGACTTTTCTAAAATCTCTAGGCCTCTGACTAATTTATTGCAAAAATATATTCCTTTTGTCTTTGATGATGGTTGTGTAGAAGCATTTGAAATACTTAAGAAAGCTTTTATCACTGCACCTATTGTTCAGCCACCTGATTGGAATTTAACCTTTGAAATTATGTGTGATGCTAGTGATTATGCTGTAGGTGATGTTCTAGGGCAAAGAGTTGATAAGAAATTGAATGTTATCTAGTATGCTAGTAAAACTCTTTATACTGCCCAGAGAAATTATGCTACTACTAAAAAAGAGTTCTTAGCAGTCGTATTTGCATGTGATAAGTTCAGTCCTTACATTGTTGAATCTAAAGTAACTATTCACACTGATCATGCTGCTATTAAATATCTTATGGGAAAGAAAGATGCTAAGCCTAGACTTATTAGATGGGTTCTCTTGCTCCAAGAATTTGATTTGCATATTATTGATAGAAAGGGAGCTGAGAACCCCGTTGCAAACAACTTGTCTAGGTTAGAGAATGTTCTTGATGACCCACTACCTATTGATGATAGCTTTCCTCATGAACAATTAGCGGTCATTAATGCTTCTCGTACTGCTCCATGGTATGCTGATTATGCTAATTACATTGTTGCTAAATTTATACCACCTAGTTTCACATACCAGCAAAAGAAAAAGTTCTTTTGTGATTTAAGATATTACTTCTGGGATGACCCACACCTTTATAAAGAAGGAGTAGATGGTGTTAGTAGACGTTGTGTACCTGAGCATGAACAGGAACAGATCCTACGCAAGTGTCACTCCGAACCATATGGAGGACACCACGCTGGAGATAAAACGGCACATACGGTATTGCAATATGGTTTTTATTGGCCTACTCTCTTCAAAGATGCCCGTAAGTTTGTCTTGTCTTGTGATGAATGTCAAAGAATTGGTAATATTAGTAGACATCAAGAAATGCCTATGAATTATTCTCTTGTTATTGAACCATTTGATGTTTGGGGCTTTGATTATATGGGACCACCTTTTCCTACCTCTAATGGATACACACATATTTTAGTTGTTGTTGGTTACATTACTAAGTGGGTAGAAGCTATTCCAACTAGTAGTGCTGATCATAACACCTCTATTAAGATGCTTAAAGAAATTATTTTTCTGAGGTTTTGAGTCCCTATATATCTCATGACTGATGGTGGTTCACATTTTATTCATGGTGCTTTTCATAAAATGCTTGCTAAGTATGGTGTTAATCATAGAATTGCATCTCCTTATCACCCACAGTCTAGCGGTCAAGTAGGGTTGAGCAATAGAGAGCTCAAATTAATTTTTCAAAAGACTGTCAATAGATCTAGAAAGAATTGGTCCAAGAAACTTGATGATGCATTATGGGCCTATAGAACTGCATATAAAACTCCTATGGGTATGTCTCTGTATAAGATGGTATATGGAAAAGCATGTCACTTACCTCTCGAACTCGAACATAAAGCATATTGGGCTATTAAAGAGCTCAACTATGACTTCAAACTTGCCGGTGAGAAGAGGTTATTTGATATTAGCTCACTTGATGAATGGAGAACCCAAGCTTATGAGAATGCCAAGCTGTTCAAAGAAAAACTTAAAAGATGGCATGACAATAGAATACAAAAGGGTGAGTTTAACATAGGTGATTATGTGTTGCTATTCAACTCTCGTTTAAGATTTTTTGCAGGAAAACTTCTCTCTAAGTGGGAAGGTCCTTACGTTATCGAGGAGGTCTATCGTTCCGGTGCCATAAAAATCAACAACTTCGAAGGCACAAATCCGAAGGTGGTGAACGGTCAAAGAATCAAACATTATATCTCAGGTAATCCTATCAATGTTGAAACTAATTACATTGTTGCTAAATTTATACCACCTAGTTTCACATACCAGCAAAAGAAAAAGTTCTTTTATGATTTAAGACATTACTTCTAGGATGACCCACACCTTTATAAAGGAGTAGATGGTGTTAGTAGACGTTGTGTACCTGAGCATGAACAAGAACAGATCCTACGCAAGTGTCACTCCGAACCATATGGAGGACACCACGCTGGAGATACAACTGCACATAAGGTATTGCAATCCGGTTTTTATTGGCCTACTCTCTTCAAAGATGCTCGTAAGTCTGTCTTGTCTTGTGATGAATGTCAAAGAATTGGTAATATTAGTAGACGTCAAGAAATGCCTATGAATTATTCTCTTGTTATTGAACCATTTGATGTTTGGGGCTTTGATTATATGGGACCTTTTCCTGCCTCTAATGGATACACACATATTTTAGTTGTTGTTGATTACGTTACTAAGTGGGTAGAAGCTATTCCAACTAGTAGTGCTGATCATACCACCTCTATTAAGATGCTTAAAGAAGTTATTTTTTTAAGGTTTGGAGTCCCTAGATATCTCATGACTGATGGTGGTTCACATTTTATTCATGGTTCTTTTCGTAAAATGCTTGCTAAGTATGATGTTAATCATAGAATTGCATCTCCTTATCACCCACAGTCTAGCGGTCAAGTAGAGTTGAGCAATAGAGAGCTCAAATTAATTTTTCAAAAGACTGTCAATAGATCTAGAAAGAATTGGTCCAAGAAACTTGATGATGCATTATGGGCCTATAGAACTGCATATAAAACTCCTATGGGTATGTCTCCGTATAAGATGGTATATGGAGAAGCATGTCACTTACCTCTTGAACTCGAACATAAAGCATATTGGGCTATTAAAGAGCTCAACTATGACTTCAAACTTGCCGGTGAGAAGAGGTTATTTGATATTAGCTCACTTGATGAATGGAGAACCCAAGCCTATGAGAATGCCAAGATGTTCAAAGAAAAAGTTAAAAGATGGCATGACAAAAGAATACAAAAGCGTGAGTTTAACGTAGGTGATTATGTGTTGCTATTCAACTCTCGTTTAATATTTTTTGCAGGAAAACTTCTCTCTAAGTGGGAAGGTCCTTACGTTATCGAGGAGGTCTATCGTTTCGGTGCCATAAAAATCAACAACTTCGAAGGCACAAATCCGAAGGTGGTGAACGGTCAAAGAATCAAAATTATATCTCAGGTAATCCTATCAATGTTGAAACTAATTACATTGTTGCTAAATTTATACCACCTAGTTTCACATACCAGCAAAAGAAAAAGTTCTTTTATGATTTAAGACATTACTTCTGGGATGACCCACACCTTTATAAAGAAGGAGTAGATTGTGTTAGTAGACGTTGTGTACCTGAGCATGAACAGGAACAGATCCTACTGTCACATCCTGATTTTCATGTCACAACACTTAAGCTAATAAATCATGATAAATTGTGGTTTGACAAAAACTTTTGAGTGTTTAGGTCTTTGCTTGATTTGATTTTGTGTGTTGGTTGCTCTAAAAATCAAATAAATCCTCCAACTCTTATACTCCTTCTCCTTCATCCAAAACCTTTCCCAATGATCATGCCATGTGTGTAGGACATAAAAATAATTTCTTGCAAAAATATTTTGGCCAAAAACTATTTTCTAAATTAGGTTTTCCAAAAACCCCTGAATTGAGACTTGAACTACAAGTACTTAATTAAGGGTGTGAAAAATCTTTTAAAAATCATATTTGACTCCTATTAGATATAGGACACCTAGAAACCACAAAAATATAATTTTAAAAGTTATTTTCATATTTTATTTAAAGGCTTTTTCTTTAGGCCATAAATGGTCTTTAATAGGTTAAAATTATTTTTATGCTTCAAACATATTTGAGAAAAATCAAGGAAACTCAGTGGACATATATTTTCCATATATAAGAGTTTCAGCACATGGTCATGTGCAAAATATTGGACAAAACCTCCCAAAACCATTTCTACCCATTTCAAGGATTTGAAATATTTCTACAGGAAATATTTTCATAAAAATCCAAGAAAATTCCATCATGTCAAAAATGCTCTATTTGGTAATCTTGCCAAGTCTCATGTCATGGAGACCAGTATAACCCCATGAAACCCTCTCAAAACCATTTTTATCCTTTTTCAAGTTTGAACAACTTTACATTATCAAACTTGTCCAAATGCTCTCATACTTGGTCCACATGATAAAATGGTCTAATTATTAATCTAGACCAAGTGGCACAAGTTGGAGAACAATTTAACTTGATCAAAGTGCCCCAAAACCCTTCTTGTCCAGAACCAAATTTGAAAAACTCTAGATTGGCAACCTTCTCCTTTTGATCTCAACTTTTGTGGACATGTTCATATCCTCAAATGATGACACTACACCAAGTGGTGCATCAAGGAGAATAGATTTGCATGTCTAAATCTTGGAAAGTCCATTTCTGTTGATTTCTAGGGTTTACAAAAGTTGCATTGGCAACTTTGCCCAAATGGACTCAATCTTGGTGGAAGCACTTGTTTTCTCATGCCATTTGGCCCTGTCAAGCCTTATGACAAGAGGAGTTCATATTCTTGCCCAAATCAACAACAAACACCTTCTGCCATTTTTCTAAAAACGCCAATTTGACCACTTCCACTAATCTCCATGAGTTCTCCTCTTTACCACAACCCCTCCTAGTCCCCCTCTACCTCTGGTGTGCTTCCCTGCCCGAGAGGCAATGGTGAAGGGGAGTAGGGATCCACTTTTCTTCTCTGGACAGCACCATTTCCACTCTCTCTCAACTCCCTCTCCCCTCCAGTGGATCCCCAGGGCATCCAATGCCATTGCCACATTGTTTACTCCCCACTGCCGCTGCCAGATGCAAGTGGACACGGCAGAGCACGCAAAACACGCTCATGCCGGCCAAAAGCCTGCTCTAGGGCGCGCTACAGTGGCGTCCAAGCCTTGCCACCGCGCTCCTGTCCACCTCGGGCCACCCAAGCGCGCCAGTCGACGCGCCTCGGCGTCCTCATCACGCCAGCGGGCCTCCAACTTGCCCCCGTGCCCTCCTCTCGCCCCTGCGACGCGTGCCCGAGCGCCACCCGCATCCGCCAGTGGCTGCCCGCGTCGCTGGCGCACCTCGTGCTCGCTCCTCTCTCCCTCTCTCCTTCCCTTGACCTGGACCACGCCCACGAGCACCTCAGACACGCCCCAAAGCGCCCGTTTGGCCCCTGGCAACGCCTCGGGCCGTGGTCGTGCGCCCCGCCTACGGCACCTCCCGGCCGAGCCCGTATAGGGCCACCCCCGAGCCTTCTCTTGTCTCCAACTGCTCTCTCTCCCTCTCGTGCATCCTCTGACTGACCCACTGCTCTTCCCGTGCTCTCCTTGCACCTCCATGGCCGAAGCAGTGCCGCCGGCCGCCGTTTAAATTCTTGGGCCTCGACCCCTCTCTCTTCCCCATGAACACTCCCGCGCCCTCTCATCACCACCGCCAACTCACCCCGTGCTCCATCCCCTCCTCCTCGTGCCTTCCTCGCTGTGTCGAACCCCGCCATCGCCTGTTCCTGCCGCGGCCGAGAACTCGCTCGCTCTGGTGCTCCCCGCCGGAAACTAGGTCCCCAGGTGGACGCGGCCCATCCTCCCGAGCTCGTCGGAGTCAGGGCGGTCGCCGGAGGTGGCCTGAGCCACTGGAACGGGCGTCGGCAAGCGCTCAGCCCCGCCTCCTCTTCCTCCTCCGTCGCGTGTGGGAGGAGGGAGACGACCCTGCGGGTGGACCCCGCAGGTCAGTGACCCCGTCAGCAGGCCCCTTCGTCTAAGTGGAGACGCACTAGGAAAATACGCCTCTGGCGTGGACCCTGCACGCGTGCGGCTGATCCGATGGGCCGGCCCAATTGCACCTCGGCGCTAAACCCCGCCTGGTGCATGTTGTCGCTGCTGGATTGGGCCCATTTAGGTAAATCCCTTTTCTTTTTCTTTTTCTGTGGACTGGTAAAATCCATAGAATATTCGAATTAACTCCAAATTTGATGATTCAAATTTCTAGTGACTCTATAAATCATGATATACCTGTTGGTGCAACATGCACATTTTCCAGAGACTTTTTCTTCACAAACATTTATCAAATCTTGTTTTTCCATTTCTGTAATGAACTTTAGAAAATCACAGAGAGCCCATTTTTTATCCAAATTCCATGATTCAAAATCCTAGATGTCTATAAGTTCAAAACTTAGTTTTTGAACATTTTTACTAATACTTTCTGTATCACCTCAAATAATGGTCTATTTCTTCATGTATAGCCAACTTTGCAAATTCATAGAGAAATCATTTGAACTCCAAATCTAGTGAAACCAACTCCTAGGTGCCTCAAAAATCATTCTTTGTTAAATGGGTGCCTTTTCTCATTTTTCAAAAATATATTTCTGTACACTTCCTGCAAATCCATAAACCCCTTGATTCCATCATATCAAAATGTTTAGGAATATCCACTAACCCAATTCCAATGAAACCACTCTGGTTAATTTTCATATAACCAGAGATGTCCTAGAAAAGTAAAATTAATAATTTTTTAGAGCACTTTTATTTTCTGCCTTGTTGTGTTGCTTATTGTGATTGTTTCCGACATTAGTTAACGAAGTAGACGGAGTACTTGGAGAGGGACTAGAAGATTTCAAGACTTTGATGAACCAGGCAAGCCGCCCTTTGACCATGATGAACCATTTTACATCATAATAGCATTTTCGTTGCTTCACTGAGTGCATGATATACTTTGAATGGCAACCTTGCTAGGCTTGCCTCTGTTGCATACTCCATTGATACTTGCATTGATCATGACTCTACCCTTCCTTAGAGTTGTGTTGGTGGGTTGTAGAAATATGCTATAGTAGATGGCTACGCAATGTGGGTCAGGGTTATGCATGGAAAGAAACAAGTGTGGTTTGACATACTTGCAAATAGCTCCAGTGGGTGCCACTGATGCCCCTGGGAGATGATGATGAACTAGGTCACTACTTGGTGGAGAAGTAGTGTACCGAGGTTTGATAAAAGTGTTGTTTACAGAGATGGATTAGATTTAAGATTTGTCGATTGTCCCAACCTTACATGTGCAACCACTCTACCCTTATATGGGAAAGGGCATTATTGATTACCTAGGCCGATGCTAACTTGGAGCCCGCATTACTAGTAACGGGAGAGTCATTGTTGCGCTCTCTCGGGACGGGGTCATGCCAGGTAGGGCGGCCATGACTGTTTTCAGAGGGCACCGGATACACCGTTGGCACCCCGTGCTTGTGGTATGTGATGAATATGGGAGCGAGGCTCCACAATTTTAAGATGTGAAATGTTGGGCACGGGGGTTACTACCAATCGAGTGGACTCTATGTTAGTGTCGTCTAGGGAAAGATAGTGATCCGGTGCTTACCCCGGGTACTTGAGGTATCACGGGTCGTGGATGACACGAAAGTTCCCCGGATCTTGTGGGTAAAGTGTGCAACCTCTATAGAGTGTAAAACTATTCGAATAGCCGTGTCCATGGTCAAGGACAGTTGGGTGGTGCTGCTTAGACTATGTCCATATGTTTCTGGAAAACAACACAGTTTGGTAAATCTGTTGACATGATTCATGAGGAAGTCACGATGAGCTTGAGCATGAGTTGTTCATAACTCCTTCTCTATGTTGATGTCTGTAACCTCCTGATACTTGTTGCAGACACATTCATGTCCTTGACAAAAGATGATCATACTTGCATGAGAAAAACTAGCTTTCCGCAATAATGCCAAATTAGCAATAGAGCCTTACATAATTACTCTGTTATCACTCTTGGGTCGCTTGCGAGTACATTCAAAGTACTCATTGGCTTGCCACTGGTTATTTTATTGGCCAGGCATGAAAGACAAGACATATTGAAGAGTTCTTTGGTGACGATCGTGCGAGCTAGGACGCTTTCCCAGTCAGAATGCCTATAGGGTTAAGGCAGATGGCATGGGTCCAAGTTATTGACGAAGATTTCCGCTGCAATGTTATGCTCAAGACTTGACCATAATGGTCGTAATTCATGTAAGACGATATGTATGGATGTAAGACTCTTGTTATTCAGCTTCTGTGTGTTCAGTGAGCATTGATCTCTGGGATCACTATACACGTGCATTCGGTGATCACGACTTATGAGTCAGGGTCCCCACACCTACGCAAGTGTCACTCTGAACCATATGGAGGACACCACGCTGGAGATAGAACTGCACATAAGGTATTGCAATCCGGTTTTTATTGGCCTACTCTCTTCAAAGATGCCCGTAAGTTTGTCTTGTCTTGTGCTGAATGTCAAAGAATTGGTAATATTAGTAGACGTCAAGAAATACCTATGAATTATTCTCTTGTTATTGAACCATTTGATGTTTGGGGATTTGATTATATGGGACCTTTTCCTGCCTCTAATGGATAGACACATATTTTAGTTGTTGTTGATTACGTTACTAAGTGGGTAGAAGCTATTCCAACTAGTAGTGCTGATCATAACACCTCTATTAAGATGCTTAAAGAAGTTATTTTTCCGAGGTTTGGAGTCCCTAGATATTCATGACTGATGGTGGTTCACATTTTATACATGGTGCTTTTCATAAAATGCTTGCTAAGTATGATGTTAATCATAGAATTGCATCTCCTTATCACCCACGGTCTAGCGGTCAAGTAGAGTTGAGCAATAGAGAGCTCAAATTAATTTTTCAAAAGACTGTCAATAGATCTAGAAAGAATTGGTCCAAGAAAATTGATGATGCATTATGGGCCTATAGAACTGCATATAAAACTCCTATGGGTATGTCTTCGTATAAGATGGTATATGGAAAAGCATGTCACTTACCTCTTGAACTCGAACATAAAGCATATTGGGCTATTAAAGAGCTCAACTATGACTTCAAACTTGCCGGTGAGAAGAGGTTATTTGATATTAGCTCACTTGATGAATGGAGAACCCAAGCCTATGAGAATGCCAAGTTGTTCAAAGAAAAAGTTAAAAGATGGCATGACAAAAGAATACAAAAGCGTGAGTTTAACGTAGGTGATTATGTGTTGCTATTCAACTCTCATTTAAGATTTTTTGCAGGAAAACTTCTCTCTAAGTGGGAAGGTCCTTACGTTATCGAGGAGGTCTATCGTTCCGGTGCCATAAAAATCAACAACCTCGAAGGCACAAATCCGAAGGTGGTGAACGGTCAAAGAATCGAACATTATATCTCAGGTAATCCTATCAATGTTGAAACTAATTACATTGTTGCTAAATTTATACCACCTAGTTTCACATACCAGCAAAAGAAAAAGTTATTTTATGATTTAAGACATTACTTCTGGGATGACCCACACCTTCACATACCAGTAAACTCTTGTAATACCCATATCATCAATATCAATCAAGCAGGAAGTAGGGTTTTACCTCCACCGAGAGGGCCCGGACCTGGGTAAAACATTGTGTCCCTTGCCTCCTGTTACCATCAGCCTTAGACGCACAGATCGGGACCCCCTACTCGAGATCCGCCGGTTTTGACACCGACATTGGTGCTTTCATTGAGAGTTCCTCTGTGTCGCCGCTGCAAGGCTTGATGGCTCCTTCAATCATCAACAACAACATGGTCCATTGTGAGACTCTTCTACCCGGACAAATCTTAGTGTTCGTTGGCTTCGCATTGCGGGCCAATTCGCTTGGCCGTCTGGAGCAGATCGACAGCTACGCCCCTGGCCATCAGGTCAGGTTCGGAAACTTGAACTACACGGCCAATATCCGCGGAGGCTTGATCTTCAACGGATTCGGGCCTGTGCCAGGAGCACCGGACACTCACGATGAGCACGGCTTAGACCTACTATCGGAGAAGGCTCGGGATATCACCCCTGCTGGAGCCCCGGAACTAAATTCGGAACAGATTACGTCGCCCAAGGACGGGTGGATGGAGCCGCCCCGGAGGCCGCACACTCATCGGCGGTAGAGCCAAACACATGCCTCACCCCCAAGGAAGCCTGTGACACCGGACCCCCGGACTCGTATCCGGCTGTAGGTTCCAATCCATGCACCCTTGAGCCCTCCGAGTCTGGTTGGGCTCCGATAATGGAGTTTACCGCTGCGGGTATCTTCCAGTACTCGCCCTTTGGCGACATGCTGAACTCATTAAAGTCTCTCTCTTTGTCAGGAGACTCTTGGTTGAACTATGTCCGGCTCAGAGGGGAAGAAGGTGACGAAGAAATCCATTGCCCACCCACCACCCACTTCATAGCCACTGTCGATGATGTATCAGACATGCTTGACTTCGACCCCGATGATACCAACGGTATGGTCGTCGGCGCAGGAGACAATTTAGAACCAACGGGGCGTTGGACTGCCACTTCGTCATACGATATATACATGGTGGATACGCCTAAGGAGGACGACGGCGACAAACCGGAAGACAAAACCCCTGGGCAAAAGCCAAAACGACGGCGCAGACGCCGCTCCAAGTCCAGCAACAGTAAAAATAGCGATAATAGCGCTAGAAAGATCGACACCCCAGTCAACTCCGAAGGCAACAACGACCATATGGACCCAGCAATGGAGCAGGATGAGCCAGGTCACGCCGAACACAGCTCGGAGCAGACGCCCGATCACAGTGATCCCGAGGGACGAATTCATCAAACCGCCCCGGGACAAGAGCACAGTCCGGACGACGATGCACTCATCATCCCGGAAACATGCATGGAACGATATAACCTCCACAGAAGGCTTATGGCCACTACGAGAAGTCTAAAGAAGCAGAAGCAACAGCTAAAGGCCGCACAGGAAACGCTCAATCGCAGATGGAATAAAGTGCTAGACACTGAAGAAAAGTACGGCAACGATCGCCACACAAAGAGCTATCCAAAACGCAAGCTGCTGCCAGAATTCGATGATGAGGCCATTCCACCAAAGAACAATACAGCCAGGAGGCCGGGCAAACCACTTCGTAACCGCAATAGAGTAGCTACCGACGCCACACACGATTTACGCGAGCTCCTAGATAAAAAGGCCAGCGCAGCTAGGTCCATCTATGGATCTAAAGGACACACCCCCGCGCAGGACTATGGTCACCAAAACGATCATACCGATCGGATACGAGTTCGGAATCAGCACCGGACACAACAACAGCCGACGGCATGCCACAGCATGTCCAGATACAAAGAGGCTGCTCACCCCCTGTGCTTCATCGAAGAGGTGTTGGACCATGAATTTACACAGGGTTTTAAACCTGTGAACACAGAGGCATATGACGGAACGACAGACCCAGGGGTCTGGATCGAGGATTTTATCCTGCATATCCACATGGCTCGTGGGGACGACCTCCACACCATCAAATACCTTCCCCTCAAGTTGAAGGGACCAGCTCGACACTGGTTGAAAAGCCTCCCCGAAAATTCAATTGGAAGTTGGGAGGAACTCGAGGACGCTTTCAGGGCCAATTTTCAAGGGACCTATATCCGGCCTCCGGATGCGGATGATTTAAGTCACATAATTCAAGAGCCCGGAGAGTCCGCCCGCAAGCTTTGGAACAGATTCCTCACTAAGAAGAATCAAATCGTCGATTGTCTGGATGCCGAAGCCCTAGCGGCCTTCAAGCACAGCATCCAGGATGAGTGGCTCGCCAGACACCTCGGCCAAGAAAAAACGAGGACAATGGCAGCCTTAACAAGCCTTATGACCCGTTTTTGCGCAAGCGAAGATAGCTGGTTGGCCCACAAAAGCACCAGCGACCCAAGTACATCCGAAATTAGGGATGGCAACGGGAGGCCACGGCGCAACAAAAACAAACGTGAAAACAAGGAAGAAAGTCCGGACAACACAATGGTCAACGCTGGATTCAGGGGCTCTCGACCCGGTCAACAAAATAAGCCATTTCAAGGCAACAAAGAGGGACCGTCCGGCCTGAACAAAGTCCTGGACAGACTGTGCCAAATTCATGGCACCCCCGACAAACCTGCGAACCACACTCACAGAGAATGCTGGGTCTTCAAGCAGACCGGCAAATTAAATGCCGAACACAAGGGAAGGGAAACACCAAGTGAAGACGAGGATGAACCTCGCCAGCCGAACACTGGGGGACAGAAAAAATTCCCACCAGAGGTAAAAATAGTAAACATGATCCACGCGACTCACACACCCACGAGAAGGGGCGAACCCGCACTCAGGGACGCATATGCTGTAAAGCCTGTCGCCCCAAACTTAACCACTGGTCGGCCTTCCCGATCACCTTCGATCACAGGGACTACCTGACTAGTATGCGGCATGGAGGATCAGCTGCCTTGGTGCTCGACCCAATAATCGACGGATACCATCTCACTCGCGTCCTCATGGACGGCGGCAGTAGTCTTAATTTAATATACCAGGACACTGTCCGCAGGATGGGGATAGACCCATCCAGAATCAGCCAAAGTAACACCACATTTGAAGGGGTGATTCCAGGCGTCGAAGCCTACGGCAGGGGCTCCATCGTACTGGAGGTAACATTCGGTTCCCCAGGCAACTCCAGAAGCGAAGAACTACTCTTCACCATCGCCCCCCTCCAAAGCGGCTATCATGCATTGCTTGGGAGAACGGCCTTCGCCCGCTTCAACGCAGTACCACATTACGCCTACCTTAAACTCAAGATGCCCGGTCCACGTGGCATCATTATCGTTAACGGAAACACAGAGCGCTCCTCACGCGCGGAGGAATACGCGACGGCTCCAGCAGCCGGACTCTAAGCGGTCTCCAATACCAGAAAGCATGACTGGTCGTTAAGACCACGGACACAGTTAGACGAGTCCGGCAGCCCGGATAAACCTGAGCTAGGGTGACATACATGTAATCCCATAGAGGACACCAGGGGCTATAGATATTTAATAAAGCCCCACCGTTGGCTTGACCTTATTGATAGGCCAATGTCTCACACTTTTACTATCCATCGCACGCTTACGTTATACTCTTCTACATGAATTTTTTTTACAGACACCATTCGTGCGATAATGTTCCAGGACACGGCACAACGGAAACAAAGGCGCAGACGTGCAGCAGGGCCCCGCTCAAAGGTTTCTCTTTAGATTAAGCCCCTGTGTAAACCTTTTTATTATCTCTTGTTGTTTACAAATCCCATGGGTACTATATCCACAGTGGGTACTGCCGCTATTGGCATTTTGCCACGACAGACTAATGCACGTACCTAGAAATATAGGGTGATAGAGGCAAAGGTGTCCTGTCTTTCGATGAGATGATGGATATCGCTTTGGTGGAAGTCGACTTTGACGATCCGACTACGAACGTGCGAGGACGTCGTGCCTTAGCAATCGCTAAACCAACTCCGAGAGGTTATTGACCACGCCGGAGCACGATCAACCTGACCACGAGGGTCTGTTTCCTGCGAGCAAACGAAGAACAAGCAAGAAACTGAGATTGCAATCTGGATATTGCGAATATAAGATGAAAGCTTTATTTATCAAGGTGGGGTTCTGTGACGCCTTTATCTGGTCGTTGAACACAAACGAAGTACGCGAAGTTGCAGCTATGTCGAACTTTTAATCTAAACAAAACCCAAAGTCTAAACGATGCCCTAAGGGCTGTATATATGGAGGAAGAGGGGGGAATTTCGTGGCCCTTGGTGGAGGGGTCCGAAATCAACCCTATCTCTTGTTTCCCCACACATACGGACTCTAAAAATAGCCTATACTTATCTATTTCGAAATTACATGGGCCTGGCCCAATAATAAGGTGACGCAGCACCTAGAATAGCCTCGGGACGAAATTTATGAAGTGGCATCTTGTATATTTCGTCCAAGGCTTCATGCACCCATTATGGTGGCTTCAAAGTCCTGAAATCATCACTTGTAACTCCGTTCTTGTTCCCCTTGCGCATGCCATCATCTCCATGCTTGTTCTTGCTCCAATGTTCATCCTTCTCCAAGCTAGGCCCTTCATTTGTAAGCAAAACAAATGTATCCAATTTAGGCAACATCATATTCTCATGAACATTAGAATCATTACCAAGAAACGAAAGTACCTGGTAATTTAGTTGGTGTGCGCGAGCTCTAGTAATTGGTCCAGTATGTATAGCAGCAGGGGTTGTGGGTGTAACAGTTGTATTGATGTCCTCATCATCCTCCCCTTCTTGAAATGAAGTCGTCCTAGACGGAAGTTCATCTTCCTCACCCAAATAAGGCTTCAAATCTGCAATGTTAAAAGTGGGACTAACCCCAAAATATGCAGGCAGCTCAAGTTTATATGCATTATCATTTATTTTCTCCAACACCTTAAAGGGATCATCAGCACGTGGCATTAGCTTTGATTTGCGCAAATCAGGAAATCGATCCTTACGCAAATGTAACCAAACAAGATCTCCAGGTGAAAACACAACATGTTTTCTACCCTTGTCTCCAGCAAGTTTATATTTAGTGTTCATACGCTCAATGTTTTCCTTAGTTAAATCATGCATTTTTAAAATCAATTCAGCACGTTGTTTAGCATCAAAATTAACCTTCTCCAAAGATGGAAGAGGCAACAAATCAATAGGTGCACGAGGTAGGAAACCATACACAACTTCAAAAGGGCACATCTTAGTAGTAGAATGCAATGAACGATTATAAGAAAATTCAATATGAGACAAGCATTCCTCCCACATTTTCTTATTATTCTTCAACACAGCCCCAAGCATAGTAGACAATGTTCTATTGACTACTTCAGTTTGTCCATCAGTTTGGGGGTGACAAGTAGTACTAAAAAGTAGTTTAGTCCCCAACTTAGCCCATAAACATCTCCAAAAGTGCCTAAGAAATTTAGTATCACGATCTAAAACAATAGTATTTGGCACACCATGCAAGTGAATAACTTCACGAAAGAACAAATTAGCAACATTAACAGCATCATCGCTTTTATGACATGGTATAAAGTGTGCCATTTTCGAGAATCTATCCACGACAACAAATATGCTATCCCTCCCCTTCTTTGTTCGAGGTAAACCTAAAACAAAGTCCATAGAAATATCCTTCCAAGGAACACTAGGTACAGGCAAAGGCATATATAAACCATGAGGATTGAGTCATGACTTAGCTTTTTGACATGTAGTGCAGCGAGCAATAAAACGCTCAACATCCCGTCTCATCTTTGGCCAAAAGAAATGTGTAGCAAGTACATCCTCTGTCTTCTTCACGCCAAAGTGTCCCATTAATCCTCCTCCATGCGCCTCCTGCAACAACAAAAGACGAACAGAGCTAGCTGGAATGCATAGCTTGTTAGCACGAAACACAAATCCATCGTTAACGACGAACTTGTTCCACATTCTTCCTTCTTTACAATTCTGCATTACATCTTTAAAATCAGCATCATGCACATATTGATCTTTGATGGTCTCCAAAGCAAATATTTTGAAGTCAAGTTGTGAAAGCATAGTATAGCGATGAGACAATGCATCAGCAATAACATTTTCTTTTCCCTTGTGTTTAATGACATAAGGGAAAGTCTCAATGAATTCAACCCATTTAGCATGTCTACGATTCAGTTTAGCTTGACTTTTAATATGTTTCAAAGATTCATGATCAGAATGTATAACAAATTCTTTGGGCCATAAATAATGTTGCCATGTTTCTAAACTCCAAACAAGAGCATATAATTCTTTATCATAAGTAGAATAATTCAGACTAGGCCCACTCAATTTTTCAGAAAAATATGCAACAGGTTTGCCATCTTGTAATAACACACCTCCTAATCCAATTCCACCAGCATCACATTCAAGCTCAAAAGTCTAATTAAAATCAGGAAGTTGGAGTAAAGGAGCATGTGTCAACTTATCTTTCAATACCGTGAAGGCTTCTTCCTGTGCGGTACCCCAAAGAAAAGGCACATCTTTCTTTGTAAGCTCATTGAGAGGTGCAGCAATGGTGCTGAAATCTCTCACAAAATGCCTATAGAATGCAGCGAGGCCAAGAAAAATCCTCACTTGTATGACCATTTTGGGCTGCGGCCAACTCTCAATAGCGTCAATCTTGGCTTTATCAACTTCAATTCCCTGTGGAGTAACAACATAGCCAAGAAAAGATACTCGGTCGGTGCAAAAGGTGCACTTCCCGAGGTTACCAAACAAACGTGCATCATGTAGAACAATAAAAACAGCACGTAAATGTTCCAAATGTTCTTCCAAAGATCTGCTATAAATCAATATGTCATCAAAGTAAACTACCACAAATCGTCCAATGAAAGCACGTAAAACTTCGTTCATTAATCTCATGAAAGTACTAGGTGCATTAATTAACCCAAAAGGCATGACTAACCACTCATATAATCCAAACTTAGTTTTAAATGTTGTTTTCCATTCATCTCCCAATTTCATACGAATTTGATGGTATCCACTACGCAAATCAACTTTGGAGAATATTGTAGAGCCACTCAATTCATCAAGCATATCATCTAGCCTAGGAATAGGATGACCATAACGAATAGTAATATTATTAATGCCTCTACAATCAACACACATACGTGATGTACCATCCTTTTTTGGCACTAGAATAATAGGAACAGCACAAGGACTAAGGGATTCGCTTATATAACCTTTGTCGAGAAGCTCTTGTACTTGACGCATAATCTCCTTCGTCTCCTCTGGATTGGTACGGTATGGCGCACGGTTTGGCAGTGAAGCACCGGGAATTAACTCAATCTGATGCTCAATCCCTCGAATAGGCGGTAATCCCGGTGGCACGTCTAGTGGAAAGACGTCAACAAACTCCTGCAAAATGTTAGTGACAGCAGGAGGCAAAGAGGAAGGCACGTCCTCGAATGAAAATAATGCTTCTTTGCACACAAAAGCATAGCAAACAGATTTGCTGAAATCTAGCGCATCAATATCAGATTTGGTGGCAAATAAACATGCACTTTTCAATTTAATTTCAGAAGCAACACTAGATGGTTTATTATTAGGCTTCATTTGTTGCTCAAATTCTTTTGCCACAATCTGATTTTCACTCATATTCTTCTCCTGTTTTGCTTTATTAGCTCTATTAATATCATCTTTCAAAATAGAATCAGGAGTCATAGGAAGCAAAGTAATATTTTTATCCTTATGAACAAGAGTATACTGATTGTTTCTACCATGGTGTACAGAATTTTTATCAAATTGCCATGGTCTACCAAGTAATAAGGAACATGCTTGCATAGGTACCACATCACAATCAATATAATCAGCATATGTAGAGATACTAAAATGCACACGAACAGTACGTGTTACCTTAACCTTGCCACTGTTGTTGAACCATTGGATGTAGTAAGGATGTGGATGTGGTCTTGTGGTGAGAGAAAGCTTCTCCACCATCTCCATGCTAGCCAAGTTGTTGCAGCTCCCTCCGTCTATGATGACGCGCACAGAACGTTCCTTCACAACTCCCTTGGTATGGAACAAATTGTGCCTCTGATTTTGCTCAGCTTGTGTGACCTGCACACTCAAAACACGTTGAGAAACTAAACATTCATACCTGTCAGTGTCTTCAGGAGCCATGTATTGCGTCTCATGATCAGAATCATATCCACCATGTTCTTCACGTGTAATAAGGGCCAAAGTCTCCTCATCATAGTCACTAGCGGACTCATACCCACCATCCTCGGTAGCAATCATCACACGTTGAGATTTGCATTCTCTCGCATAATGACCTCTTCCCTTACAACGACGACAAATAATATCACTTGTGTGCCCTGTTGATGCCATGGAAGAAGAAGAACTCTGTGCAGGCCCGGCAGGTGCGCTCTTGGCAGATAATGGTGGTTGTGCCTGTTTTCTTGTATCACGGCTGGAGGAGGCACCTGATTGAGGTGTTGGTGCAGTTGAAGTAGAAGATGCATGCGGTGTCCATGATGAAGGTCGGCCTGCAGAAAAGTTAGTTCGCGCCAATGCTTGTCGATCATGCACTTCATGTTCAGCTTTACAAGCAAGATGGAATAAACGAGTGATATTAGTATACTCCTTATAGTCTAGAATGGTCTAAATCTCTCTATTTAATCCACCCAGAAAACGTGCAAGCATAGCTTCATTCTCCTCAACAATACCACATCTAATCATGCCAGTTTGTAATTCCTGATAATATTCTTCTACAGAATTTTTCCCTTGTCTTAAACGCTGCAATTTTTGAAGCAATTCACGTTGATAATATGGTGGAACCCAACGCGTATGCATAGCAGTTTTCAAAGCAGCCCAAGTAGTTGGAATAGGATATAATCTACAATGTTCAGACCACCATACACATGCAAAACTAGTGAAAGCACAAACAGCAGCAGCAACCCGTCTCTCCTCAGGATATTGTAAACATGTAAATCATTGTTCAGTTTCTAACTCCCAAGTAAGATATGTATCAGGAACATATCTACCCTCAAATGGTGGAATATTCAATTTTATTAGGAATATGGACATCATCTCGTACCTGAGGTGGTGGTGCAAGCCTACCGTTGCGAACATATACCTGAGGTTGACCTGCTGGTGGTTGCACGTAGTTCTGATTTTGATCAACCTCATCCTCATAATCGCCCGCATACTCATCATCCTCCGCATCAGCAGCAGGAGCCACGGAAGTATCAACAGCAGCACCAATAGTTTGGCCAGGCCGAACAAGTACACAGCTCGCTCGGCAGAGGGCTGTTTCGTGACCTGGAGGTAATTGTTGTTGTTGTTGTTGCAGAGGTGCGGCAGGTGCAGCCGGTGGTGGAAGACGCGCAAGTAGTTCATTAAATCTGTTATCGAGCTTTGTTTCGAACGTCTTCTCAAGGCTAGTGATCTTCTCCATGGCCTCTTCAAAATTGTTCAGCACATCTTGCACCTGTTCAGTCATCATTTGCTGAAACTTATCATGAAGCTCCTTGTTCGATAAGTTCTCCCAGTCAATCTTGTTGGCTTGTGATCCTGGCATGGTTAGCAGCAATAGAAACACACAAGAATATGATCCTACAGACTACGAACAAGTGGTGGTGTTGGGTGTCACAAATCCGTCAAGCAAAACTCAAATTCTTACCAGTTCTTACCCAGCAGCAGGCGGTGATCGGCAACTGTTGTAGTCAAAACTCTCAAAGCTTGGATAGAGCGATTACCAGGGAGAGTCAAACGCACGACATAGATGTATGTGGAGCTGGGAAGGCTTATAATATGGTAGCAAAAGGGGTCAGCAATAATCAATTCAGAGATGCAAAGTTGAATAAACACTCAACGACGGTACTGTGTCCTAGGCTACACCGTGCTAGAGACGCGAGCCTAGAACACTAACAAAATCACGGCGCTGCACGTAAACAAGGGGAAAGCACACTCTGGAATTTATTTTTTCGCTCTTTTTTTTGCGATGCTTTTTTTTGCGCTGCTTTTTTATTTTTTTGTGAAAAATCACTATAATGGCGAGTGTCTCAAAACTCTTCCCAGGTCAAGTTGACAGGATGGGCACGAAATTTTTTCGACCAATTTTTTTTTCGACTGCCCGGACCCAAAAACTGGAAACGGGTCAAAAAAAACCTTTCTATAACGGCGACTGTCTCAATACACTTAGAAACACCTAAAAATAGGATAGCCGGAATTTTTTTGTCTAGTGTGTTTTTGGAAAATTTTGGGCCTAAACGGAGGATGGTTTCTGGACTTTTTTTTCCGAAACCTACTCAGGCAAGGAAACACGAATCGGAAACTAGATGGATCTCGAAAACAAACCTAATATGCAAGGAACTCGGATTGGTGGTGGATATATGGTGGTGGTATATGGCAGCGGTGGTGGTATATGGCAGCGGTGGTGGTAGCAGTGGTAGTATATGGATATGGATCAGTGGTGGTATATGGATACGGATTCGGAGCGGTGGTGGTAAGATGACAGGAGCGATGATGATGGTGCGGTGGCGGCGTGACAACTTATGACCAGAACTCGAAACTCTAAAAGACTAACGCTAAGACCAGCAACTAGACACGACAATGCAACCGCAAATTCAACAAAGCAAAACCCTAAAAAGATTATGCAAAGGCTCAGATTGGTTTGGATATGATGAACTAACCCTAATTTTTTTTGGCTTTTTCATGGATTGTAGGTATGAAGAACAGACTCGATCTAAACTAGGAAAAACTATAAAATCTCACCGAGGAACCTGGAAATCTGATACCACTTGATAGAGGCAAAGGTGTCCCGTCTTTCGATGAGATGATGGATATCGCTTTGGTGGAAGTCGACTTTGACGATCCGACTACGAACGTGCGAGGACGTCGCGCCTTAGCAATCGCTAAACCAACTCCGAGAGGTTATTGACCACGCCGGAGCACGATCAACCTGACCACAAGGGTCTGTTTCCTGCGAGCAAACGAAGAACAAGCAAGAAACTGAGATTGCAATCTGGATATTGCGAATATAAGATGAAAGCTTTATTAATCAAGGTGGGGTTCTGTGACGCCTTTGTCTGGTCGTTGAACACAAACAAAGTACGCAAAGTTGCAGCTATGGCGAACTTTTAATCTAAACAAAACCCAAAGTCTAAACGATGCCCTAAGGGCTGTATATATGGAGGAAGAGGGGGAATTTCGTGGCCCTTGGTGGAGGGGTCCGAAATCAACCCTATCTCTTGTTTCCCCACACATACGGACTCTAAAAATAGCCTATACTTATCTATTTCGAAATTACATGGGCCTGGCCCAATAATAAGGTGACGCAGCACCTAGAATAGCCTCGGGACGAAATTTATGAAGTGGCATCTTGTATATTTCGTCCAAGGCTTCATGCACCCATTATGGTGGCTTCAAAGTCCTGAAATCATCACTTGTAACTCCGTTCTTGTTCCCCTTGCGCATGCCATCATCTCCATGCTTGTTCTTGCTCCAATGTTCATCCTTCTCCAAGCTAGGCCCTTCATTTGTAAACAAAACAAATGTATCCAATTTAGGCAGCATCATATTCTTATGAACATTAGAATCATTACCAAGAAACAAAAGTACCTGGTAATTTAGTTGGCGTGCGCGAGCTCTAGTAATTGGTCCAGTATGTATAGCAGCAGGGGCTGTGGATGTAACAGTTGTATTGATGTCCTCATCACAGGGTTTATAATGAAAGGGCATTCTTCAGCCCATTTTATGTTACAAAGTCCGAATACCTTCGGGAGTGTTCGGCGTGACGAGTTTGGCCTTATATGCATCAGCTCTGAATCATGTCTTTGGTCAAATGTTGGGTTTGCCAGGCTCCTGGGTTTTCCGCCTTACGTTCCGTTCTTATCGGCTAAGGCAGCCAAAGGAGAACTACTGCGATTGTGCCCTGGTTATTCCAGATGAGCACCTCGGTAGAGAAAGCCAAAAACTGACTGTCATGATACAGCGAGAGACTGTTCAACCACTCGAAGACTTATCGGAATCTTTAGGATTCCTCCGCATTAACGAAGGACCGTTTCCTGGTCATGTACAAAGCGCCCGTATTCGTATGCACGCGAAGGTACCAGGGGCTACATAGTAGCCCCACCGTCAAACTCCTATGGCTAAGTGAAAGTGTTAAAGCTATATAGTCTGGTTGCCTAGTTCGATGTGCGATCACCTCCTTAATGGACCAAGACGTTGGATCAAGTGTGATTATGCATATTTTCGCGAACACCCCGGCATTATATGCGTGGGGGCTGAAGCCAACAACTGCTAACTTTCAGATTAAATTTATACATAAAACGGTCGCACCGGAGGCACCATAACACTTTCGGGCAAAAAGTATAAAAAGCCTTCATAATTAAATATAGCATTGTTTTTACAATGAAATGATTTGTCACTCAAACATGACATTCTTCGGGCACTGAGCCTCTATTAAGCGAGCACCTTCTGTTACCTTCTCCAAGTAGTGCCTGGCCAGATCCTGGCCTCCCGCCGGATTCTGGATCGCAATGATGGTGGCCTCCATATCCGTCCAATATTCTTTAACGCGGGCAAGTGCCATCCATGCACCCTCTATACACGCCGACCTCCTCATGGCATCGATCTGTGATACGACACTGAGGAATTGTTGCACCAAACCAAAATAATTGTCCGGCTTAGGCCCCTTCGGCCAAAGATGGTCTATTACAGACCACATTGCAAGACCGGACAGCCTATGAAGCTCAGCCACAGCAGCCATCTTCTCACTCAACGGCAATGGGCGCGCGGGAGCATTGAATTGTGACCAGAACAGCTTCTCCACTTCTTTATCACCTTGATCCTCGAAAAACTTGGCTGCATCAACCGTACTCTTCGTCAAGTCCGCATACGCGTCTGCAGGGCTCCAGCGTCGATCCAGGGGAGCATACTTCGGATCTAAAAACTTCATCCGCAATAAGTAGGGGTTTACAGCCGCGATTACTCTGGCCTAAGGAAGCTCCTCCCGCGCATCCCTGCTTTCAGACTGCGTCTCCTTAGCCGCATCAAGTGCCTTCTTCAAGTCAGCCAAGTTCACCTGATTCTCCTTCTCAAGGAGCTCATACCGGTTGGCGGCATTTTTCAGCTCCACAGCCATCTCGGCTATTTTGTCTTTGCTTTGGCGATGAGTAGCCTGTTCGGCTCTCAACTCTTCGGTCGCCTTTAGGGCAGCCGCATTGCTAGCCCGAGCGTGTTCCTTGGCCTGGGCAAGTTCCGCCCTCGGGGCTTCCACGGCAGCAGCACCATCTGTAGTCCAAGCATATCACATCAATATTACACTCCTTTCAATTTTTCCTATAAATAATAAGGAAAGCAGAGCACATACCTTGTGAATCGTTAAGCCGCTCGTTCACAAGCGTGATGTCGGCATCAATAACTCTAATCTGCCTCCTCTGTTCGGAAACTTCAAAGGACTGGTCAGTTGCCGGATCCTTAGACACCTGTGCATAAGTACAGCGCGATCATTACTTAAAAATATGATCCTCCGTTTGCCGCCTAGGGTTGGCAACCAAAGTCTCAGGGGCTACTATCCATATGGAGCACACCTAGCGCGTGTGTGTCACAGTCAAAAATTATACACCTCAAAGCCTCTGAGCAGGCTCGTAAAAGCTTCATTCAACCCGCTGGTGGCGGATGAAATCTTCTCAAGCACCATGCTCATTAATGAACGGTGCTCCTTTGGGAGAGAAGCTCGCTCCAGAAAGCCCGTCAGTGTGTCCGACTGGACACCAAACTGTGTTGGACCCTTCTTATCACCCCCCGTGGGAGCCAAACGCTCCGGGCTCAGGGAGGCCGAAGTATTAGCTTCTGGCTTCGGCAAATCTGGACTCCTCCGTGACGACACCTCGGGGTCGCCCGCCTCATGAGGCGGAGAGGTTGGTGGGGTCTCACTCTCCATCATCTCCAGAAGAAGATCCCCCGACGATGAACTCTGCCGAGAAGAGCTGCTAGCCAGACTGCAAAGAATGGATCCGGGTTATTGCTCTTGGAAAAGGAAGCAGTACCTTCGTATTTACGACTAACTTACAGCTCGACTGAGGGCTGGACCGTTGGCGGGCATGGTGCGTAAGGACACCCTTCGGGGCAGGGCCCCCTGGTGAAGCTTTCTTCCCTTGTCTGGGCACCTCCGTCTCCAAGTCTTCGGAGGCGGCCCTCTTCTTCCCGCGAGGGGAGGAGGCCTTAGATTCCTCTCCCCGACTATCCTCCTTTGGAGAGGTAGTAATTTCCCCAGTTTGGATGCCTAATGTGTGAAGTTCCGCTTCTCTATTCTTCCCTTTGTCTTTCCCTGAGGGCATTTTGCTAAGCACCCGGCCAAGCATCTTGGCTATGGTGGGACTAGGCGAGCCTTCGGGAAGTGGCGACGGACACCTGATTCTCTCCGCCTTGCTGAGCCATTCCTGGCCGCGAAGGATTTTCAGAATAATGATTATGATAAATATAAACAAAGTGTTCGGTTTCGGGGTTACTTACTTGGGTATCTGGGCGATTGTAGCTCAGGCCCGCATCCTCGGTGGTGTCCAGACACTTTACTTGTGGTCCGAAGAATAATTTACACATCCCTTCGAGCGTCAGGCCGAAGAAGTGCAGAATAGTCTGCGGACCCTCCGGATTGAACTCCCACATCCGGAGAGGCCGGCGTTTGCACGGCAACATCCGTCGGATTAGCATTACCTGAATTACGCTGACAAGGCTAATGTCCCTCTCAAGAAGCTCCCGCATATGGCTCTGCAATGTTGGCACATCGCTAGCAGACCCCCAATCCCGTCCTACACTGGTCCATGACGCCAGTTGTGACGGAGGGCCCGGACGGAAGTCGGGGGCAGCCACCCACTTTGTGCCTCTAGGAGCCGTGACGTAAAACCACCTCCGCTGCCATAGATCAGACACCTCTGGGAAGGAGCCCTCTGGCCATGGGGCGTCGGCATTCCTGCTTATTACAGCACCTCCACACTCCACGTGTCGCCCCTCAATCATCTTCGGCTTCACATTGAAGGTCTTGAGCCATAAGCCGAAGTGTGGAGTGACATGGAGAAAAGCTTCGCACACAACGATGAACAACGAGATATGGAGGATAGCGTCCGGAGCTAGATCGTGAAAATCTAACCTGTAATAGAACATGAGCCCCCTCACAAAGGGGTAAAGGGTGAGGCCAAGCCACGGAGGAAGTGAGAAACAAATACGACACTCTCGTTGGGCTCAGGAGTAGGGATGGCCTGCCCTGGAGCAGGAAGCCTGTGCTGGATGTCAGCGGTCAGATATCCGACCTCCCTAAGCTTCGCAATGTCCTCCTCTGTGACCGAGGAGGCCACTCACCGGCCTTGAGGGTTGGATCCAGACATAGTAGAGGATCCGGGGTGCTTGAGCCTGGGTTTCGGGTGTTGGAGCTCGAGATGCGAAAAGAGGCAAGGGTGGTGGAAAAGAGGGATAGGCCTCGACCCCTTTATAAAGGGGATGAATATCAAGCGTCCTCGGTGTAACCGCTTGGGACTTACCTAAAAACATGGAGTCATACCAACAGTCGTCGTGGGGCTGCGCATGCCCGTATCGATGGAAGATCCCATGATAAGGGGAACACGATCTCTGCTTTGGCAGGACGAGCTAATAAAACCGCCTCGCAATGCGTGTCGAAGCAGGCTAAGGAAAACCGGTTCGTGTTGGGCCGGGCCACGATGCAGGGGCACGACGTACAAAAATTTCCAGCAGATCAGATTTATGAAGTGCTATGCTCTCTACAGTGGTACAAGAAGATCATCTTGCAGGTCCGGACACGGTTTAGGTGTTCGATAACTACTTTGGAGAATTTGGAGATGGAACCCACCTTGCAATGCCGACGACAAAACTGCGTGCCGGACTCATCGTCATTGAAGCCTGGTTCAGGGGCTACTGAGGGAGTCCTGGATTAGGGGGTATCCGGATAGCCTGACTATATACTTTGGCCAGACTGTTGGAGCGTGAAGATACAAGACTCAAGACTCTGTCCCGTGTCCGGATGGGACTCTCCTTTGCGTGGAAGACAAGCTTGGCGATCTGGATATTATATTTCCTTTTTTGTAACCGACTCCATGTAAACCCTAGCCCCCTCCGGTGTCTATATAAACCGGAGGGTTTAGTCCTTAGAGGGACGATCACAATCATAATCATCATAGGCTAGCTTCTAGGGTTTAGCCTCTATGATCTCATGGTAGATCAACTCTTGTAATACCCATATCATCAATATCAATCAAGCAGGAAGTAGGGTTTTACCTCCACCGAGAGGGCCCAAACCTGGGTAAAACATTGTGTCCCTTGCCTCGTGTTACCATCAGCCTTAGACGCACAGATCAGGACCCCCTACCCGAGATCCGCCGGTTTTGACACCGACAATGTTCTTTTGCATTAAGATTTTGTGCATCAAACCTAAAAGCACATGACAACCTCTGCTTCCCTCTGCGAAGGGTCTATCTTTTACTTTATGCATTTTACTTTATGCAAGAGTCAAGGTGATCTTCACCTTTCCCTTTTTCATTTAATCCTTTGGCAAGCACCTCGTGTTGGAGCGATCCTGATACATATATCCAATTGGATGTAAGTTAGCATGAACTATTATTGTTGACATCACCCAAAGGTGAATACATTGGGAGGCAACACGATAAGCCCCTATCTTTCTCAGTGTCCGATTAAAACTTCATAACCATAAGTATTGCGTGAGTGTTAGCAATTGTAGAAGACTATATGATAGTTGAGTATGTGGACTTGTTGAAAACCTCTATTCTTGACTCTTTCCAATGTTATGATAAATTGCAATTGCTTCAATGACTGAGATTATAGTTTGCTAGTTCTCAATGAAGTTTCTGAACCATACTTGACATTGTGAATAGATTGTTACTTGAGCATAAGCAATCATATGACAAAATCCATATATGTTGCTGTTATAAGAATGATCATGATGCCCTAATGCCCGTATTTTATTTTTATCGACACCTCTATCTCTAAACATGTGGACATATTTCTCGATATCGGCTTCCGCTTGAGGACAAGCGAGGTCTAAGCATGGGGGAGTTCAAACGTCCATTTTGCATCATGCTTTTATATCGGTATTTATTGCATTATGGGATGTTATTACACATTATGTCACAATACTTATGGCTATTCTCTCTTATTTTACAAGGTTTATCATGAAGAGGGAGAATGTCGGCAGCTGGGATTCTGGCTGGAAAAGGAGCAAATATTGGAAACCTATTCTGCACAGCTCCAAAAATCCTGAAACTCCACGGATGTCACTTTTGGAATTAATAAGAATTATTGAGCGAAGAAAATACCAGAGGGGGCCCACACCCTGGCCACGAGGGTGGGGGGCGCCCCCTGTCTCCTGGGCCCCCTGGTGACCCTCCGGTGCCCATCTTCTACTATATGAAGGCTTTTACCCTAAAAAATCATAAGCAAGCTTACGGGACGAAACTCCACCGCCACGAGGCGGAACCTTGGCGGAACCAATCTAGGGCTCCGGCGGAGCTGTTCTGCCGGGGAAACTTCCCTCTGGGAGGGGGAAATCGTCACCATTGTCATCACCAACGATGCTCTCATCGGGAGGGGGTCAATCTCCATCAACATCTTCACCAGCACCATCTCCTCTCAAAACCCTAGTTCATCTCTTGTATCCAATCTTGTATCAAAACCACAAATTGGTACCTGTGGGTTGCTAGTAGTGTTGATTACTCCTTGTAGTTGATGCTAATTGGTTTACTTGGTGGAACATCATATGTTCAGATCCTTAATGCATATTAATACTCCTCTGATTATGAACATGAATATGCTTTGTGAGTAGTTACATTTGTTCCTAAGGACATGGGTGAAGTCTTGCTATTAGTAGTCATGTGAATTTGGTATTCGTTCGATATTTTGATGAGATGTATGTTGTCTCTCCTCTAGTGGTGTTATGTGAACGTTGACTACATGACACTTCACCTTTATTTGGGCCTAGAGGAAGGCATTGGGAAGTAATAAGTAGATGATGGGTTGCTAGAGTGACAGAAGCTTAAACCCTAGTTTATGCGTTGCTTCGTAAGGGGCTGATTTGGATCCACTAGTTTCATGCTATGGTTAGGTTTACCTTAATACTTATTTTGTAGTTGCGGATGCTTGCAATAGGGGTTAATCATAAGTGGGATGCTTGTCCAAGAAAGGGCAGTACCCAAGCACCATCCACCCACATATCAAATTATCAAAGTACCGAACGCGAATCATATGAGCGTGATGAAAACTAGCTTGACGATAATTCCCATGTGTCCTCGGGAGCGCTTTTCTCATTATGAGAAATTGTCCAGGCTTGTCCTTTGCTACAAAAAGGATTGGGCCACCTTGCTGCACTTTATTTACTTTCATTGCTTGTTACCCCTTACAAATTATCTTATCACAAAACTATCTGTTACCTACAATTTCAGTGCTTGCAGAGAATACCTTACTGAAAACCGCTTATCATTTCCTTCTGCTCCTCGTTGGGTTTGACACTCTTACTTATCGAAAGGACTACGATAGATCCCCTATACTTGTGGGTCATCACTCCCCTCCTCTCCCCCACCTATATATATGAGAGGGAGGGGTGCCACACAACCCATGACAATTTCTTAGCCGTGTGCGGCGCCCCTCTCCACAGTTTAGTCCTCCATCCAGTTTCTCCATAGTGCTAGGCGACGCCCTGCGAGAACGAGTTCACCGTCACTATCACCATGTTGTTGTGCTGCCAGAACTCATCTATTACTTCGCTCGTCTTGCTGGATCAAGAATGCGAGGACGTCATCGAGCTGAACGTGTGCTGAACGCGGGGGTGCCGTACATTCGGTAAATGATCGGTTGGATTGCGAAGAAGTTCAACTACATCAACCGCGTTAATAAACGCTTCCGCTTTACAGTCTACGGGGGTACGCAGACATACTCTCCTCTCTTGTTGCTATGCATCTCCATGGATAGATCTTGCGTGTGCATAGAAATTTTTTGTTTTCCATGTAACGTTCCCCAACAGTGGTATCAGAGATAGGTCTATGCGTAGATGATATGCACGAGTAGAACACAAAGGAGTTGTGGGCGGTGATGATCATACTTCTTACCACCAATGTCTTATTTTGATTCAACGGTATTGTGGGATGAAGCGGCCCGGACTAACTTTACATGTTCACGCACATGAGACCGGTTCCACCAATTGACATGCAACTTGTTTTGCATAAACGTGGCATGCAGGTGTCTGTTCCTTGAAGAAGGTTAAAACAAAAAACTTAATAAATCACCGTTCATGTTTTTGCGTAGTTAAGAACGGTTCTAGCTAGAAGCCCGTAGCAGCCACGTAAAATTTGTAACAACAAAGAGGACCTCTGTCAGGACCCCGACTCGATGTCACATCGATCTAGCCGGTAACACCTCATATCACTTTGCGGCCTCACGCACGGTATCCCCACGGGTGTCGCCTTACCTTTGCCCGGGACCGTTTGCGCCTTTTGGCTCACGTATATGATAGTGTCGCTAGCATCCATATGATAAGGAGCCCGGGCTGACATGACTAGTCGTAAACCCAAAGTGGCACAGACTTACAGGGACAGGCATCCATGACCCAGCTTCGAACGTGTCGGTCATCAGCAAGTGGGTCCGGGCTGTAGCGCTGGGCTAGCAGGAATCCGGTAAACCGGGCTGTAGCGGGCTAACAGGACTCCGGTACTCAAAGCGTGACATTTCCCCGAAGGGACAGACACAGGAACGAAGAAGGACACATGCCGGCCAGCCTAAGTGTTCCAGAGCAGTAGCAAGCTACCATGGCTCAGCGGTAACACTAGGAGACATTTCCCGGTAAGAGAGGCTACTAAAGATAAACAACTAGATAGTCAGATCCCACACATACCAAGCATTTCAATCATACACACAATATGCTCGATATGTGCAAATACAACGAAGCATCACAACATGACTCTATGACACAAGTACTTTATTTAAGGCTCAGGGAGCCATACATAACATACACAAAGGTACGGGTCTCACGACCCAACATACAAGTCATACAGTCATACAAACCAGCAGCGGAAGTAACTTGTCTGAGTACAGACAACTAGTAAAATAAAAGAGGCTTGGAAAGCCTAGCTATACTACGTGGTCCTTCACAAGCTCAGGGTCACCACCTGGGCCTTAGCCTACTCGTTGATGTCAACGTCTACATAGAACCCATCAGAAGGGGTTGCAGCGTCTTCTGTAAAAATGTAGATTATAGCAACATGAGTACAAAGGTACTCAGCAAGACTTACATCAGATCCTACATACATGCATATTATCAAGAAGGGTTGGTGGAGTTATTGCAGCAAGCCAGCTTTGACTCTTGGCTAGACTATCCTACGATACTCCAACTTGAAATGGTTTTGCGCACACGAGTCCACTACTCACCACTTCAATACACTACCGAGGATTCACCTCCGTCTTCCTACGGAAGGGCCATCCTCGGCACTCACACTTATCTTGAGGCTTTTAGTAGTTTCCATTTACTTGTCTATGAACTGTATCGGCAACCAAGTAGTCCTTTACCGCGGACGCGGCTATTCGAATAGATCATGTTAACCCTGCAGGGGTGTACTTCTTCATACACGCTCTCACCACTTACCGTCGTTTACACGACATGTACTCGGCAACCTTCAAGCGGAAGCCCAACGTGGGTGTCGGCCACGACCTACCTAATCACCTAAGCCTCCAGTCCAGGTTTATCGCCTATTCAGGTTCCATCCGCAGGGAGTCCGGCCGAGGTTTCCCATACGGCCCCGAACGATGTGAACAGGGTTCCCGAGATACCTAACGGGTATTCGGTACACCCGGCCACGTACCTACCGCATCACAGCCCACCCCTACGGTCAGCGCTGTCCACGGCCTCCAGTAGGCTACAAACACCAGAAACTACTTGCAACTCCTGGACGGAGAACTAGGGTGAATAAGAAGCCGAGAGGGTCCATTGGTTTCGGGCCCAATGCATGGTAGTAGCTGATTCTTAAATCACACATACAGATCTCAGTGCTTAAGGTCGGCTTCAATGAAACAACCCACCATGTACTCCTACATGGCCTCTCATCGATACCTTTACCAAATCGTGTTCACCACACCACTCTCATTACCGACATAATCATTTCACTCTAGCCCATCACCCAGATGAACCAGACCTGACACGACTCTAAGCATAGCAGGCATAGCAAGGTAGGAACAACACATACATATGGCTCAATCAACTCCTACACATGCTAGTGGGTTTCATCTAGTTACTGTGGCAATGACAGGTCATGCAGAGGAAAAGGGTTCAACTACCGTAGCACACAGCAGTTTGAAACGCGTTGTCTTAATGCAGTAAAAGAGAGCAGGAGCGAGAACATGGGATTGTATCGATATGATCAAATGGTTGGTTGCTTGCCTGATGGTTCGATGCACTGATACGGTTCTTCGTTAGGGTAATCACGGTACTCCTCGGAGGCAGAACCTGTCGTAAAGGACAGCGATGCACAAACATCACCAAACAATATGCGACAATATGATGCATGCATGAAACATGGCAATATGAGTGTGTTGGGCTAATGCAACTAAAACCAGAAGGGTTTGAACAAATTTGAATCAAAGATTCAAATTTCAAACTCAAGCATGGCCTTTTAAAGTGCTTTTCCTTGTTCTGCTTGAAACATCAATTTAACTTGTTTGATCATGCATGAAAATGGTACAGATGGATAGATTGGATTTTTCTGATCATTTTTCATATATAATTTGTCCAAATTGGAGTTACAGAATAAAAGTTATGAATTTTTGAAGTTTAAATAATATTCTGGAATTTCCTGATTAAATTTAAATCCAGAAATTATAATTATTGCGCCAGCATGACGTCAGCATGACGTCAGTGGTCAACTGCGGCTGTCTGGGGTCAAACCTGACGTGTGGGGTCCACACGTCAGTGACAGGGGGGTTAAACAGGGTTAGTTTAATCCTAATTAGGGGTTAGTGGCGCTGGGGGCCCACTGTCAGTGTCAGGGGGTTAACCATTAGTGGTTAGCACTAATCCTAATTAGCTACAGGGCTGGGCCCACCTGTCAGGGACTCAGGGGGGGTCCTGCCGTGGTCAAAGTGGGTCAAACCCACCGGCGACGTGACGCCGGCGAGGCCCGAGACGGCGGCGCGACGCGGGATCGCGCTACAGGGCACGGGCGAGGCCGTGCTTGGGCTCGTTGGAAAGCTCTTGCTCCCGCGCGTCGAACGGTGGCCGTGGCTGGGCCTGGGGTGGCCGGAGTCGACGGCGGTGAGCTCGGCTGTGGCCGCCGGAGTTCGGGTGTGGTCGGGATCGGTGTTGCAGGGGGTTTGGGGAGGCGTTAGTGCGTGCTGCGTGCTCCTAGTGAGGTGTGGAGCACGATAGTGTGCTCGGTTGGGTGCTACGGTGACCGTGGCCACGACGGCGACATCGCCGGCGGTGTCGAGCTTAGGAGCTCAAGGGGGCGGCAGCTACAGAAGGCTAGGGACGACAGGGCAAGGGGGAATCGAACCAGTGGCTCACCGCGGAGCTGCAGGGACGGTTGGCGGGCTCGGGGACGCGCTGGAGACGGCAAATTTGACGGCGACGATGGTCGGAGCCCGAAGAGGGGAACGGCGATGTGGCGGCGATGCAGTGCTTCCGGGGAGCTATGGGTCGGTGGAGAGGGAAGAGGGTTCGAGGCGGAGCTCCTGAGCTAGTCGGGGGAGCGAGGGGTGGCCGGAGACGGCTGCTGTGGCGAACGGCGGCGAGGGTGGTGTTCGGCCGTGTGAGAGAGAGAGCGAGGGAGAGGAGGGAAGAGCCGGGGGGGAGAGTGAGAGAGACCAGGGGGGAGGCGTGGCGTCGTCCAGGGACATCGAGGCGAGGAGGGGAGGGCAGGTAGGCAGGGAGAGAGGTGGCGTGGCGCGGTGACGCGCGCGCGCGCCGGCCACACTCCCCTCCCTCTGTCGGGACGAAGACGACACAGGAGGGAGACGGGCTGGGCCGCCTGCTGGCTGGGCCGGCCAGCTGGCTGGGCTGCACAGGGAGGAGCCCAGGTAAGCTTCTCCCTTTTATTTTTTTTCTGTTTTCTAATTTCTGACATTTGTTTTGATTTAAATAATATATTAAATCATTTATTTAACTTATGCCAATTTTTGCAGGAGCTATATATATTATTCCAGAGCTCCTTTATATTTGGCATAATATTTGGACATATATTAATATATATAATTAATATATTTCCAATGCAAATATTTATGCATTAATTCCAAATGCCCAAAATAAATACCTATGAGCTCTTAAAAATATTGGTTTGATTTTTATCTCTGTCCAATATTTTCAGAGAGCAACATGAGCATTTTCTTGGACCCTTTTGGAGAAATTTTTATTTGGGTCATTTCCAAAATGATTCTGAGGGTTTCACAGATCCCCATTTCAAGTTTCTGATGAAAGAGTAAACATGATGCAACACTCTAATGCATGGCTAACTAGGATGTGACAACTCACCCCCACTCAAAAGAATCTCGTCCCGAGATTTGGGTTCCTCCGGGAAGAAGGCAGGATACTCGAGTCGAAGACGATCCTCCCTTTCCCAGGTTGCTTCATCCTCCGAATGGTGCGACCATTGAACTTTGAGAAACTTGATATTATGACGTCGGGTGGTACGTTCGGCCTGATCGAGGATACGAATGGGGTACTCTCGATATGTAAGATTATCTTGGAGATCAAGCGTTTCGTGGTCCACTTCACGGATAGGATCCGAGAAGCAACGCCTGAGTTGAGAAACGTGGAAGACATCGTGGACCCTGGAGAGGTGCGGAGGTAGTTCCAACTGGTAGGCAACTCCTCCTCGTTTGGCAAGAATGCGAAAAGGTCCAATGTAACGAGGAGCCAATTTGCCTTTGATACCGAAACGATGGGTTCCCTTCAGAGGGGTGACCCGAAGATAAGCCTTCTCGTCAACCTCGAAAGTCATAGCCTTATGTTTTCGGTCATATTGACTCTTTTGACGAGATTGGGCTGTTTTCAACTTTTCACGAACGATGCGAACTTGTTCTTCTGCTTCCTGAATCATGTCCGGGCCAAAGAATTGTCTTTCCCCGGTCTCTGACCAGTTAAGGGGTGTTCGACACCGTCGTCCATAGAGAACTTCAAAAGGGGCTTTACCCAAGCTAGATTGATAGCTGTTGTTGTAAGCGAATTCGGCAAATGGAAGGCACTTCTCCCAGTCCATTCCGAATGAGATAACAGAGGCTCGAAGCATGTCTTCTAGAATCTGGTTGACGCGTTCCACTTGACCACTCGACTGAGGGTGGAAGGCGGTGCTAAAGGAGAGACGAGTCCCCATAGCATTTTGGAAACTTTCCCAAAATCGAGAGGTGAAAAGACTTCCTCGATCCGAGTTAATTTCCAAAGGAACACCATGGAGGGACACTATTCGGGAGATGTATAAGTCTGCCAGCTGGCTAGCGGTTATACTCTCACGAACAGGTAAGAAATGAGCTACTTTGGAAAGACGATCGACAACGACGAAGATAGCATTATTCCCTCTCTTGGTCCTGGGAAAACCGGTAATGAAATCCATACCAATTTTATCCCATTTCCATTCAGGAATAGCTAAGGGTTGAAGGGTGCCAGCAGGCCGTTGGTGCTCTGCTTTTACACGACGACAGACGTCGCAATTTGCAATATACTGAGCAATTTCTCTCTTCATCCTAGTCCACCAGAACCTCTGGCGTAGGTCCTGATACATCTTAGTACTACCGGGATGAATGGTGAGAGGAGATTCATGAGCTTCCTTAAGGATTAATCGCCTTAGGTTGCGCACTTTGGGAACCACTAGTCGATTCCCGAAGTATACGACTCCTTGATCATTAATGGAGAAACAATTCGCAATTCCTTTCTGAATGTTTCTCTTGATGCGGGAGATTCTCGGATCTACTTCTGTGCTTTGATAATTTGATCCGTAAGGGTAGGTTTTGCCACCAAGGTGGAAAGAAAACCTTGAGGTACAATGTGAAGGTTAAGCTTCCGAAATTCCTCATGGAGAAGCGGTTGACTTTGTTGTAACATCAGGTTGTTACAATAAGATTTACGACTTAGCGCATCAGCCATGACGTTGGCTTTCCCTGGGGTATAGGTTATTCCTAAGTCGAAGTCTGTGATCAATTTAACCCAACGTCTTTGCCTGAGATTCAGATCCGGTTGGGTGAAAATGTACTTCAGACTTTGGTGATCAGTGAATATTTCGCAACGATTACCGAGGAGGTAATGTCGCCAGGTCTTAAGTGCATAGACTACGGCTGCAAGCTCTAGATCATGAGTAGGATAATTCTCCTCATGTGGGTGCAATTGCCGTGAAGCGTAAGCAATTACGTGTCGATCTTGCATGAGAATGCAACCTAGTCCTTGTCGCGAGGCGTCGCAGTAGATAACAAAGTCCTTGGAGAAGTCTGGCGGTACCAGCACGGGAGCAGAGGTCAGGCGTCTTTTCAGTTCCTGAAAGCTGTGCTCACATTGTGGAGTCCATTCGAACTTTTTATCTTTCTTGAGGAGTTCGGTTAGAGGTTTAGCAACTTTGGAGAAGTTCTCGACAAAGCGACGACAATAGCTCGCTAAGCCTAGAAAACTCCGAACTTGCTTGACCGATTCAGGTGGAGTCCAATTAAGGACGGCTTGAACTCGCTCAGGGTTAACAGCAATACCTTTACCAGATATTACATGACCCAGATAGGTCACTTCTGACAACCAGAATTCACATTTAGAAAATTTGGCATAAAGGCGATGCTCTCGAAGTTTCTTCAACACTAGCCTTAAATGTTCGGCATGTTCTTCCTCGTTCTTGGAGTAGATGAGTATATCATCGAGGTAAACCACGACGAATTTATCCAAATACTCCATGAAGATTGAGTTCATTAACCGAGAAAAGGTGGCTGGAGCGTTGGTTAAACCGAAGGACATGACGGTGTACTCGTATTGGCCATAACGAGTAACAAAGGCCGTTTTAGGAATGTCCCCGTTTCTGATTTTGATTTGATGGTAGCCCAACCTCAAATCCATCTTGGAGAAGACTGAGGATCCAGCGAGCTGATCATACAGATCGTTGATCCTGGGAAGTGGATATTTGTTCTTGATTGTGACCAAATTGACAGGTCGGTAATCTACAACCATCCGGTCCGTACCATCCTTCTTCTTGACGAATAGGACGGGGCAAGCCCACGGAGATGAACTAGGGCGGATGAAACCCTTTTTCAAGGATTCATCGAGTTGTTTCTTAAGCTCGGCTAGTTCTAGTGGTGCCATCTTATAAGGTCTTCTAGCAATCGGAACGGTTCCGGGGATGAGGTCGATTACGAACTCAACATCCCTGTCAGGTGGAACACCTGGCAATTCCTCTGGAAAGACATCCGGGAAGTCACGGACTACCGGAATGTCCTCAAGGTCTGGCAAAGGGCTGGCGTTAAGAGAATATAATTGTCGCTTGGCTATTCGGGTCAAGACATTGACTATCTTCCCCGAAGGATGGGTGAGTTGAACAGTCCTAGAGAAGCAATCAATTTTGGCTTGATGAGCTGACATCCAGTCCATACCCAAAATGATATTAATATCTGAAGATTTAAGGGCTATCAAAGACGCGAGAAAAACAAGTCTGTCGACTTGGATTTCATTTCCATAACTTACCCTAGAGGTCTGCCATCTAGAACCAGGGGTAGAAATTTCCATAGTGGATGGCATGTCACAGAATGCAACGTTATGCAAACGAGCATAATTTTCGGATATAAAAGAATGAGAGGCTCCTGTATCGAAAAGAACAGATGCCGGGTGGCAATTTACAAGAAGCGTACCGAGAACGACGTTGGGATCCTCTTGAGCTTCTTCGGCAGAGATACAGTTGACATGGCCACGTGAAGCGGTGACCGGTTTGGCGTGGAATATTTTCCCTGTCGGCTTGCCACGGCCAACAGCTTTAGCAGATTGGTTGGGGTTGGTCTGAGGACACTCACGCATATAGTGACCAGATTCCCCACACTTGAAACAAGTCACGGAACTGGTACGTGGAGGAGCATTATTGATTGGACCCCCATAGGGCTTGGCTGGAGCAGACTGTTGAACGGGGCGAGGCGCCTGGAAAGATGGCCTCGGTGTGAACCTGGGTGGCAGGGCGGTGTTGGGTACCCACACGCGGCGCTTCTGAGGACCAGCACCGGATGAGGAACCCATATCACGGCCATGCTTGCGTGTTGCGTCATAGTCAGTCTGACCAGTTTCAGCACTGATGGCTTTATTGACAAGTTTCTGAAAAGATGTGCACTCATGCAGACGGAGGTCGCGGCGAAGCTCAGGACTAAGTCCCTTACGGAACCTTGCTTGCTTCTTGGCGTCAGTAGAAACTTCCTCGGTTGCATATCGTGCGAGATTACCAAACTCCCTGCTATAAACATCCACAGAAAGTCGGCCTTGGGTGAAATTGCAGAATTCCTCACGTTTACGGTCCATGAGACCCTCCGGAATGTGATGTTCACGGAAAGCCTCGCTGAACTCAGCCCAAGTAGTGACATGGCCCGCTGGGCGCATAGCTCCATAATTCTCCCACCATAGACTGGCGGGGCCTTCAAGATGATATGCAGCAAAGGTGACCTTGTCAGCCTCCGCTACCAGCGCGGAACGCAGTTTGTGAGAGATACTGCGAAGCCAGTCATCAGCGTCGAGAGGCTCGACGGAGTGGTGGAACGTGGGTGGATGTAATTTGATAAAATCACTGAGTGACACCACGTTAGTCCTCTGATGGTGTGCTGTGTTCTGTTCAATACGCTCCAACAAACGGTTGGTCTCCCGCTTGTTTCTCTCAGCTTCCATCATAACCTCGGCTAGTGAAGGAGGATGAGGCAGATTTGCATCCCTGACTTCACTGCCTTCGGCCTGCTCTTGAGGAGCAGGGTTAGTGCGCGTGTTGACCATCCTAGGTAAACAAGACAATGATTTAGTCAGGATGATAAAATTCCGACATAGGACACATAATGTAAGGAATAACTCGGAATGCAAGATGATCATCCGTATGACATGGTAGATACAGAAACTGCTTCTTTTATTCCATCGTCATACACACCATACAGGGTTTAGTACAAGACCAAACAAAGTACTAATACGGTGAAAAGAGGATTACATCTCATCGGAGGCATCCCAAGCTCCTATACATTATTTTTCTACACCTCCGGAAAGAGTACAAACTAGGTCATATCCCACGAGTCACGCGGGACGATAGAAGACACAGCTAGTGCGAACTAGTGATACTACCACTAACTCAGACCGATCCGTAGTAGTCCTCGTAGAAGTCACCTCCATAGCCTGGAAGCTCAACATGATCATCCGGAAACAGACGGTCTCGCGGAGCTTGTGGACCATAGGGGCTAGGATGAGGCCTTGGACCAACAGACGGTGGCCTGCGGGGACCGCGAGGTGGGGTGATGCCTCCTACATCACGCCAAACCATCACGTCCGGCAGAGCAGATCTCACAGGATAGAGATCGCGCATATCTGAATATCCAGCTTGCACCGCCGGTGCGAACCGAGTCAAAGTGGCCCAGTGGTCAGCACGGGTATTGAAGAGCTCTAACCTCAAGGCCCGATTTTCACGGTCCTTATCCTCGAGCATCTCAGCAGTGGTGCGAGTCCGTGAATCCTCCTGAGTGGGGTCAGCATAAATAGCCTGGAGATACCCTTGTGCTCCCGGAAGTGATCCTGGCATATACCGGAAATCAGAGTCCCGAAATAAACCAGATCTGACTCGCATAATGGTCATCATAGAGTAGGCGGCGTCCTGCACAGCCATCTCAATAGTAACCCCGAGTCCATAGGAGCAGTGAAGAGGCTCGGTGGATCCAGGATAAGATGGAAATATCCTGACAGTGCAGAGATACTGGCTTTGGTTAAAGTCTCGGAATTGCTCTTCGACCGTGTACTCGGGATACCAGCGGTATCCAGCCTCAGTCATTACCCTGACCAACTTGGCAGTATGGCCGGGTACATCTAGACATCGAGTCAGGCGAACCACTTGATTGAGGTCGCGAGTGGCCATCTGAAAGCACAATCATAATGCAAAGGCATTAGAATTTCTAGCAAAATTTCGGCAGCATAACAGCTGTAAATGCTCAAAAAGGATTTTGAGACATTTGACAAAGGATTTCGTACACACTCAACATCATCATATCAAAGTTCTGAAACCATTCTAGCAACATAATGTGGTAGTAGAACTGAACTAGGCTTGTAACCATCAAACTTATAAGGTACTACTGATTAGTAACTCGTGATCCTGATAGAGAGAACAGATCCTAATTCCTTAACCCCCGGTGGAAGAATGGACTGACTCAGATCAGAAAGTCATAAGATAAAGGAGTAAAAAGAGCCTTACGTTCCAACCCACAAACAATTCCCCTACATATAACTAAAGAATTTCTAGACTCAACATCGACCAGTTTGGCTTGGAGAACCTACAGGCAGTCCGGCTCTGATGCCAACGCTGTCAGGACCCCGACTCGATGTCACATCGATCTAGCCGGTAACACCTCATATCACTTTGCGGCCTCACGCACGGTATCCCCACGGGTGTCGCCTTACCTTTGCCCGGGACCGTTTGCGCCTTTTGGCTCACGTATATGATAGTGTCGCTAGCATCCATATGATAAGGAGCCCGGGCTGACATGACTAGTCGTAAACCCAAAGTGGCACAGACTTACAGGGACAGGCATCCATGACCCAGCTTCGAACGTGTCGGTCATCAGCAAGTGGGTCCGGGCTGTAGCGCTGGGCTAGCAGGACTCCGGTAAACCGGGCTGTAGCGGGCTAACAGGACTCCGGTACTCAAAGCGTGACATTTCCCCGAAGGGACAGACACAGGAACGAAGAAGGACACATGCCGGCCAGCCTAAGTGTTCCAGAGCAGTAGCAAGCTACCATGGCTCAGCGGTAACACTAGGAGACATTTCCCGGTAAGAGAGGCTACTAAAGATAAACAACTAGATAGTCAGATCCCACACATACCAAGCATTTCAATCATACACACAATATGCTCGATATGTGCAAATACAACGAAGCATCACAACATGACTCTACGACACAAGTACTTTATTTAAGGCTCAGGGAGCCATACATAACATACACAAAGGTACGGGTCTCACGACCCAACATACAAGTCATACAGTCATACAAACCAGCAGCGGAAGTACATTGTCTGAGTACAGACAACTAGTAAAATAAAAGAGGCTTGGAAAGCCTAGCTATACTACGTGGTCCATCACAAGCTCAGGGTCACCACCTGGGTCCTTAGCCTACTCGTTGATGTCAACGTCTACATAGAACCCATCAGAAGGGGTTGCAGCGTCTTCTGTAAAAATGTAGATTATAGCAACATGAGTACAAAGGTACTCAGCAAGACTTACATCAGATCCTACATACATGCATATTATCAAGAAGGGTTGGTGGAGTTATTGCAGCAAGCCAGCTTTGACTCTTGGCTAGACTATCCTACGATACTCCAACTTGAAATGGTTTTGCGCACACGAGTCCACTACTCACCACTTCAATACACTACCGAGGATCCACCTCCGTCTTCCTACGGAAGGGCCATCCTCGGCACTCACACTTATCTTGAGGCTTTTAGTAGTTTCCATTTACTTGTCTATGAACTGTATCGGCAACCAAGTAGTCCTTTACCGCGGACGCGGCTATTCGAATAGATCATGTTAACCCTGCAGGGGTGTACTTCTTCATACACGCTCTCACCACTTACCGTCGTTTACACGACATGTACTCGGCAACCTTCAAGCGGAAGCCCAACGTGGGTGTCGGCCACGACCTACCTAATCACCTAAGCCTCCAGTCCAGGTTTGTCGCCTATTCAGGTTCCATCCGCAGGGAGTCCGGCCGAGGTTTCCCATACGGCCCCGAACGATGTGAACAGGGTTCCCGAGATACCTAACGGGTATTCGGTACACCCGGCCACGTACCTACCGCATCACAGCCCACCCCTACGGTCAGCGCTGTCCACGGCCTCCAGTAGGCTACAAACACCAGAAACTACTTGCAACTCCTGGACGGAGAACTAGGGTGAATAAGAAGCCGAGAGGGTCCATTGGTTTCGGGCCCAATGCATGGTAGTAGCTGATTCTTAAATCACACATACAGATCTCAGTGCTTAAGGTCGGCTTCAATGAAACAACCCACCATGTACTCCTACATGGCCTCTCATCGATACCTTTACCAAATCGTGTTCACCACACCACTCTCATTACCGACATAATCATTTCACTCTAGCCCATCACCCAGATGAACCAGACCTGACACGACTCTAAGCATAGCAGGCATAGCAAGGTAGGAACAACACATACATATGGCTCAATCAACTCCTACACATGCTAGTGGGTTTCATCTAGTTACTGTGGCAATGACAGGTCATGCAGAGGAAAAGGGTTCAACTACCGTAGCACACAGCAGTTTGAAACGCGTTGTCTTAATGCAGTAAAAGAGAGCAGGAGCGAGAACATGGGATTGTATCGATATGATCAAATGGTTGGTTGCTTGCCTGATGGTTCGATGCACTGATACGGTTCTTCGTTAGGGTAATCACGGTACTCCTCGGAGGCAGAACCTGTCGTAAAGGACAGCGATGCACAAACATCACCAAACAATATGCGACAATATGATGCATGCATGAAACATGGCAATATGAGTGTGTTGGGCTAATGCAACTAAAACCAGAAGGGTTTGAACAAATTTGAATCAAATATTCAAATTTCAAACTCAAGCATGGCCTTTTAAAGTGCTTTTCCTTGTTCTGCTTGAAACATCAATTTAACTTGTTTGATCATGCATGAAAATGGTACAGATGGATAGATTGGATTTTTCTGATCATTTTTCATATATAATTTGTCCAAATTGGAGTTACAGAATAAAAGTTATGAATTTTTGAAGTTTAAATAATATTCTGGAATTTCCTGATTAAATTTAAATCCAGAAATTATAATTATTGCGCCAGCATGACGTCAGCATGACGTCAGTGGTCAACTGCGGCTGTCTGGGGTCAAACCTGACGTGTGGGGTCCACACGTCAGTGACAGGGGGGTTAAACAGGGTTAGTTTAATCCTAATTAGGGGTTAGTGGCGCTGGGGGCCCACTGTCAGTGTCAGGGGGTTAACCATTAGTGGTTAGCACTAATCCTAATTAGCTACAGGGCTGGGCCCACCTGTCAGGGACTCAGGGGGGGTCCTGCCGTGGTCAAAGTGGGTCAAACCCACCGGCGACGTGACGCCGGCGAGGCCCGAGACGGCGGCGCGACGCGGGATCGCGCTACAGGGCACGGGCGAGGCCGTGCTTGGGCTCGTTGGAAAGCTCTTGCTCCCGCGCGTCGAACGGTGGCCGTGGCTGGGCCTGGGGTGACCGGAGTCGACGGCGGCGAGCTCGGCTGCGGCCGCCGGAGTTCGGGTGCGGTCGGGATCGGTGTTGCAGGGGGTTTGGGGAGGCGTTAGTGCGTGCTGCGTGCTCCTAGTGAGGTGTGGAGCACGATAGTGTGCTCGGTTGGGTGCTACGGTGACCGTGGCCACGACGGCGACATCGCCGGCGGCGTCGAGCTTCGGAGCTCAAGGGGGCGGCAGCTACAGAAGGCTAGGGACGACAGGGCAAGGGGGAATCGAACCAGTGGCTCACCGCGGAGCTGCAGTGATGTGCAGTACCGAGAGGGCCCAGAGATACCTCTCCGACAATCAGAGTGGCAAATCCTAATCTCGATCTATGCCAACTCAACAAGTACCATCGGAGACACCTGTAGAGCACCTTTATAATCACCCAGTTACGTTGTGACGTTCCGGTATTCGGGAGTTGCATAATCTCATAGTCATAGGAACATGTACAAGTTATGAAGAAAGCAATAGCAGTAAACTAAAACGATCAAGTGCTAAGCTAACAGAATGGGTCAAGTCAATCACATCATTCTCCTAATGATGTGATCCCGTTTATCAAATGACAACTCATGTCTATGTCTAGGAAACATAACCATCTTTGATTCAACGAGCTAGTCAAGTAGAGGCATACTAGTGACACTCTGTTTGTCTATGTATTCACACATGTACTAAGTTTCCGGTTAATACAATTCTAGCATGAATAATAAACATTTATCATGAAATAAGGAAATAAATAATAACTTTATTATTGCCTCCAGGGCATATTTCCTTCAGAATCAACCCAAACTTGTTTGTTATACTTTGAGATAATATCGCTATGAGTCAATTGCTATAACACATAGTGTTAACTTGTATTTTAGTTCCTTAAACCATGAGATGTCATAGTCACTTTTTGCTGTACTATGAGCTTTAGGGTTGATCAAACGTCATCAGTAACTTGGTGATCATAACGACAACTTACAGGTTGATTGAAAAATTTGACAAGGGACATGATAGCTCAAGAGTGAAATCTGCTCCTCCAACGACGGAGATATATTCTTAGGTCCCTCTTGGTGTGACGACATCCATCATGATCTGGCCAGACACACTTGACTTTGTCACAGGGATGCCGGAATACGACAACGAGAAAGAAGAACAAAACTAGTAACGAGGATACAGGTATACTGAGCAATTGTATGACTCAAGAGGATACCGATATATCTCACCTCGGGTTTTGTAAAGTATCACAAAGCAAAAGAAAACATCATGATAACCAAAGGTTCACATGACATTCGTGTAATCATAGGGATCGATATGGACATCCATGATTCCGCTATCGGTCATTGAACGAAGGGGTTTCGTTCATGTCTATGATTTACCGAACCTACATGGTCACAAGCTTAAGGTAATCACGATTTGTTGAGTATTAGTAGGACGGGAGCATCGAGGATTTATTTGTGAGATAGTTTCATTGATATTTGAATAGTTCCGAGAGGCCGGAAGTGTTTCATGGTTTTGTGGTCATCAGAAGGGTTTCAGAGTTTATCAGGCAATCCCGGGTATTCCTGATAATTAATATATAGATGAAAAATGTTTTCGATCATGTTAAATTATACTATAAAAGGCTCTAGTGGGCTTCTATAATTAATTAAATATCATCTAGCCTTAAAGGGGCTAGTGGTGGAAGGAAACTTGGGCCATGAAGGCCTAAGTGGAGGTGCGCCCCCTTTCCTTGGGGGGGGGGAGGGGGGGTGATTGGAGTGGGGGAGGAGTTGGTGCGCCCCAAGGGGGATTTCCCTCCTTGGTGGTTGTCCTCTCTTTCCCCTCTAACCTATATATAGTGGAGGTATTGGCCCTTTTCTTCATACAAGTTTCTAGTCCAACAAGTTTTAATTGAGATAATTAGAGCTAATTCTAGTTACTCTAATCCTCATAATTAGAAGTCTCAAGTGACTCTAATCTTCTCCTCTAATTCTCCGGCGGCGATTAGTTCTGTACGGCGAAACGCTGTCGGATCGTAAAGACCGTACACTTTGCAAACTGTAAAGAGGTCGTGCTTTCGGTTTCGGTTCGAGGATCGTTCGAGGGTGGTTCATGGGATCGTTCATCGATGGTTTGAGGGGCTCCAAATACGATCTACATCGACTCGTCTGCTTCCGCTACATACTCGGAGTTGGTAACGATCATGATCCAATCCCCCAATGCACCTTCATATTGTTCCTGGGTGTTTGTAGGCCGGTATTTTTGTTTTCTACTACGTTTTCCAACATCATCTGCCTCTAATATTCCGATTTGGTGAAATCGGCTTTGAGCCGGAAGAGAGAGAAAATAAGGAGGAATGGCACCTCATGAACATGGCCCTGAACGAGGCCGCGACGGATGCTACCCCTGTGTCGGTCCCAGCTCCCATCCCCGCGCCAGCGATCATCCCCGTGGCATTGATGGGCTGGTCGCCGAGCACCATTACAAAGCTGAAAGACACAGACGTCAACAAGGTCCACGCTGACCCGCGCGAGATCGTGTAGCTGCCAGTGCCTATGCCGGACATAATAATTTTCACTCTGCACGTGCCCGCCCGAGCCCTTGCACTCGCTGCGCCGATCCCAGCGCACGTGCCTGCACCTGAAGCGTGCTCGCCTCAGCGTCGACTGCTTCCTTGCAGAGCCGCAAGTAGGCCTTCCCCGCTCGTTGATCACGCATGGACCGAGTCTTTGAGGCAAAAGTCGGGAACCTTCTAAGACTAACCACAATGGGAGTAACATAGGTAATAACATCACACATATCTAGATAAAATAGATGGTGTGGCAAGCAATAAATGAAGAAAGAGAGGCATGTGGTAACATAGCTAGTTACTATCAAGGCAAGATGAGTCTATATCTTAATAAATGAAGTGTTGCATGCTACAACACATATGTTACTCCTCACTATAGAGGTACTAGTAACATAGAGCAGTAAGAGCATCTCCAGCCGTTGGCCCCCCAGGGGGCGCCTAAAATCGCCGCCTGGGGGTGACCCGACGCAAAAAATGGGCCTGGGGGCGAGTTGGTCCCCAGCCGCCGCCCCCAGGCGCATTAAAAAAATAAAAATATATTGCAAATTTAGGCAAAGTTCGGCGAAGTTCGGCTACACGACAAATTTCGGCAAACTTGGGCATATATTAGACATGTTCGCGGATTTTCGTTACATACATAGCAAATATATAAACTAATCTAAAAAAACTGGCTAAACACCGAGTAGTCGCCGTCGTCGCCGCCATCGTCGGCCTTCTCCTCCTTGACTCGGGCGCCCCTGCTGGACCCCTCCTCGGCTGGTGGCAGCGGCGGCGCGTCATTGTCATCGCTGTCGTCGATGATGACGACTCCTCCTTCGTCGCGGCCTCGGCGGCGCTGCGCGAAGCGCCGCAGGGCGGCGCACTGGCGCTCCCCCGCCATCTTCAGGGAGTCCCGGCGTGCCCATTCAAGGGTTGCATCGTCGTCGAGCTCGACCTCGCCATGCTCCGTTTTCACGGCGGGGAGACCCAGCTCCGTCTTCACCGGCGCGAGCCCCGACTCCGTCTTCGGCTTGACGAAGCGTGGAGGAGGAGCCGACGAGGAGGCGCGACGGCCGTCCTCGCTGATGACGATGCCGACGTGGCGAGTGCGCCAGCCGAGCAACGTCTCGCCGCGGGCTCGGCCTTGACGTCGAGCAGCGTCGGAGTGCCGGAGGAGTGGGAGGAAGAGCGCGACGAGGAAGAAGAAGAGGAGGAACCGAACCTCCTTGGCGCCCATTGCCCGTCGCGTCGGCGGTGCGCCGGTGCGGCTGCCCTCGCCGGGGGTACGCCAACGGCGGGTTGTTGCCGCCCTCGAGGTGCGTCAGCACGCCCTCAAGTGTGCGGCCGGGGGTGCCCCACCATAGGTGGCGCCCCTCGTTGTTCTTCAGGCCACCGACCACCGGCGCGCCGTTGGTGGACGCCAGCCGCCGCTGCTGGTGGCGCTCGAAGTACGCCGCCCAAGCCGCGTGGTTGTCGATGACGTACTGGGGGAGGGAGAGCTCGGCGTCGGTGAGGGAGGCGTGCACGATCTCGACCTCGTCGGCGAAGTAGGAGGGTTTGGCCATGGCGTCGGGCAGCGGGGGAATGGGCACTCCCCCCTTGTTGAGCCTCTAGCCCGTCGGCCCGGCGCGCATGTCCGGCGGCGCCGGGATGTTCGCCTGGAACAGGAGCCACGACTCCTGTTCGCGGAGCGAACGACGGCCGAAGTCGTTGGCCGCCGCCTCGTCTCCGGGGAAACGCTCGGCCATCGGGAAAGGGGAGGGAGATGGAGGGGCTGGGCGGCGGCTCACGGGAGAGGGAGGGCTGAGGGAGAGGAGCTCGGCGGCGGCGCTCGGGAGAGGTAGTGCTCATCAGAGGCGAGCAAGGCCATATATAGCCGTGTCGGGTCCGTGTGTACGCGTCCGAGGGAGGGGAGGTGTCGGCGCGCCGTCCCGTGATGCGCCGCCCGTGAGGAATCAATGGCAAAGCTGACCGGTGGCAGCCTTGCCATTGATTCCCCGCGGGAAACCGAGGTGTTGGGAGAAGACGAGGCGGTGTCGCTGACGCGGCTGGCCCGCGGCTCCTTTGCGCCAAAAACGATTCGCCCGGCGCCCCCGAGCGCCCCGGGTTCGGGTTGGGTCCACCGGCGCGCGGCCCGAGCCGACGAAAACTGGGCCCTTGGGGGCACGTCTGGGCCGATTTTTTGGCGAAGTCGCCTGGGGGGCCTTGTTGGGGTTGCGGCTGGAGATGCTCTAACATGGGTAGTCTGAGGTGGCTTGAAAATCACGAGCAGATCCAACGGAAAGAGGCGGATCTTTTAGGATGTGTTTGGTTTGAGGGACAAGCTAGGGTGGTTGTGGGTATCCCCAACCACCTGGTCAAGGATAGCCCTTTTTTGTGTTTGGTTGGTTGGGTGAGGTTAACCCGTCTTTTGTTTGGTTTGAAGGACAGAACATGGTTGAGGATAGCCCTGGAGTGTTTGGTTTGAGGGATAAATGATGGATAAGGGTTGTGGTAACCCTTTTCACCGAGGTGGTCAGATTACCCCCATAGTGACATATATGATATGTGAAGTAATAATTTCAAAAAATAACTATACCACAACATACTAAAACAATAGTATAAACTAATTTGAACTCTGCCACATATAATAGTTCATCATTTGACATTTAACCAAGTGCATACAACTCATAGTTCAACAGTGCATAGAGTACTAAAACCTAATAGTTATACAACCCATAGTAATTCTCTTGGTTGTCATCAAAAGTACAAGTTAATCATCACATATGCAATCACCATCATTCATGTTCTCCCAAAGACCATAGTAAAGAGCAAGGAAATCCAAACTAAAATCTGGGAGTACTTTCTTGTTCTCCCAAAGTCATCACATATGCAATCACCATCATTCATGTACTTTTTTTGGTTTGGGCTCTTCAAGCAGGGGTTTCTTGGCTATGTCTTCTTCAAGATTAATCACTTCTGTACCAAGAGGGTCATTTGAGCATTTTGCATATTGCCCCGTGGCCATGCTTCCTCCAGCAATAATCACATAAAGAAAGAAATTCAGCAAGTGTTTGGACATTGAGACAATATTATAACAAGTATTTGAGCTTAAAGAAAAAAATTACAGCAAGCATTTGACATTATGAAACCCATTACGGCAAGTACTTTCACATAAAGAGAATTTCAGCAAGCCTTTGGACATTGAGATACTAATTACAGCAAGTATTTGAGCATAAGGAAAAAATGCAGCAAGCAAATTTAGGTTCTAGTAATCACATGACACTTGAACATGTGCACAAAAATAATTCAATTGCACACCATCTATGTACAAAATAATGATTTATTTGGAACTAAAAGATGTTTAACTATGGCCAAATAACCTCAGATTGAAGGTGCTCTGCTCCAAGTTATACTCATAGTACTCTGCTACAGACTGCTTACAAAGAATAGAATAGGATTTATGGCTTCAAATCACCTGCAATAGACAAAGAATAATCATTAACATGGAGCACAAATGCATGCTCACGCATCCAGTAACCTGCTACAAGCCGAACTCAAGACCACACGCAGGCTTGCTCATGCATGCACCAGACATGCATACAACCGCCATCCAACCCTCAATCTCCGGCCACGCACGCCACCTCAAGCCCCCAGCTGCCGGCCTCCTCGAGATCTAGCGGCGCCGCCGGCCACCTCCAGATCCAGTCATGCCGCTGGTTTAGATCCCAGCCGGCCGGCCGCCACACGCGATTGCTGGAGAGGCGGACGCGTAGGAGGAGGGAGGGCCGAGTAGAGAACCAACGAACTCACCTCTCGTGGCCTCTCTGCTAGATGAGCTGCCGCCGCCGCCGCACACGAGAGAGACGAACGATGGGGAAAAAGTGAGGGTTTCACCTGTTCGTGGTGGTGAGTGGGAGTCAGTAGGCGGAAAAACGATTCACGCATGAGCGGAGGGACGCACGCACGGGGTGGTTGCCGTTGTCCGCCACTTTTTCGCGGCTAGCCGCAACCCTGTTTTTCACGAATATTCCAGGCATCTGGCTGCCTCTGTCTCTCCTTGACACAGATCCAAACGGGTGGTACCTATTGTAAAAAGAGGCTATTCCTGTCTCTAAGGCCTTATACAATGGGAGGTGCTTAGAAAAATACTTAGAAAAATAAATCGAATTTTTTTGAAGCACTGCTTAATTAAGTGTCTATCCTGTACAAATAAGCACCGATGCTTAAAAAAATCTGATTTATTTTTCTAAGCACCTCCCATTATACAAGGCCTAAAAGGATAGCGCTGCAACCAAACGCATCCTTAAAGGTTCCTCAAACCATCCCCCAAATATTTCCTACCAGCAATGGATCACACCGGGGAGCACCTCGACCCCGCAGCCTCGGCGTCCGCGTCCGCGCCCGCATCCGTCGCGGAGGTCAACGCGTGGCTGGCTTCCCTGGCAGCGGAGGGCGGCGGAGTGGGAGGGCGCGGCGGTGGGGCGGTGGTCTCCGAGCTATCGCTGGGCCCCGACCCCACGCCGCGCGGGGTATCCTATCTCCGCGCGCTCGCGGCGGCGTCGCAGGCGCGGTCCCACGCAGCCGGGATCGCTGCTTCGGGGCTGCGCGCGCAGGCCGCGGAGTATCAGGCGGAGGCAGCGCGCTTGCGGGAGGCGCTGGAGCGGGCCGGCCTTGCGCGGGACGCGCTCCCTCCGCCTGCTGCGTCGGCCGCGCGCGCCGTCGCCGCTGTCGCGAACCTCCTGGCCATCCGCGACACCGAGATGAGCAGGTCACTCGTGGTTAGGGTTCCGAGTTTCGTTTATTTCTCTCACGGACCTAATGAGTTTTAGATCTAGGCCTCTGATGGGAAGAATCATTCATGGCCACTTTTATCCCGAAATTGGATGAATTCCGACGAATGTGCCATTTCAGTGAGCAGGGTGTTTGCCTGTGTTACGGGTGTATGTATTTTAGCCAAATAGAAAGACCGGTCCTGTAAGCGCCCTGCTAGTTTGCATTCGAGCTTGCTTTGGTCTAGTCTGTGCATTGCGTCCGTATTCTGCAACGGTATCATCAAAATTGGCCAGGCTTATCTCAGTCTCTGAGCATACTCGAATCAAACCTGAGTGAGCTCTGCTTGAAGCTCAAGCTTGAAATACTGTAGCACATCATAGTGGGGAATCCTGAGTATTGGTTGTTGATCCAGTGGCGAAATTTGCATGATACTGGGAAATGCAGAGCATCAATATCAAAAGATGGAAACAAATACGAAAAAAAGACGATTAAATCAGAAAGCTTCGACTGGTTGAATACTTCTGTTGGAGCTAGGGACATGACTAGCAAGTGCAATGTAGCATCTATTTGACCGGGGAGTTTCTGAGAGACTGGACCTGGGAGAAGCAAGATGCTTTCCTGTCCATAAAGACACACAATATTAGCAAGGGGTGTGAGTGCTTTCAGTGAGGGTACAATGCAGTTAGGATTGTAGTGTTTGGGGAAAAAGGATTGTGAGCCTTGTGAAAAATATAAGATGGGGAAACTAACTAATTAAGATGAGTTTATGCATATGAGCACTTATCTAGCCACTGTGCTCGGCTCTTTCAAAGGATTGACGTCTGAGTGCATGCTTGGGCTTGTCTTGGTTTGAGATCTTGTCGGCCTTGAGTTTTACCTGGCTTGAGCCGAGCCCAAACTTTTTTGACAACCCCACTACTACTTACTACTTACTAAGCCTTTTGTCCCAAACAAGTTGGGGTAGGCTAGATATGAAACCCTTTCACGAGGACTTCCCAGGAGGCCACCCATCCTAGTACTACTCTCGCCCAAATGGGTTTCATACCCAAAGGACTGGCTAGTTTTTACGTTGGCTCGCCAAGCCTATCACAACCCTTAGATATGAAACCCTTTCACGAGGACTTCCCAGGTGGTCACCCATCCTAGTACTACTCTCGCTCAAATGGGTTTCATACCCATGGGACTGGCTAGTTTTTACGTTGGCTCGCCAAGCCTATCACAACCCTCCTCCTTTACCTGGACTTGGGACCGGCTATGCCTAGAAGACATAGGCGGAGTTTTTGACAATCCCACTGAACTGAGAATATTAATGTTTGCGGGTAGTATAGGGAGTATGCATGTGATTTTCTCGGTGCTTCAATTTTTCTTATAAGTTTGAAATGGTGGCTTTGCAGCTTCGTGGTGGCCAGTGCAGATTTATGGCTGAGGAGAGCAGAGGTGGAGGAGAAGAGGGACAAAGTGCATAAAGAGTCAAAGGCACTTCTTGATTACACAAGGAAGGCCATCACCAAGCTTACCGAGCTCAAGAGGTGATTTGATAGTCGTTCAGTTATTAGTTACTTAAGGAGTACTTACTAATCATCACCAACTAGATCTTTGTGAAGAATGTAATATAGAATAATCTGTTTACAGGATGCTGGAGAAATTTAAAAATGATGTGGAGAAGCAACAAGTGGAGCAAACGGCAGACTGGCAGACAAAATTGGTCATGATGGACTCGAAGGAGCGGCAATATATCCTCCAAGTCTCAAATTACAAGGTAAGTTGTGTTCTGTGAAGTTTGTAATCTGAGTATGGATTAAGGGCATGTTTGGTTCATAGCTAACTTTGTGGCTTTAGATACAATTTTGGCCAAGAAAAAGCTGCCCACAATTGTGTCAAGATGTGGCGAATAGTTGACTCTTATGACCCATGGGCGATAGGATTATTAAGGCGTGCAAACCGTGGCTGGAAACCAAACGGACCCTTACTTCTTAGTTCTTTGATATTGACCTGCTTTATGTGGCCCACTCCGAAACAAACTTGTATTGGCAGTTTGCACCGCTAAAGCCAATGGTGTTTTCTAGAAACTGTCAACCCTTGGATTCTAGAAGTTTCCCGCAAGTTATCATTTCGTTGTAAAATGAATTAGGCATGGTTAATGTATACAACAACAACAACAACAAGAACAACAAAGCCTTTAGCCCCAAGCATGGTACCATGGTTAATGTAAGATTATCAAAATAAATTTGTAGCTTCTGAATAAATTCTGTCACTTTACTTTTCAACTTGAAGAAGCAGAGGTCAGCTACAAAGCATGGATACGGCAGAAGCTGCTGTATTGGGGTCCTAGTACGGAGGGACACGGGGGTACGTACGGATACGCCAGGATACGCGTATCCTGCAGTATCCCATCTTCTCTGAAAAAAAAAGGGCAACCTGGTGCATGTAGCTCCCGCTTGCGCAGGGTCCAGGGAAGGGTCCGACCACTTTGGGTCTATAGTACGCAGCCTTTCCCTACATTTCTGTAAGAGGCTGTTTCCAGGACTTGAACCCATGACCTCATGGTCACAAGGCAGCAGCTTTACCACTGCGCCAAGGCTCCCCTTCAGTATCCCATCTTCTCTGAATAAAAAATAAAAGAGAAACAAATCATGACACGGCCTAGTACGGTTTGGACACAGTGGGACTCGGGATCCAGCCTCCAGCAACCGAGCCGCTATCTAGCCCTCCTTCCAACGGCTACCACGCTCGAGCAGGCAACCACGGCGGACGCTGCAAGGAAGAAGATCCAGGCAGAAAGGTAGAAGGCAAGGCGGCCGCCGACGAGGAAATTGCTCCGGACAGCGAGGACGACACGGACTGCAGCCGCCAGCAAGTAAGAAGATTTGGGCGGATGGGAAGGGATGCCACTGATGAGCAAGAAGGTACAGGCGGCAGAGCTGTGGTCTCATCTCCTCTCTACGGCGGCTGGAGGGAAGAGGAAGACGGGATAGGGAACGGCTGGAGGAGCTGACTTGTGTAAATTTGGTTCCTGAAAAGAATGAAACCTTTATGTACCAAGGTACACTACATGATAAACACTACTGGGAGGATGGCCAGGCTGCGCCGGCTTGGTTGGGAATTGGTTTAGATCATAGATGAGAGAGATGAACCTTGGGGGATAGCTGATTGGTTTCTGAGTGCTTAAGTAGGAAGATACAAGATGTGGCTTAATTTTCATTTTAAAAAAAACTGGCTTTATATAGCCGGTTCGGTATAGATTGTAAACAACAAACTGTGACACACTCAACCGCTTTGAAGACTATCCATAGCTACATGATAGCTAAACTACTTGATATCTTTCCTATAACTAACTGATAAGTGTGGATGCCATGGCCGGATAGCTGTAGTCCCAAGGTGCACCCCCCCCCCCCCCCCCCCCCCCTTAACCTGCACCCCTGACAGAAACCAATCATAAGATTTAAGCCTTCATGGAGGTGGACTATGGTGCTGCTAATGATAACTACTCAATCCCTGACATGAATTGACACGCGTCTTGAATATATATGCTATAGCTTAATATTTTCACGTGAGAATTGTGTGACGGGACCAAATTTTGCTTATACTACATGTCTGTCTGTTCTCTAGAGAGGGAGATATCTATATAATGTGCATTCATAGCAAAACAGTAAAAATGTTGAATGCTGATGAACTAAGTCATCCAGCTTTTATAATATTTTCATCCAACTAATTGGTAGACCTCGGTTTATTCACATTTTTCTTGATAATCGATATGCTCCTGCATCACCAGTTTCCAGTACTGTAATTATTACCTAGTGATGAACTAAGTAATATCGTCATGAATTGAAAAGCCAGCAATCATGGCCTTGTGTTTCTTATTGTACCACGAACATATCTTTTACACTATTTTAGTAGGGATGAAAATGCACCGGAAACTTTCATCTATTTCAGGAAAAATGTGCAAACAGAGCGTGCGGAAGTTTCCGTTTATTTTTTTTGTCACGAACACATTTACACTTTCGGCCCAACTCAACCTTGCTACCAAAACCCTAATCCTTTCCCTACTCCCATGACCCTTCTCTGCATCCCATTCTTCTTGAACAGTATTCCATTTCCGTATCGGCACGTGCGGAAGTTTCCGTTTATTTTTTGTCAATATAGCCAACTCCAGAAGAACACATATACACTTTTGGCCCAACTCAACCCTACTACCAAAACCCTAATCCTTTCCCTACTCCCATTCTTCTGGAACAGTATACCTTATTATGTTGCCAAAAGGGGAAACTCATGCAAAGTAGTATACCTTATTATATATCCATGATATATATCATAATAATTGTAGTCATCTTAGCAATTGAACTTGTTAGTTCCCTTGTGTTTTTTCTTTCTGGTTCTAGAGGTTTTTTAGTTGGGGGAACTTTCGTTTTGTATTTGTGTCCGCACCATATTTTGGCCTGTATTCATTTCCGGCAGTACCTGCTTCTCTATTCGTTTCCGGGATTTCTGCTAAAAAATACGGAAACTAATATGGCAGCGCATAGTTCTGTCCGTTTCCGCTCTGTTTTCATCCCTAATTTTTAGTCTAGGTTTAGGCAGAAGGCAGAGATGTTTCTCAAATAGTGCTCTAGTCTGGGGAAAGGTCAGATGGTTGTCAGTCTTATATTAGTGCCTGAGCTACATGAGCTATCTGTGTGCCCCTTTTTGGACCAACTTTGCGTATTACTCGAGTTACACACTGTTGTCTGATTACGAAATACATTTCCATACCTTTAGGGCCTCTTTGATTCACAGGATTCTTAAAACGCAGGAATAGAATGCCATGTCCTCTTGTATCGTACATGATTACTAAACTACTCCCTCCGTTCCAAAATAGATGGCTCAACTTTGTACTAATTTTAGTATAAGTACAAAGTTTGAGTCATCTATTTTGGAACAGAGGGAGTACATGAATTTGGATGGAAGAGTGTTTGATCGCACAGGAAAAACAGAGTAATTCTACCGAGAGGTTTGAGTGAATGGCAATTTCCTCCAGAGTGTAGCACAAATGAATCCTATGTTTTTTTAAGGATTTCAATCCTGTGAATCAAATGACCACCGTAGGAAAAATTACGAAGGATTCAAATCCTCCAAAAATCCTATGGAATTCCCTTGAATCAAAGGAGTCATTCACTGTCTTCTTTTCTCTATCAGGCAATGCTCAACAGAGTTGGATACACGCCAGAAATTAATCATTGTGTGTTGATGGAAATGGCGGAGCATAAGAAGGATCTTGAGAGGAAAACTAAACCCATTGCCGACACATTGCGTAGCTACCAGGATTTGCCTCCAGTATGTCTTTTGCCTCGTCTTTTTGTTCTTTCTTTTTTACTTTTGTTGCAATTCTTTGCTTATTCTTTGTCATCTGTGGCAACTGTAATCAGGATAAAGCTCTCGCTGCGTTAGCTATAGAGGACAAAAAGAGGCAGTATGCAGCTGCAGAGAAGTACCTTGAAGATGTGTTGCAATCTGCTTTAACAACACCTGGTCTATGATGTGGGTTTAACTAAATGTAAAGTTCTATTCGGGTGTCTAATGTCTTAGCATGCATTGATAGTGTAATAGTCATTCATTTTGTTGGAAGTTGTGACATCGTTATGTATTCTTGTAAAATCCATATTCTAGTGTTGTCCCAACTACGGCTAATTTTCATCATCGAAACTAAATTTTACGAGAGACAATAGACACTTCCCCAGGGCAGTTTGACCTGTTGTATTCTTGTTTTGTATAAACACTTGTGATTTTGGATGGGCATGATATTTGTATATTCTGTGAAATGTGATAATCTACTGGATTGATAAATAATAACACGGTATGCATGATCATGTTTCGGTTCACTTTCATATCTTCTTGCATCTACATACAAATAGTTATCCAAATTTGTCTTTTAAATATTGATATCAAACCCAATGCTCAGATTATCTCTCGCATTCTGCCATTTCTGTTGGAAGATCAAGATTTGTTTCAATTTGAATACTGGAGCGAACAAGTGTGCTGCTAAAATTTCCAGAATATTTCTTTCACATGACTTGTCATATTCTTCTTTCACCTTCCATCATCTTCATTTTACCTAGACGTTAGACCAGTTTCCAAGTGGTGCTTGGATAATTCATCTAAATAGAAGAGAAGTTATGTTTGTTTGCTTTTATCGTTTTGGAACTACTTTTATGTTCTTTGGAGTGTTGCATTCTCTATATACCGATCGCTTCTTAGTATACCTTGTTAGAGCAACTTCTTTTTTTTTTTGCGGGTGAAAAATAATTTTCATTTATCACTCAGGATCAATTTCCTTCTTACATAAGTCAGGCACCTCACTTGGTCCTGAACCCAACCATACAACCGTACGTTTCTTAATTCTACCAAAAGCAGCTAGGTGATGGCTAATACCATACTGCTCTCTGCGTGCATGAGCTAGTTTAACTAATCTCCCATCTCCCAGTAGTCTCCTAATCTGATCAGTAAGCATAGCATAACAAGACCGGTCCCTCTCCACTGCCTTGAGCATATTGAGCGCCATGAGGCTGTCCATCTCCAATTCTATGTGCTGCTGCGTCCACTCCAAAGCAAGGTTCAGGCCCTCCATACAGGCAAGGAGTTCAGCTTCTAGAGGCTCCGCACATGACCTCAGTTCCCTACACGATGAGAAGATAATCTTGCCGGAGCTATTCCTCAGGATCATTCCGGCGCCAGCCGTTCCTGTCGTGGCGCAAAACGAGCCATCGACGTTGAGCTTTGTCCAACCTGCAGCCGGAGGAGTCCATCATGGTCGCGTCCCAGCCGCACATGTACCACGCAATATATCTTTGCTCGACACCACTGCATCAACTACCTGCTTCCCTTTCGCCGGGTCTGCACTCGGATTGTTCTGTATGCCAACGAGCGAGTCAACGTAACTAAGGAGGAACCTCTTCGATGCTTCAACCGGTGGCGGCTGCTTGTGATGTGTCATCTCATTGCGTACGTGCCAGCATCGCCAACGTGTCATCATGAGCTCCATCCTCTCCGTGTCAGGGAGATCACAGAGAGTTTGGGTGAGCCACTCCAAGCCCGTCCGATGGAAGGTAGCAGCAGCAGGGATCCTTCAATGTTCAGCCATTGCTTGCCATAGCGCCACCGCCCTCGGGCACCTGCAAAAAGCATGAAACGTGTCCTCCGGCTCCATAGCACAAAGAGGGCATTGGTCAGAGACCTCCAGCCCTCGACGTTTTTTTATTAACCCAAGTGGGCAAACAATCTGTGAGTAGCCTCCAAGTAAAGGTGCGAACCTTGGGAGGAGCAGGGCACCTCCAAATAAAAGCCCAGACGGCTCGTCGCCCGTCCGGTGCCCCGCTCGCCGCGACTGATGAAGATCGAAGATGATCCTCTGAAGCAAGTCGATAAGCACTCCGCACCGAGAAGTTTCCATTACGCTCAGGACCCCATGCAAGGAGATCCTCGCCCAGCCGCGGTGATGTTCGAATCTTTGCTATCTCCACTGCGTCCACCGGTAAAAAGATGTCACGTACCACGCCCATCCGCCAAGCACCATGGTTGTCCAGCAGCTCACTCACCCGGCAAAGACGACATCGTCCCTGCGGTGTTACTGGCCTGCCACTACCATTCCTCGGGATCCAATGGTCACGCCATATTCTGATCGAGTTCCCGTTCCCCACGCGCCAAACCAGGCCAGATTTCAAGAGCTCCAGTCCATATTGCACACCCTGCCAAGTAGCTGAAGCCCCACCTGAGAAGACCGTGTCCTGTAGACTACCATTTCGGGCGCACAGGCTGTCCGGATTGGTCAAGAGCCTGGTTAGAACAACTTCAATCGGGCGACCTAATCGGATGCGTGCTTTGTTCGCCTTTTGTCCATTTGGGTCGGCCGTCCGCTCGTCGTCCGCCCTATTTTCATTTGGGTCGGCAGTGTGCCCAACGCGCAGACTCATTTTCGCCCGCGCGGCCAGGTTGCCATCGTTTTTCAAACATAAATTAAACAAAATACACACATTTACATAATTTCACAAGCAAACAAATATAGCATAGTTCACAAACCAAATAAATAGATCATAGTTTACAAGCCAAATAAAAATTAAATTGTCTTAAATACATTTTAAAAAAGATGCATCTATTGGTTGTCAATGTGAGCTCACATATGCTCAACCAAATCATCTTGCAGCTGAATGTGAGTTTTTCAATCACGCATTTGATAATAAAATTAGGTGAACTGTGCAAACTTTGCCGCTCCTTCATTCTGAGACACAACATTGTCACCCTGAAACTGAAACCCTTGGTCGTAGATACGTTTCGGGTGCTCATCCTCTCCGATCATATTGTGCGTGATCACACAATCAACCATCACCTTCCACAACTTCTTGATGCTCCAAGTTCTAGCAGGATACCGAACGATGCCCATCGAGATTGCAGAACACCAAAGGCACGCTCCACATTCTTCCTAGCACTCTTGATGAGGACATCAATAACATTGTTACACCCACAACCCCTGTTGCTATACATACTGGACCGGTTACTAGAGCTCGCGCGCGCCAATTGAATTACCAGGTACTTCGTTTCTTGGTAACGATTCTAATGTTCATGAGAATATGATGCTGTCTAAATTGGATACATTTGTTTTGCTTACAAATGAAGGGCCTAGCTTGGACAAGAAAGATGAACCTTGGAACAAGTTCAAGTATGGAGATGATGGCATGCGCAAGGGGAACAAGAATGAAGTTTCAAGTGATGATTTCAGGACTTTGAAGCCACCATAATGAGTACATGAAGGCTTGGACAAAATATACAAGATGCCACTTCCTAAATTTCGTCCAGAGGCTATTATAGGTGCTGTGTCGCCTTATTATTGGGCCAGGCCCATGTAATTTTGAAATACTTGAGTATAGGCTGTTTTTAGAGTCCGTATGTGTGGGAAAACAAGAGTTAGGGTTGGTTTCAAACCCCTCCTCCAAGGGCCACGGAAACCCCCTGTTCCTCCTAAGGATGACAATTATACCCATGGATATCCAACCTGTACGGACAGGGTTTGGATATGGTTTTGCGCCCATGGCCGACACCCAAACCCGACCCGATTACTCATGGGTAGGGCATGGACATAATATTGTACCCATGGGTATACCCAAACCCGATCGGATAGTTCGACTTAATGGGTAATATTCTGCTATCCCTACCCCACAATCACATGTCCCACTGAAATTTTACCATTATTATGCAAAGCATGCAAAACAAATTGCACAATCCACATTGTAACTTTTTTAGTTGACATTCAATCCCTACCTTAATATTATTTTAGCCCCCTTATCATCCTTTTATCTCGTCATTAAATGACTTATCATTAAGTATCAGCCTTGTCTCCTCTTCTTACTCCTTCTGCATTCTGAGAGACGTTTGGCGTTGTCAGCCGCTACCTCCATGTATGGTGGAGTACCGCAACAGCTAGCACCACTGACCTACGACAACGTAACTTTGTATCCCCTCGACCCCTCCGTCTCTGCTTTTTCACACATGCCTTGACGCATGGGTGCAACAACTTATGTGCACATTGTGTTATGTATTATGTATATGTCTTGAGAGGACCCGATGGATATCCAACGGGTATGGTTATCCATCGGGTTTGGACATGGACACTGTGCCCATGAGTTTTTCATGGGCGGGCAGAGAATATCTTCATGGATATGGATATGGATTTGATATTGTTCAACCGGATCCAAACCTGACCCGTTTCCATCCTTAGTTCCTCCATATATATAGCCCTTAGGGCGCCGTTTAGACTTTGGGTTTTGTTTAGATTAAAAGTTTGCCATAGCTGCAACTTTGTGTACTTCGTTTGTGTTCAACGACCAGACCAGGACGTCACAAAACCCCACTTTCATCAATAAAGCTTTCATCTTTTATTTGCAATATCCAGATTGCAATCTCAGTTTCTTGCTTGTTCTTTGTTTGTTCGCAGGAAATAGACCCTCGTGGTTAGGTTAATCATGCTCCTGCGTGGTCAATAACCCCTCGGAAGTTGGTTTAACGATTGATAAGGCACGACGTCTTCGCACGTTTGTAGTCGGATCGTCAAGGTTGACTCCCATAGAAAACAATAGCTATCTCATCGAAACATCGGTACACCTTCGCCTCTATCAAGTGGTATCAGATTTCCAGGTTGCTTGGTGAGATTTTCCAGTTTTCATAGTTTAGATCGAGTCTGTCCTTCATACCTACAGTCCACGAAAAATCCACAAAAAAATATTGGGGTTAGTTCATCATATCCGAACCAAGCTGAGCCTTTACATAATCTTTTTAGGGTTTTGCTTTGTTGAATTTACGGTTGCATCCTCGTGTCTAGTTGCTAGTCTTAGCGTCTAGTCCTTCAGAGTTTCGAGTTCTATCACAGTTTGTCACGCCGCCACCACACCATCTTCCTCGCTACTGCCATATACCACCACCGCTGCCATATCCTACCACCACTGCCATATACCACCATCGCTGCCATATCCTACCACCGCTGCCATATACCACCACTGCTGCCATATCCTACCACCGCTACCATATACCACCACCGTTGCCATATCCTACCACCATATATCCACCACCAACCCGAGTTCTTTTCATATTAGGTTTGTTTTCAAGATTCATCTATTTTCCGATTCGTGTTTCCTTGCCTAAGTAGGTTTAAAAAAAGTCTGGAGACCCCCGGGCAGTTTTTAGGCCAAAATTTCATCGATTGAAAATATTTTTTCCTATCCTGTTTTTAGATCCCAAGGAGCGTTTTGAGATACTCGCCATCATAGTGATTTTTTTGTCGCACTTTTTCGTCGTCGTTGCCCTGATTTATGAAAAAATAGTCAAAAAATTTTCGTGTCTATCCTGTTATTTTGACTTGGGAAGAGTTTTAAGACACTCGCCATTATAGTGATTTTTCGCAAAAAAAGAGGAGCGTAAAAAAGAGCCAAAAAAAAGAGCGCAAAAAAAGAGTGAATTTTTTCAGTGTTTTCCCCTTGTTTACGTGTTGCGCCGCATTTTTGTTAGTGTTCTAGGCTCGCGTCTCTAGTACGATCTAGCCTAGGACCAACACAGTACCATCGTTGAGCGTTTATTCAACTTTGCATCTTTGAATTGATTATTGCTGACCCTTTTTGCTACCATATTATAAGCCTTCCCAGCCCCACATACATCTATGTCGTGCGTTTGGCTCTCCCTAGTAATCGCTCTATCCAAGCTTTGAGAGTTTTGATTACAATGGTTGCCGATCACCACCTGCTGCTTGGTAAGAACTGGTAAGAATTTGAGATTTGCTTGACGGATTTGTGTCTTTCCACAACACCACGGCCACTTCCTAGCAGTCTATAGGATCATATTCTTGTGTTTTCCCTTGCTGCTAACCATGCCAAGATCACAAGCGGATGAGCTGGACTGGGAGAAGATGACGGACAAGGAGCTCCATGATAAATTCCAGGAAATGTTGGGTCAACATGTAGAAGATGTGATGGCCAGTTTTGGCAAGGCATTAGCGAGGATTGATGACGTTGAGACAATGGGCAACAAGTTGGATGACAAGTTTGCTGAAGAGCTTGCGCGTCTACCTCCACCTCCTACTGCCTCTGCTGCACCACTGCAACAACAACAACAACAACCACCTCCACATCGTGAAACAACCCTATGCCGAGCGAGCCGTGTTCCTCTTGAGCCTGGCCAAACTTCTGGTGCCGCTGCTGATGCTTTTGTGGCTCCTGCTACTGCGGATGAGGACGATTACACGGGTGATTATGAGGATGAGGTTGACCAAAATCAGAACTATGTGCAACCACCAACACCACCACCAGGTCGTCCACATGCAAATAATCGCAATGGTAGGCCTGCACCACCACCTCAGGTATGAGATCATGACCATCTTCCTAAAGTAAAGTTGAATATTCCACCATTCGAGGGTAGATATGTTCCTGATATATATCTTACTTGGGAGTTAGAAACCAAACAATGTTTTACATGTTTACAATATCCCGAGGAAAGACGTGTTGTTGCTGCTGTTTGTGCTTTCACTAGTTTTGCATGTGTTTGGTGGTCTGAACATTGTAGAATATATCCTATTCCAGCTACTTGGGCTGCTTTGAAAACTGCTATGCATACTCGTTGGGTTCCACCATATTATGAACGTGAATTACTTCAGAAATTGCAATGTTTAAGACAAGGAAAAATATATTCTATAGAGGAATATTATCAGGAATTGCAAACTGGCATGATTAGATGTGGTATTGCTGAGGATAACGAAGCTATGCTTGCATGTTTTATGGGTGGATTAAATAGAGAGATTCAGACCATTTTAGAATATAAGGAGTATAATAATATCACTCGTTTATTGCATCTTGCTTGCAAAGATGAACGTGAAGTGCAGGATCGACAGGCATTGGCGCGGTCTAACTTTTCTGCATGTTGACCTTCATCATGGACACCACGTGCATCCTCTACTTCCACACATTCTGCTGCACCGGCACCTCCGTCGGCTGCCACCTCCAACTGTGATACAAGAAAGCAGGCACAACCACCACTACCTGCCAAGAGCACACTTTTTGGGCCTGCACAGAGCTCTCCTTCATCCATGGCATCAACAGGACAAACTCACGATATTATTTGTCGTCGTTGCAAGGGTGGAGGTCATTATGCGAGAGAATGCCCATCTAAGTGTGTGATGATTGACACTGAGGATGGTGGATATGAGTCCGCTAGTGACTATGATGAGGAGACTTTGGCTCTTATTACAAGTGAAGAACACGGTGGAGATGATTCTGAACAAGAGACACAATACATGGCTGCTGACGACACTGACATGTATGAAAATTTAGTTGCTCAATGTGCTTTGAGTGTGCAGGTCATGCAAGGTGAGCAAAATTAGAGGCACAATTTGTTCCATACAAAGGGAGTTGTGAAGGAATGTTCTGTTTGCGTCATCATAGATGGAGGGAGCTGCAACAATTTGGCTAGCGTGGAGATGGTGGAGAAGTTGTCTCTCACCACAAGACCACATCCGCATCCTTACTACATTCAATGGTTCAACAACAGCGACAAGGTTAAGGTAACACGTACTGTTCGTGTGCATTTTAGTATAGCTACATATGCTGATTACGTTGATTGTGATATGGTACCCATGCAAGTTTGTTCCTTATTACTTGGTAGACCATGGCAATTTGATAAAAAAATCTGTACACCATGGTATAATCAATCAGTATACTCTTGTTCATAAGGATAAACATATTACTTTGCTTCCTATGTCTCCTGATTCCATTTTGAAATATGATATTAATAGAGCTAATTTAGCAAAACAGGAGAAAAATAAGATTGAAAATCAGATTGTGGCAAAAGAATTTGAGCAACAAATTAAGCCTAATAATAAACCATCTAGTGTTGCTTCTGAAACTAAATTGAAAAGCGCACGTTTACTTGCCACCAAATTTGATATTGATGATCTAGATTTCAGCAAATCTGTTTGCTATGCTTTTGTGTGCAAAGAGGCATTATTTTCATTCGAGGACGTGCCTTCCTCTTTGCCTCCTGTTGTCACCAACATTTTGCAGGAGTTCGCTGACGTCTTTCCACAAGACGCGCCATCGGGATTACCACCTATTCGAGGGATTGATCATCAGATTGACTTAATTCCTGGTGCTTCGCTGCCAAACCGTGTGCCATACCGTACCAATGCAGAGGGGACGAAGGAGATATTTGCGTCAAGTATAGGAGCTGCTCGACAAAGGTTATATACACGAATCTCTTAGTCCTTGTGCTGCTCCTATTATACTAGTGCCAAAAAAGGATGGTACATCACATATGTGTGTTGATTGTAGAGGCAATAATAATATTACTATTCGTTATCGTCATCCTATTCCTAGGCTAGATGATATGCTTGATGAATTGAGTGGCTCTACAATATTCTCCAAAGTTGATTTGCGTAGTGGATACCATAAAATTCGTATGAAATTGGGAGATGAATGGAAAACAACATTTAAAACTAAGTTTGGATTATATGAGTGGTTAGTCATGCCTTTTGGGTTAACTAGTGCACCTAGTACTTCCATGAGATTAATAAGCGAAGTTTTACGTGCTTTCATTGGACGATTTGTGGTAGTTTACTTTGATGATATACTGATTTATAGCAGATCTTTGGAGGAACATTTGCGTGATGTTTTTATTACTCTACGTGATGCATGTTTGTTTGGTAACCTTGGGAAGTGCACCTTTTGCACCGACTGAGTATCTTTTCTTGGCTATGTTGTTACTCCATAGGGAATTGAAGTTGATAAAGTCAAGATTGAAGCTATTGAGAGTTGGCCGCATCCTAAAACGGTCACACAAGTGAGAAGTTGGTTTCTATAGGAGTTTTATGAGAGATTTCAATACCATTGCTACACCTCTCAATCAACTTACAAAGAAGGACGTGCCTTTTGTTTGGGGTACCGCACAGGAAGAAGCCTTCACGGTATTGAAAGATAAGTTGATACATGCTCCTTTACTCCAACTTCCTGATTTTAATAAGACTTTTGAGCTTGAATGTGATGCTAGGAATTGGATTAGGAGGTGTGTTATTATAAGATGGCAAACCTATTGCATATTTTTCTGAAAAGTTGAGTGGGCCTAGTCTGAACTATTCTACTTATGATAAAGAATTATATGCTCTTGTTCAGACTTTAGAAACATGGCAACATTATTTATGGCCTAAAGAATTTGTTATACATTCTGGTCATGAATCTTTGAAACATATTAAAAGTCAAGCCAAACTGAATCGTAGACATGCTAAATGGGTTGAATTCATTGAGACTTTTCCTTATGTTATTAAACACAAGAAGGGTAAAGGAAATGTTATTGCTGATGCATTGTCTCGTTGCTATACTATGCTTTCACAACTTGACTTTAAAATATTTGGTTTGGAGACCATCAAAGATCAATATGTGCATGATGCTGATTTTAGAGATGTAATGCAGAATTGTAAAGAAGGAAGAACATGGAGCAAGTTTGTCGTTAATGATGGATTTGTGTTCCGTGCTAATAAGCTATGCATTCGAGCTAGCTCTGTTCGTCTTTTGTTGTTGCAGGAAGCGCGTGGAGGAGGATTAATGGGACACTATGGCATGAAGAAAACGGAGGATATACTTGCTACACATTGCTTTTGGCCAAAGATGAGACGGGATATTGAGCGTTTTGTTGCTCGCTGCACTACATGTCAAAAAGCTAAGTCACGACTCAATCCTCATGGTTTATATGTTCCTTTGCCTATACCTAGTATTCCTTGGGAGGATATATCTATGGACTTTGTTTTAGGTTTACCTCGAACAAAGAAGGGGAGGGATAGCATATTTGTTGTTGTGGATAGATTTTTGAAAATGGCACACTTCATACCATGTCATAAAAGCGATGCTGCTGCTAATGTTGTTGATTAGTTCTTTCGTGAATTTATTCGCTTGCATGGTGTGCCAAATACTATTGTTTCAGATCACGATACTAAATTTCTTAGCCACTTTTGGAGATGTTTATGGGCTAAATTGGGGACTAAACTGCTTTTTAGTACTACATGTCACCCGAAACTGATGGATAAACTGAAGTAGTCAATAGAACATTGTCTACTATGCTTAGGGCTGTTTTGAAGAATAATAAGAAAATGCGGGAAGAATGCTTGCCTCATATTGAATTTTCTTATAATCATTCACTGCATTCTACTACTAAGATGTGCCCTTTTGAGATTCTGTATGGTTTTCTACCTCATGCACTGATGCCTACTACACAACCTTCTTCTTGTAGGCGTTGTTGGGCCTCCAAGTGCAGAGGTTTGTAGGACAATAGCAAATTTCCCTCAAGTGGATGACCTAAGGTTTATCAATCCGTGGGAGGCGTAGGATGAAGATGGTCTCTCTCAAACAACCCTGCAACCAAATAACAAAGAGTCTCTTGTGTCCCCGACACACCCAATACAATGGTAAATTGTATAGGTGCACTAGCTCGGCGAAGAGATGGTGATACAAGTGCAATATGGATGGTAGATATAGGTTTTTGTAATCTGAAAATATAAAAACAGCAAGATAACTAATGGTAAAAGTGAGTGTAAACGGTATTTCAATGGTAGGAAACAAGGCCTAAGGTTCATACTTTCACTAGTGCAAGTTCTCTCAATAATAATAACATAACTGGATCATATAAATATCCCTCAACATGAAACAAAGAGTCACTCCAAAGCCACTAATAGCAGAGAACAAACGAAGAGATTATGGTAGGGTACGAAACCACCTCAAAGTTATCCTTTCTGCTCGATCTATTCAAGAGTCCGTAGTAAAATAACACGAAGCTATTCTTTCCATTCAATCTATCATAGAGTTCGTACTAGAATAACACCTTAAGACACAAATCAACCAAAACCCTAATGTCACTTAGATACTCCATTGTCACCTCAAGTATCCGTGGGCATGATTATACGATATGCATCACACAATCTTAGATTCATCTATTCAACCAACACAAAGTACTTCAAAGAGTGCCCCAAAGTTTCTACCGGAGAGTCAAGACGAAAACGTGTGCCAACCCCTATGCATAGATTCATTGAACCCGCAAGTTGATCACCAAACCGTACATCAAGTGGATCATGTGAATATCCCATTGTCACCACAGATAAGCACGGCAAGACATACATCAAGTGTTCTCAAATCCTTAAAGACTCAATCCGATAAGATAACCTCAAAGGGAAAACTCAATCCATTACAAGAGAGTAGAGGGGGAGAAACATCATAAGATCCAACTATAATAGCAAAGCTCGTGATACATCAAGAAACTATCACCTCAAGAACACGAGAGAGAGAGATCAAACACATAGCTACTGGTACATACCCTCAGCCCTGAGGGTGAACTACTCCCTCCTCGTCATGGAGAGCGCCGAGATGATGAAGATGGCCACCAGTGAGGGATCCCCCCTCCGGCAGGGTGCCGGAACGGGCTGCCAAGAGGTTTTTGGTGGCTACAGAGGCTTGCGGCGGCGGAACTCTCGATCTATTGTGTTTTTCGAAGGTTTTAGGGTATATGGACTTATATAGGCGAAAGAAGTCGGTCAGGGGAGCCACGAGGGGCCCACGAGGGTGGAGGGCACGCCCAGGGGGGTGGGTGTGCCCCCTTCCTCGTGGCCTCCTCGAAGCTTCCCTGACTTCAGCTCCATGTCTCCTGGATCACATTCATTCCAAAAATCACGCTCCCGAAGGTTTCATTCCGTTTGGACACCGTTTGATATTCCTTTTCTTCGAAACACCGAAATAGGCAAGAAAACAACAATATGGGCTGGGCCTCCGGTTAATAGGTTAGTCCCAAAAATAATATAAAAGTGTATAATAAAGCTCGTAAACATCCAAAACATATAATATAATAGCATGAATGCTTCATAAATTATAGATACGTTAGAGACATATCAGCATCCCCAAGCTTAATTCCTGCTCATCCTCGAGTAGGTAAATGATAAAAGAAAGAGTTTATGAAGTGTGAATGCTAGTAGGTGCACAAGTTTGATCAATGATAATTTCAATCATTTTTTCTAGCATGATTATATGTCATAACAGTAGTTCATCTCATAAAACTTCTCAAGATCAAGTAACAAGCTATTCACATGTTAAAGCATAGACCATAAAATTTCTTGAAAACTAGAAAACTTCATTCTCGGTCATCAAACAATTACAATTTATCTTATTTTCAGGAAGAGTCTATGTCAGAGCTTTGATTTAGCAAACTCCACATACTCAACTATCATATAGTCTTCCATGATTGCTACCACTCAAATCATATTCTTAGAACAAATATCATCCATCGAACAGAGAGAAAGATAGTGGATTAGTGTTTCGCCTCCCAACTCACTTATCATATAGATAATTGTCAACAATAATAATTCATGATCAAATATATTTGCATGGCCATATATGCTTAGATCTTTCCCCATCACATGATGCTTGCCAACTAAAGAGTAGGTTGGAATGAGAAGGAATACTACTGACTCTTGCATAAAAGTAAAAGATAGGCCCTTCGCAGAGGGAAGCAGGGATTTGCAGAGGTGCCAGAGCTCGATTTTGAAATAGAGATAAATAATTTTGAGAGCTATGATCTCATTGTCAACATAACAACCAAGAGTTTCCAATATCTTCCATACTACATACATTATAGGCGGTTCCCAAACAGAATGGTAAAGTTTTTACTCCCCCTCCACCAACAATCATCAATCCATGGCTTGCCTGAAACAACGGGTGCCTCCAACTAACATCAATCCCGGGGGAGTTTTGTTTGCAATTGTTTTTGATCTGATTTTGATCTTTTGATCATGGGACTGGGCATCCTAGCTACCAGCCATTTTTCTCGTGAATGATGAGCGGAGTCCACTCATCTTGAGAATAACCCACCTAGCATGGAAGATACTGACAACCCCTAGTCGCTACATGAGCGATTCGGGCATACAGAACAGAATATTATTTGAAGGTTTAGAGTTTGGCACATGCAAATTTACTTGGAACGGCAGGTAAATACATCATATAGGTAGGTATGGTGGACACTCATGGAAGAAACTTGGTTCAAAGTATTTGGATGCACAAGCAGTATTCCCGCTTAGTATAGATATTTTGGCTAGCAAAGGATTATAAATAGCAAGCACCACATGTTGGAGGATCTATAACAATATAACTTCTATACAAATACACCCAAGCATAACTCATTACATTGTCTTCCTTGTCCAATTTCAACTAATTTGCTCAGGTTTTAAAATAATTAATGGGGCTCACAATCATAGAAGATGTCTAAGATAGTATATTTATATGTGAAGTTTCTCTTCCTTCAATATTCTTTCATGAATTGTTCAAGTGGCCAATACAATGCTTGCTAACCTTCAATAATTTTACTACCTCTACTTCTTAGATGTGAAGTCATTACTCCCAACGGGGTAAGCATATGAAACATATATAATTTTAGATTTATGACCTTCAACTCATTCAACCATTTACTCATAGGATATAAGTGAAGCACACGAGTAAATGACAAACTACTCCGAATGATATAACTGAAGATCAATGAGTAGTTAAATAATTATGTAACTATGTGAAGACTCTCTATCATTTAAAAAATTCAGATCTTTGTATTTTATTCAAACAGCAAGCAAAACAAAATAAAACAACATGATGCTCCAAGCAAAACACATATCATGTGGTGAATAAAAATATAGCTCCAAGTAAAGGTACCGATAGACGAAGACGAAAGAGGGGATGCCTTCTAGGGAATCCCCAATCTTAGGCTTTTGTTTATCCTTGAATATTACCTTGGGGTGCCTTGGGCATCCCCAATCTTAGCCTCTTGCCACTCCTTATTCCATAGTCCATCAAATCTTTACCCAAAACTTGAAAACTTCACAACACAAAACTCAACAGAAAACTCGTAAGCTCCGTTAGTATAAGAAAATAAAACCACCACTTAGGTACTGTAATGAATTCATTCTAAATTTATATTGGTGTAATATCTACTGTATTCCAACTTTTCTATGGTTCATACCCCTCGATACTACTCATAGATTCATCAAAATAAGCAAACAACACATAGAAAACAGAATCTGTCAAAAACAGAACAGTCTGTAGTAATCTGTATCAAACGTATACTTCGGGAACTACAAAAATCCTACCAAATTAGGAAGTCCTAAGAAATTTGTGTAAACATTCATAGAAAAAAGAATCAGATTAAAATCATGTTTCTGTGAATTATCAAAACTAATTTACTGAGTGCAAAAGTTTCTGATTTTCACCAGGATCAACACAACTATTACCGCAAGCTATCCTAAAGGTCTTACTTGGCACTTTATTGAAACAAAATCTATAAAACATGATTATTACAGTAGCATAATCATGTGAACACACAAAAACAGTAAGGGTAAATGTTGGGTTGTCTCCCAACAAGCGCTTTTCTTTAATGCCTTTCTAGCTAGGCATGATGATGACAATGATGCTCACATAAAACATAAGAATTGAAACATAACGGGAGCATCATGAAGCATATGACTAGCATGTTTAAGTCTAACCCTCTTCCTATGCATAGGGATTTTGTGAGCAAACAAGTTATGGGAACGATAATCAACTTGCATAGGAAGGCAAAACAAGCATAACTTCAAAACTTTAAGCACATAGAGAGGGACCTTGATATTATTGCAATTTCTACAAGCATATGTTCCTCCCTCATAAAAATTTTCAGTAGCATCATGAATAAATTCAACAATATAACCAGCACCTAAAGCATTCTTTTCTTGATCTACTTGCATAGAAAATTTACTACTCTCCACATAAGCAAAATTCTTCTTATTAGGGGTAGTGGAAGTATCATAAGAGACTCGAATACTATAAATTGTTTCCACATTAAAAGAGTAATGTTCAGAAAAAGGGTAATCATAATCATGACAAGTTTTATAAATATAATCATCACTAATTTTTATAGCATCAGTTTCATCACAATAATCATCATAATTAGCAACTTTGTTCTCATCATAATCGATTGAAACCTCTTCCAAGATAGTGGAATCATCACTAAATAAAGTCATGACCTCTCCAAACCCACTTTCATATTCATCACAATAAGATTCAACATCCTCCAAAATAGTGGGATCACTACTTCCTAAAGTTGACACTCTTCCAAACCTACTTTCATCAATATAATCATCATAGGTAAGAGGCATGCTATCATCATAACAACTTTGCATATCAAAACTTGGGAGGCTAAAAATATCATCTTCATTAAGCGTAGCATCCTCGAGCTGGGGACAAACATTAATTTCAGCAAATATATTCTCAAATATGTCATCCTCATCAAACATAGCTTCCCCAAGCTTGGGCATTTTCATATCATAAGCATAATCACTCTCATCATTAGTAGTATGGATCACACCAATAGTATAGCAATTATCATCATCACAATGAGTAGTAGGAGCAACATCATTTGGGAGGGATACCTTTTTACCTTTGCTTCTCCATTTTTTCTTTTTCTTCTTCACATTATGTGTGGGTTCAACCTTCTTCTTTGAGCTCCTTGTTAATGAGATTGGTTGAATAGAAAGCTCCTCCTCGTTACCTGATTCATCATAATAAATAATAGGAGGATAATGGGAAGTCTCTTACCTTTAATTAGTATTCTATTTATCTTATATTTGCTTTCTTTTCTTTATGTAATTGGCAATATAAGGATTTTCAATGCAATTCACCGCACAAAACATATAAATCTTCTCTAGATCAAAATCAAGAAATCTCTTAAGGGCAAATTCCGGAATAATCTTAGTTGCATGTTTCAATTCTTCATAACCCGAAAGCAAACTAAGTTCATTATGATGTGCAAGGGAAATCAAGTCATCACAATTTTTGGACATCATTTGATCATGAAACAATTTGCATTGGAGATTTAAGTGACCATGTTCATTGCAAAGTTCACAAGGATGTCGAAAAATATTGAGTTTTTCAGCACAAACATCAAGCCTTTCTTGCAACAATTTAGTTTCTAAATGCTTATGCCTCTTGCAATATCTATCTTCTCTATTTGGTGTGTACTTGCAAACCCAATGTACTCCACAAAAATCGACATGCTTATAGGAGACATTTTCATCATAACTAGTGCAATCATCATTAGTACTATGAATATTCAAAGAGTTCATACTAACAACATTGCAATCATGCTCATCATTCAAAGATTTAGTACCAAACATTTTATAGACTTCTTCTTCTAGCACTTGAGCACAATTTTCCTTTTCATCATTCTCACGAAAGATATTAAAAAGATGAAGTGTATGAGACAAACTCAATTCCATTTTTTGTAGTTTTCTTTTATAGACTAAACTAGAGATAAAACAAGAAACAAAAAGATATGATTGCAAGATCTAAAGATATACCTTCAAGCACTCACCTCCCCGGCGACGGCGCCAGAAAAGAGCTTGATGTCTACTACACAATCTTCTTCTTGTATACGTTGTTGGGCCTCCAAGTGTAGAGGTTTGTAGGACAGTAGCAAATTTCCCTCAAGTGGATGACCTAAGGTTTATCAATCAGTGGGAGGCGTAGGATGAAGATGGTCTCTCTCAAACAACCCTGCAACCAAATAACAAAGAGTCTCTTGTGTCCCCAACACACCCAATACAATGGTAAATTGTATAGGTGCACTAGTTCGGCGAAGAGATGGTGATACAAGTGCAATATGGATGGTAGATATAGATTTTTGTAATCTGAAAATATAAAAACAGCAAGGTAACTAATGATAAAAGTGAGCATAAACGGTATTGCAATGGTAGGAAACAAGGCCTAGGGTTCATACTTTCACTAGTGCAAGTTCTCTCAACAATAATAACATAACCGGATCATATAACTATCCCTCAACATGCAACAAAGTGTCACTCCAAAGCTACTAATAGCGGAGAACAAACAAAGAGATTATGGTAGGGTACGAAACCACCTCAAAGTTATCCTTTCTACTCGATCTATTCAAGAGTCCGTAGTAAAATAACACGAAGCTATTCTTTCTGTTCAATCTACCATAGAGTTCGTACTAGAATAACACCTTAAGACACAAATCAACCAAAACCTTAATGTCACCTAGATACTCCATTGTCACCTCAAGTATCCGTGGGCATGATTATACGATATGCATCACACAATCTCAGATTCATCTATTCAACCAACACAAAGTACTTCAAAGAGTGCCCCAAAGTTTCTACCGGAGAGTCAAGACAAAAACGTGTGCCAACCCCGATGCATAGATTCATTGAACCCGCAAGTTGATCACCAAAACATACATCAAGTGGATCATGTGAATATCCCATTGTCACCACAGATAAGCACGGCAAGACATACATCAAGTGTTCTCAAATCCTTAAAGGCTCAATCCGATAAGATAACTTCAAAGGGAAAACTCAATCCATTACAAGAGAGTAGAGGGGGAGAAACATCATAAGATCCAACTATAATAGCAAAGCTCGCGATACATCAAGATCGTATCACCTCAGGAACACAAGAGAGAGAGAGATCAAACACATAGCTACTGGTACATACCCTCAGCCCCGAGGGTGAACTACTCCATCCTCGTCATGGAGAGCGCCAGGATGATGAAGATGGCCACCGGTGAGGGATCCCCTGTCGGTGTCAAAACCGGCAGATCTCGGGTAGGGGATCCCGATCTGTGCGTCTTAGGTTGATGGTAACAGGAAGCAATGGACACAATGTTTACCCAGGTTCGGGCCCTCTCGATGGAGGTAAAACCCTACTTCCTGCTTGATTAATATTGAAGATATGAGTAGTACAAGAGTAGATCTACCACGAGATCGTAGAGGCTAAACCCTAAGAGCTAGCCTATGATGGTATGATTGTAATTGTGATCGGCCTTCTAAGGACCATCCTCTCCGGTTTATATAGACACCGGAGAGGGCTAGGGTTTACATGGAGTCAGTTACAAGGAAGGAAATATAATATCTGGATCGCCAAGCTTGTCTTCCATGCAAAGGAGAGTCCCATCCGGACATGGGCCGGAGTCTTGTGTCTTGTATCTTCATGCTTCAATAGTACGGATGATGTATATAGTCCGGCTCTCCGGATAGCCCCTAATCCAGGACTCCCTCAGTAGCCCCTGAACCAGGCTTCAATGACGATGAGTCCGGCGCGCAGTCTTGTCTTCGGCATTGCAAGGCGGGTTCCTTCTCCGAATACTCCAAGGTTATTTATCAAACACGTAGACCGTGTCCGGATCTGCAAGATGATCTTCACACACCATTGTAGGGAACATAGCATAAATCCGTTCTGCTGGCAATCCTTGTACGTCGTGCCCTTGCATCATGGCTTGGTCCTACACGAACCGACGTTTCCTGCTCCACCCTGACTCGCGTCGCGAGGCGGTTTTTTTGGCACGTCCTGCCAAAGCAGAGATCGTGTTCCTCTTATTACGGGATCTTTCGTCAATATGGGCGTGTGTGACCCCACGGCGACCATTGGTATGACTCCGTCTATTTTAGATAAGTCTCAAGCGGTCACGCTGAGAACTCTTGATATTCATCCCCTTTATAAAGGGGCCGAGGCCTACGCCTCTTTTCCACCTCTCCTGCTCCTTCTCGCACCTCGAGCTCCAGCACTCAAAACCTAAGCTCCAACACCCCAGATCCTCCAGTATGTCCGAATCCGACGCAAAAGGCCGGTGGGTGGCCTCCTCGATCCAAGAGGATATTACTAAGCTTAGGGAGGTCGGATACCCGACCGCCGATATCCAGCACAGGCTTCCTACTCCAGGGCAAGTTATCCCCACGCAGGAGCCCAATGAGAGCGTTGTATTCGTTCCTCACTTCCTCCGAGGCCTAGGCCTCACCCTCGACCCGTTTTGTGAGGGGGCTCATGTTTTACTATGGCTTGGATTTCCATGATCTGGCTCCAGACGCCGTCCTCCATATCTCGTCGTTCATTATTGTGTGCGAGGCTTTTCTCCATGTCAACCCACACTTCGGCTTATGGCTCAAGACCTTCAATGTGAAGCCGAAGATGATCGAGGGGCGACATGCGGAGTGCGGAGGTGGTTTTATGTCATAGCTCCCAGAGGCACAAAGTGGGTAGCCGCCCCCAAGTTCCGCTCAGGCCCTCCGTCACAGTTAGCGTCTTGGACCGACGTAGGACAGAATTATGGGCATGCTGGCAATGTACCAGAATTGCAGAGTCGTATCCGGGAGCTTATTGAGAGGGACATAAATTTTGTCAGCATAATGCAAGTGATGCTAATCCGGCGGATGTTGCCGTGCAAACGTCGGCCTCTCCGGATGTGGGAGTTTAATCCGGAGGGTCCGCGGACTATTAAGCACTTCTTCGGCCTGAAGCTCGAAGGAATGTGTAAATTATTCTTCGGACCACAAGTAAAGTGTCCGGACACCATCGAGGATGCGGGTCTAAGCTGCAATCGCCTAGATGCCCAAGTAAGTAGCCTTAAAGCCGGATACTTCATTTATATTTATCATAACTATTATTCTGAAAATCCCTCCGTGGCCAGGAATGGCTCAACAAGGCGGAGAGAACCAGGTGTCCGACGCCACTTCCTGAAGGCTCGCCTGGTCCAACCATTGCCAAGATGCTTGGCCGGGTGCTCAGCAAAATCCCCTCAGAGAAAGGCGAAGGAAAGGGCAGTGAAGCCGAACTTCACACACTACGCATCCAGACCGGGGGAATCGCTACCTCTCCTATGGAGGATAGTCAGGAGGGGGAGGTTAAAGTCTCCTCCCCACGCGGGAAGAAGAGGGCAGCCTCCGAAGACTTGGAGGCGGAGACGCCCAAGCCAGGGGAGAAGGTATCACCAAGGGGCTCTGCCGCGACGGGCGCCCTCACCGCGTCGTGCCCACCAACAGGCCAGCCCTCCACCGAGCCGTAAGTTATTCATTAATTCGAAGGTATGGTGTTACTCCGAGATCCATAACCGGGACTTCGTCTTTTGCAGTCCGGCAAGCAGCTCTTCTCAACAGAGTTCGTCTTCAGGGGACCTTCGTCCGGAGATGATGGAGAGTGAGACTCCACCCACCTCTCTGCCTCATGAAGCGGGCGACACGGATGTGTCTTCATGGAGGAGTCTGGATCTGCCGAAGCCGGAAGTGAACACGTCAGAGTCCCTGAGCCCGGAGCATTTGGCTCCCATGGGGGGCGATGAGAAGGGTCCGGCTCAGTTCGATGTCCGGCCAGACGTACTGACAGGCTTTCTGGAGCGAGCTGCACTCTCGGAGGAGCACCGCTCTTTAATGAGCACGGTGCTCACGAAGATTTCATCCGCTACCAGCGGTTTGAATGAGGCATTTACAAGCCTGCTCAAAGGCTTTGAGGTATGTAGTAAAAAATGCACTATTTTTTGGTTATGAAGCACGCGCTAGGTGTGCTCCCTATGGATAGTAGCCCCTGAGACTCTGGTTTCCCGCCATAGGCGGCAAATGGGGGATCATATAGTAATGGCTACGTGGTATATGTGTGCAGGTATATAAGGATCCGGCAGCCGACCAGTCTGTTGAAGTTGCCGAACTGAGAAGGCAGATCGGATCTATTGATGCCAATATCACTCTGGTGAACAAACGGCTGGAAGAATCCCAGGGTTTGTGCTTTGCTTCCCTTATTATATTATATAGGAAAATGCAAAAATGGCATAATGTTAATGCCCTGTGTACGCACTGCAGATGGTGCTGCTGCCGTGGAGGCCCTAAGGGCCGAACTTGCTTAGGCCAAGGAGCAAGCTCGGGCTAGCAATGCGGCTGCCCTAAAGGCGGTCGAAGAGTTGAGAGCCGAACAGGCTGCTCATCGCCGAAGCGAGGAAAAGATAGCCGAAATGGCTGAAGAGTTGAAAAATGCCGCCGACCGGTATGTGCTCCTTGAAAAGGAGAATAAGGCTAGTTCGGTCGAGCTGGACAAGGCACTAAATGCCGTCAGGGAGATGCGGACCGAGATCTGGGGTATGCGGGAGGAGCTCCAACAGGCCGACAAAATCATGGTTGGGGGTTCATACCTACTGCGGACGAAGTTTTTGGATCCCAAGTATGCTCCCCTGGCTGGGCGCTGGAGTCCTGCAGACGCATATGCAGACTTGACGAATAGTACAGCTGACGCTGCCAAGTTCTTTGAGGATCAAGGTGATATGGAAGTGGAGAAGCTTTTCTTATCGCAATTCAATGCTCCCACTCGCCCGCTGCCGTTAAATGAGAAGGTGGCTGCCGTGGCAGAGCTTCATAGGCCATCCGGGCTTGCAACGCGGTCTGTAATAGACCATCTTTGGCCGAAGGGGCCTAACCTGGACAACTACTTTGGTTTGGTGCAACAATTCCTTGGGGCCGTGTCTCAGATCGACGCCATGAGGAGGTCGGCATGCATAGAGGGTGCACGGATGGCTGTTGCCCGTGTTAACGCCTATTGGACGGATATGGAGGCCACCACTATAGCGACCCAGGATCCGGCGGGCGACCAATATCTGGCCGAGCACTACTTGGCGCAGGTCACAGAAGGTGCCCGCCTAATAGAGGCGCAGTGCTCGAAGAATGTCCTCTTCGACTGATAAGTCGAATCATTGTAAAAAACAATGTTTATTTTGATTACAAGACTATATTTATACTTTTTGCCTGAAAATATGATTGTGTCCCCTGTACGGCCGTTTTTATATGTATAAGTAGTCCGAAAGATAGCAGTCGTTGGCTTCAGCCCCCACGCATACAATGCGGGGGTGTTCGCAAAAAAATATGCATAATCACACTTGATCCAACATCTTGGTCCGTTAAGGAGGTGATCGCACGCCGAACTAGGCAACCGGACTATATAGCTGTATCACTTTCGCTTAGCCATGGGAGTCTAATGGTGGGGCTACTATGTAGCCCCTGGTACATTCGCGTGCATCCGAATACGGGCGCGTGTGTACATGGCCGGAAAACAGCCCTTCGTTAATGCGAAGGAATCTTTAGAGATTCCAGTGAGTCTTCGAGTGGTTGAACAGTCTCTCGCTGTATCATGACAGTCAGTTTTTGGATTTCTCTACTAAGGCACTCATCCGGAATAACCAGGGCACAATCGCAGTAGTTCTCCTTTGGCATGCCTTAGCCGATAATAACGGAACGTAAGGCGGCAAACCCAGGAGCCGGGCAAACCCAACATTTGACCAAAGACATGATTCGGAGCCGATGCGTATAAGGCCAAACTCGTGATGCCGAGCACTCCCGAAGGTGTTCGGGCTTTATAACAGAAGATGGGCTCAAGAATGCCCATTCATTATGAACCCTGTATTTCCACGTACGTGCGGTACTCTGTCGTGGCGAAATTCCAATAACGACAATATCCTCTGTGGGTATGGAACCCATGGGATGGTATAAACAACAAGAGGCAATAGAAAAGGTTTACACAGGGGCTTAATCTAAAAAGAAACCTGTTGAACGGGGCCCTGCTGCACGTCTGCACCTTTGTCTCCGTTGTGCCGTATCCTGGAAGGGTATCGCGCGAACATTGTCTGTGGAAAAAAGGAAAACTCATAGGAGAGTACAACGTAAGTATGCGATGGATAGTAAAGGGGTAAGATGTTGGCGTGCCAATAAGGTTGAGCCAAGTGTGGGGCTGTATTAAATATTTATAGCCCCTGGTTTCTGCTATGGGATTACATATACGGTGCCCGGTTGAATTTTATCCGGGCTACCGGACTCGTCTAACCATGTCTGCGGTCTTAATGACCAGTCATGTTTTCTGATATTAGAGGCCACTTATAGTCCGGCCGCCAGGGCCGTCATGTGTTCCTCTGCGCGTGAAGAGCGCTCTGTGATTCCGCTAACGGTGATGACGCCACGAGGACTGGGCATCTTGAGTGTAAGGTAGCCATAGTGCGGCAATGCGTTGAAGCGGGCAAAGGCCGTTCTTCCTAGCAATGCACGATAACTGCTTTGGAAAGGTGCGATGGTGAAGAGCAGTTCTTCGCTTCTGGAGTTGCTTGGAGAGCCGAATGTTACTTCCAGCATGACGGAGCCCCTGCCATAGGCTTCAACGCCTGGTATCACCCCTTCAAAGGCGGTGTTGCTTTGGCTAATTCCGGATGGGTTTATCGCCATTCTGCGAACAATGTCCTCATATATTAAATTGAGACTACTGCCGCCGTCCATGAGGACACGGGTGAGACGGTATCCGTCGATTATTGGGTCAAGCACCAAGCCCTGTGATCCTCCGTGCTGAATACTAGTTCGACCGTCCATGTGATCGAAGGTGATCGGACGAGACATCCAGTAGTCAGATGTGGGTACGATGGGCTCTACATCGTGCGCGTCTCTGAGCGCGCGTTCTTGCCTTCTCGTGAATGTGCGAGTCGCGTGGATCATGTTTACTGTTTTGACCTCTGGCGGGAATTTTTTCTGTCCCTCAGTGTTCGGCTGGCGAGGTTCATCCTCGTCTTCACTTGGTGTTTCCCTCCCTTTGTGTTCGGCATTTAGTTTGCTGGCCTGCTTGAAGACCCAACACTCTCCATGGGTGTGGTTTGCAGGTTTCTCCGGGGTACCATGAATTTGGCAAAGTTTGTCCAGGACTCTGTTCAGACCGGACGATCCCTCTTTACTGCCTTTAAATGGCTTCTTTTGCTAATTAGGTCGAGAGCCCCTGAATCCGGCATTGATCATTGTGTTATCCGGGCTCTCTTCCTTGTTTCGGCGTTTGTGTTCATTGCGCCGTGGCTTCCCGTTGCCATCCCTTATTTCGGATGTGCTGGGGTCGCTGGTGCCTTTACGGGCTAACCAGCTGTCTTCACCCATGCAAAAGCGGGTCATAAGGCTTGTTAGGGCTGCCATTGTCCTTGGCTTTTCTTGGCCGAGGTGTCTGGCAAGCCATTCGTCACGGATGGTGTGTTTGAATGCTGCTAAGGCTTCAGCGTCCGGACAGTCGACTATTTGATTCTTTTTAGTGAGGAATCTATTCCAAAGCTTGCGGGCGGACTCTCCGGGTTGTTGGATTATGTGACTTAGATCATCTTCATCCAGAGGCCAGACATAAGTCCCTTGAAAGTTGGCCCTGAAAGTGTCTTCAAGTTCCTCCCAACTCCCAATTGAGTTTTTGGGGAGGCTTTTCAACCAGTGTCGAGCTGGTCCCTTCAACTTGAGGGGAAGGTATTTGATGGCGTGGAGGTCATCCCCGCGAGCCATGTGAATATGCAGGATAAAATCCTCGATCCAGACCCCTAGGTCTGTCATTCCGTTGTATGCCTTGATGTTCACAGGTTTAAAGCCTTGTGGGAATTCATGGTCCAGTACTTCTTCGGTGAAGCACATGGGGTGAGCAGCCCCTCTGTATCTGGATGCGTTGTGGCATGCAGTCGGCTGTTGTTGTGTCCGGAGTTTATTCCGAACTGGTATTTGGCTTGTATGAGCGTTGGGGTGACCATAGTCCCTCGCCGGGGTGTGTCCTTTAGATTCATAGATGGACCTGGCTGCACAGGCCTTCTTATCCAGCTTCTCATGTAGATCGCGCATGGTGTCAGTAGCCACTCTGTTGTGGTTGTGAAGCGGTACGTCTGGTCTCCTGGTCGTATTATTCTTTGGTGGAACGGCCTCATCATCAAATTCTGGCAGTAGCTTGCGTTTTGGATAGCTTTTTGTATGGCGATCATCGCCATATCTTTCTTTAGTGTCTAGCACTTTATTCCATCTGCTACTGAGCTTTTCCTGTGCGGCCTTAAGCCGTTGTTTCTGCTTCTTTAGACTTCTTGCTGTGGCCATAAGCTTTCGGTGGAGGTTGTCTCGTTCCACTCGTTCGTCTGGGATGATGAATGCATCGTCGTCCGGACTGTGTTCCTGTTCTGGGGCGGTTTCATGAGCCCGTCCCTCCAGATCATTGTGATCGGATATTTGCTCCGAACTTGGTTTGGCATGACCTGGCTCGTCCTGCTCCATCGCTGGGTCCGTGTGGTCATTATTTCCTTCTGGTATGTCAGCCCTTCTTGCGCTCTTGTCGCTGTTTTTACTATTGCTGGACTTTGAGCGGCATCTGCGCCGCCGTTTTGGCTTTTGTCCGAGTGTTTATCTTACGGATATCGTCGTCGTCCTTCTTGGGCGTATCCACCATGTATATATCGTGTGACAAGGGAGTAGTCCCGCGCCCCAGAGATTTTGGAGCTTCTCCTGCATCTCGTCCATACCGTCGATGTCTTCGGAGTCGAAGTCAAGAACGTCGGTTAAATCATCGATCGTGGCAATGAAGTGGGTGGTGGGTGGGCAATGAATTCCTTTGTCGTCTGCTTCCCACTCAGGCCGGACATAGTTCGGCCCAGAGCCTCTTGACAAAGAGAGAGACTTTAATGAGTTTAGCATGTCGCCAAAGGGCGAGTGCTAGAAGATGTCCGTAGCAGTAAACTCCATTACCAGAGCCAAACCTGGTTTGGCTGGCTCGAGGGTATGCGGACCGGAACTAACAGCCGGATACGAGTCCGGGGGTCTGGGGCTACAGGCCTCCATAGAGATGAGACCTGTGTTCGGATCCACCGCCGATGAGTGTGCGGCCTGCGGGGCGGGGTCCACCCCTCCGTCCTTGGGCAACGCAACCTGCTCCGGATTTAGATCCGGGGCTGTTGCAGGGATGATGTCCTGAGCATTGTCCGATAGCAGGTCTAGGCCGTGCTCGTCGTTACTGTCCGGTGCTCCTGGCACAGGGCCGAATCTGTTGAAGATCAAGTCTCCGCGAATATCCGCCGCATAGTTCAAGTTTCCGAACCTGATCTGGTGGCCAGGGGCGTAGCTGTCGATCTGCTCCAGATGGCCAAGCGAATTGGCCCGCAGTGCGAAGCCGCCGAACACAAAGATCTGTCCGGGGAGAAAAGTATCACCCTAGACCGTGTTGTTGACGATTGAAGACGCCATCAAGCCTCGAAGCGACGACACAGAGGAACTCTCAATGAAAGCACCAATGTCGGTGTCAAAACCGACGGATCTCGGGTAGGGGGTCCCGATCTGTGCGTCTTAGGCTGATGGTAACAGGAAGCAAGGGACACAATGTTTACCCAGGTTCGGGCCCTCTCGATGGAGGTAAAACCCTACTTCCTGCTTGATTAATATTGAAGACATGAGTAGTACAAGAGTAGATCTCCAACGAGATCGTAGAGGCTAAACCCTAAGAGCTAGCCTATGATGGTATGATTTTAATTGTGATCGGCCTTCTAAGGACCATCCTCTCCGGTTTATATAGACACCGGAGAGGGCTAGGGTTTACATGGAGTCGGTTACAAGGAAGGAAATATAATATCCGGATCGCCAAGCTTGTCTTCGACGCAAAGGAGAGTCCCATCCGGACACGAGCCGGAGTCTTGTGTCTTGTATCTTCACGCTTCAATAGTCCGGACGATGTATATAGTCTGGCTCTCCGGATACCCCCTAATCCAGGACTCCCTCATCCCCCTCTAGCAAGGTGCCGGAACGGGCCCCCGAGAGGTTTTGGTGGCTACAAAGGCTTGCGGCGGCGGAACTCCCGATCTATTGTGTTTTTCGAAGGTTTTAGGGTATATGGACTTATATAGGCGAAAGGAGTCGGTCAGGGGAGCCACAAGGGGCCCACGAGGGTGGAGGGCACGCCCAGGGGGGTGGGCGCGCCCCCTGCCTCATGGCCTCCTTGAAGCTTCCCTGACTTCAGCTCCACGTCTCCTGGATCACGTTCGTTCCAAAAATCATGCTCCCGAAGGTTTCATTCCATTTGGGCACCGTTTGATATTCCTTTTCTTCGAAACACTGAAATAGGCAAGAAAACAACAATATGGTATGGGCCTCCGGTTAATAGGTTAGTCCCAAAAATAATATAAAAGTGTATAATAAAGCCCGTAAACATTCAAAACAAATAATATAATAGCATGAATGCTTCATAAATTATAGATACGTTGGAGACGTATAATGCACCTATTGATTTGTTGCCTCTTCCATCTTCGGAGAAGGTTAATTTTGATGCTAAACAACATGCTGAATTGGTCTTAAAAATGCATGAGTTAACTAAGGAGAACATTGAGCGTATGAATGCTAAATATAAACTTGATGGAGATAAGGGTAGAAAACATGTTTTGTTTGCACCTGGAGATCTTGTTTGGTTACATTTGCGTAAGGATATATTTTCTAATTTGTGCAAATCAAAGCTAATGCCACATGATGATGGTCCTTTTAAGGTGTTAGAGAAAATACATGATAATGCATATAAACTTGAGTTGCCTGCAGATTTTGAGGTTAGTCCCACTTTTAACATTGCAGATTTGAAGCCTTATTTGGGCGAGGAAGATGAGCTTCCGTCGAGGACGACTTCATTTCAAGAAGGGGAGGATGATGAGGACATCAATAACATTGTTACACCCACATCCCCTGCTGCTATACATAGTGGACCAACTACTACAGCTCGCGCATGCCAATTGAATTACCAGGTACTTTATTTTCTTGGTAACAATTCTAATGTTCATGAGAATATGATACTGCCTAAATTGGATACGTTTGTTTTGCTTACAAATGAAGGGCCTAGCTTGGAAAAGAAAGGTGAAACTTGGAACAAGTTCAAGCATGGAGATAATGTCATGCACAAGGGGAAAACAAATGAAGTTTCAAGTGATGATTTCAGGACTTTGAAGCCACCATAATGAGTGCATGAAGGCTTGGACGAAATATACAAGATGCCACTTCCTAAATTTTTTCCAGAGGCTATTATAGGTGCTGCATCACCTTATTATTGGGCCAGGACCATGTAATTTTGAAATACTTGAGTAGAGGCTGTTTGTGGAGTCCGTATGTGTGGGGAAACAAGAGTTAGGGTTGGTTTCGGACCCCTCCTCCAAGGGCCACGAAATCCCCCCCCCCTCTTCCTCCATATATACAACCCTTAGGGCGTCCTTTAGACTTTGGGTTTTGTTTAGATTAAAAGTTTGCCATAGCTGCAACTTCGCGTACTACGTTTGTGTTCAACGACTAGACCAAGACATCACAGAACCCCGCTTTTATCAATAAAGCTTTCATATTTTATTCGCAATATCCAAATTGCAATCTCAGTTTCTTGCTTGTTCTTCGATTACTCACAGGAAATAGACCCTCGTGGTCAGGTTAATCATGCTCCGGTATGGTCAATAACCCCTCGGAAGTTGGTTTAGCGATTGTTAAGGCCCGATGTCTTTGCATGTTCATAGTAGGATCGTCAAGGTCGACTCCCACAGAAAATGATAGCTATCTCATCGAAACATCGGGACACCTTCACCTCTATCAACTCTCTTGCTCTGTGCAAATCTCCTCCTCTTCTCTCCTACAGGGTTGGAGATTGTCTTCACAACAATAGTCCACTGAGGATAGATACCGTCAGCTAGGCAGTATCCTTGAAAACATTGACGAGTGTCGAAGCACGTTGATATCATTGTGCGATCCAGCCATGCCGAAGAAAGAGTGCCAAATCCAGAGATCTTATAAGGACACGACCTCAAGTATGGCAGTGCAAGCCTTGACATGACCCCTATACTGCCCTTGCCAAGCAAAAGGGCAATTCTTCCACTCCCAGTGCATACAGTCTATGCTACCAAGTATACTCGGGAAGCCCGTGCTGGCATTCATTGTCAACAAGCAGGCTGTATCTTCAGCATTTGGCTCTCTCAAGTACTCAGGGACAAACAGTGCAATCACAGCCTTGTAGAAGTTGTACTTGGAGTCTAGGCACGTAGACTCGCTCATACAGACGTACTCATCAATGAGATCACCGAGAACTCCGTATGCAAGCATTCAGATAACTGCAGTGCATTTCTGATAAAAGGAGAAGTCAATCTTTCCAAGGGCATCCTCCTTGCACTTGAAATACTTACTGTATCTGACCACCCCCTCCCAAATATGGTTGAAAACATGCCTAGCCATACGGAAACGACACCGGAATTGGTGATGTTTGAAGAGCGGGTTGGGTGTCTCAAAGTAGTCCTTCCAAAGAAGGAAATTGCCGCCCTCCCGGTTGCGACTCAATGCCGGAGTGTGCCCCAGAACAACGACAACTGCCTACTAAGGTGGTCATGGACGACCAACACAACATCCACCATCTTCTCATCGTCAGATGACTAATTACGGAGTCGCAGAGGAAATTGTGGAAAAAGAACTCATTGGCGGAGTCCATTTGTACCTTGGGGGGCAAACCTCCGAACAACTTGCGGGCATTGTCGAAGAAGCAGGCTGGCGAAGAGATGCGCGCCTCCCCTGGACCTGGTAGCTGGCCTGGCGGCGTCCGACGAGTGTGGCGGCTTCAGGCGAAGGAGCTGGTCGGGGGGGGGGGGGTGACGTCCCGGGGGGGGGGGGGGGCTGTGGTGACGGCGACATGGGAAGGTGGCGGTGTGCGAGGGAGGTATGTGGGTCGGACTGCTAACAAGGGCATCCGAATTGGGCGGCAGCAGCGATAGGGTGGGACGGGCGGGGGGTTGCTGTCGATGGGGGAAGAAGAGAATGCCCTATGTGCCACCACCGGCGAGCCAGGGGGAGTAGGTAGGCGTTCCGCATGTACGCCTTGTGTCCGCGCTGACGTAAATGAGGCTAAATTTGGGCCAAGAATGGTTCACCCGGCAGACGAAAAGCGGACGCACATCCATTTGGGTTGGCGCATTGGACCGACTTTTATGTCCGTTTTGAGGCAAACAGACATGTGCAAACGAAATTGGTCGGCGCGTTGGAGTTGCTCTTACTGCTGGAGACAGATGGCATCATAAAAGCAGTGAGGACAAAATCATTAGAACTTCACTTTACATGAAAAATGCAAAACTATTATTGTTATAATGAGAACCACTAAGCACCAGACTACTGACGATATGCATCCATCAGACTAGTCCTACACACTACAGAGTCGGATAGGATTGAGGGCTTCCATGTACGTACTGGTCAAGGCTAATTGTATGGGATTTGTTATTAAATGTTCGCTGATTCAATTTTTCCATATTTTTAAGAAACAAACTTCAGACTGTAGGAAACTATTCTATATTTATACTAATATAAAAAGATCAAAGAGGCAGATCCAACTAATTTCGGTCATCAAACTAAGTCAATCCAACAATCAAGACTGCTCCAATGATGAGCATTCAACGTGTAACCAATACCATACCAAATATTGCACTAATCGCAGAATTAACACGCAAATAATAGCATACCTAATATCCGTGTGCAATAAATATATTGCCTAAATATTAACGTGCGTTGCACGTGCACATTTACTAGTAACACTAGAAAAATGAGATTCCATACCTTGTAGTATGCTTCCTTATATTAAGCATAATATTGTTTCCAAAATAATATGATTTTGCTTCCATATGAAGAAATTTTTGTTACTGATTGTGGCAAACTTTAATCCCGTGTAACTTATTTTCGCGTCCTAACGTACACTGTTTCTAGTATTGTGTTTCCAATCTAGAAAATATGTGCGTCGAACATGTTTTGGACGAGCATTAAATTGCTTCCAAGTGGAAAATATCAATTTCGGCGTCATTGTTTCCACTTTAGAAAATATAGTAGGGCTAGCTTCCAAACAAAATAGAATTTTCTTCCAACGAAGCAAATATTTGGTTCTATCAATATTGCTTCCACTTTCAAAAGTATAATAGGGCTAGCTTCCAAACAAAGTAGGATTTGCTTCCAACGAAGCAAATTCTATGGCCATTGTTTCCAACAAAGAATAGAATTGGCTTCTAATGATGACCAGAATTTTGCTTCCATATACAACACACATATGTTACATGGTTAGGTTGTGCCGTGTAGGCATAATGCCACTTGGTGGACGACAGCTCCGGCCGCGTCTCGCGGTCGGCCAGGCGTGCGCGGTCGACGAGCCCTACTCGCTCGCCCCACCACAAAGGCACGGGTTTGAGGAATGGGAGACGGCGCCGTCGGCGCTCGTGGGGGGTCGCTTGCCGCTCTAAGTTGGGCCCGGGGCGTCCTCCCGTCATCCTCCACTGCGGGCACTTCCATTGCCCCTACTTCGCTGGACCGCCCTTGGCCGCCGGCTGCCTCGTCTTCCATTGTCTGCTGTTCGCCATTCCAACCATTCCTTGCGGCCTTCGCCGGGCTGCTCAGTCCTGCCCGCACCTCCTTCCGATGGCCCTAGCTGGCGCTCTCCAGTGTGCCGGCCCCGGTGGCGGCCGCTCCCGCTCGGGGAGGGGAAACCCTCCTATTCGGAGCTGCCCCGCCCCCTGGGCCTCGTGCCACTGGGCCGCACCTAGCCGGCCCCCTCTCTTAGGCTGGGGAGTTGATCTGGGCTAATCGAATGCCCTCTCGCCCCGCGGCTCCTGCCCCACCTCTCGCGGGCCGGTCCATCCCTGCCCTGGCCTAGGCGCTCTCTGGTCCGTCTCTCAAGCCCTGGGGAGGATTCATCTGGCCTCCCCTAGGGTTCCCTCGCCCCCATCTCTTCCAGCCACCTCCTCCCCGATGCTCCCCACATCCCTTCGCGTCCCATCCTTGGACCTCCCTCCCGCCAGGTTCTCCCCATCCTCGCGCGGCCGTCCCCTTCTCCCGAACCCAGCCCTACCCATGCCACAGGACTGGGATGATGTGTCACCCCAGCTCAGAGAAACTGGAACACCCCGTATTCCAGCCCAGAGATTAAGGTGAAGTCTTCTGGAATACGACACTGCTTAGCATAGAACAAACCAACTCTCTATTACAACATGAATACGAATACAAGGTCTCCGATGTTACAATGAATAACATTGGCACAATGACACTATGCCAACTACAGTTGCTCTATGCAAGCAGCATAACAACTTGAGGCAGCGGAACCTCTACTGGCAGCGGAACAACGAACGACGATGATGGACTCCAATGCGCAGGGACTCTTGCTAGAATGTTTATCCTAGCTCGCGAACACAGGAACCACACCAAACAAGCAAGCAATCCAAGCACGACCTACAAACTGGCATGACACATCAGGTCAGTACATTGAATGTACTTGTAAGCTCACAATAACCAAAAGTAGTCAAGACAAACAACAACATGGCATTAACAAGTTAAAGCGATCATGAGCATACTACTACCAGGATAACATGGCATGCACAAGGTGAACATGATATGGCTAGAACAACATTAGCATGGGCATATGAACATGATGATACTACATGCAATAGGTTAACATTCTCATGCACCAACTTACTCTTGTTCGGCGGTTACCTCGTAACCATCTCATGCATCAACTTACGAACCTCGGTATCCATGATACCACAGTGATCATCTCGCGATCTTATAAAGATCAACCAACTTTGGTAACCATGATACCTTTTTGATCCTCTCTCAATCACAACCAACCTCTTTCTCATCATCGAACCGGGGTTATTATAAATCAAGTTATTATTATAGTTGGCTCATAGTGTGACCGACTATGAACTGGGCCCATATCCGCGGGCATGACTATCGATAGATTAAACACACACTCTGTAGAGGTTAGTACACTGTACCCACACCACGGAACCTATGGCCTTGTGCTACCATTCGGGTGGACCAACGACATTCCAACAAAACCGATCTATTGCCATCACACTCTCCCAGCCACTCTGACCAACTCCCCTGTGGGCTAAGTCCTAGATGGCCCCGATGTCAACCCGTGACATCGAATGACCATCGTCGTAGAAAAACAATAAATGGTCCCAAACGGGGACAAAACATGCAAACAACTCGGGCACACAAGGCTTATGTCCGCCTACCTGATCAAGGTAGCACGTGCCCATAACCTTCCCTCATTGGAGGCACCGGTGAGAGGCATGACAATAGATTGCATTAGGGCCTTCCCATAAAAGGCAAATGTGGCTGCACTGGTCAGCTTGATTTGGTGGCACCACTCAGCCAACAGTTGTTCAAGTTCATTATTATCCGGTTAAACTTGAATGCAATGAGCTGAGCCATAATAAGATATGATGCTACTATACTGCATTAGCATGATATCAACATAAGCATGGAGGTGCAACATAATCATTGAGCATAACAACAATGAAGCATATATCGGAATGAGCATGGCATACTGACGAGCATAAGTATAACACTACACATGAGCATAGCATGACTACTAGCATCAGAAATAACTACCAAGCAAGAACATAGCAAGAATACTACCTAGTAAGCATGTAATCAACTAGATGCAACAGAACATGCATAGCAACGATACTTGATAACAGACGACAAGCATGAAACAGAGTGAACATCACTACTATTAGCATGTACTACTACTATCAAGCATAACATGTGACAATAATACTATTAAGTCAATCAAGCTAACAAGACGCATGAGAACATAGCATGAAGGTGAACAAGAAACCAGGAGCATAACCGAAACAATGATAATAGTAGCAAACAAGTATGCAGATAACGGGCAAACTTTTAATTAATATTCAAGTAGAAACCATGGCTACTACATGGCTATCATGCAAGTGGCTTGCTTGGAGGTGACAGGGACTCCGGGGAGAAGTGCGGTGAAGCTGCGGAACAAAATGTCGGACGTGCTTCTCTCTCGAAGGGGGATGATTAGAAGCAAGGGCAAAATGGTAATTTTCACTATAGGACCAGCTAGTGAAAATGGTACCAACAGAAAGGTCTCGACGAGACGAAGAAGTGGGTGTTGGTTTCACCTCGATCGAAGTTACGGCCGCGGAGATATAAGGTGATGAAGGAGAGGGACTAATCTGCCAATATTTTCTTCACAAACAAGTCCCTGGCGACTGAAACAGGAAGCGCCTTTTGGAATAATACATTTCTGTAAAGAGAAAACGTATTTTGAGCATAAGCAAAAACAGAATACGCTTTCTAGTAATGAAGACGCATTTCGCCCGAGTACGTCTCCACTTAAAACGAGCGGGCCCGGGGTTGTGTCACTTATAGCGGGGGCCCACGGGCAGGGGGGCAGGCGCTCGTCGTCTTCCTCCTTCTGTCCCCTCATGAGGGAAACAAAGGAGGGAGCAGCTGAGGCAGGGGCGGGCTCAGGCGAGGGGGCCGGCTGGCTCCGGCGGCCTCCGGCCGAGCCAAGGGTACCGGCGGGACCGGAGAGGCCTGCCGCACTCGTTCCAAGGGAGCACGACCGTCGGGGAAGCGCGGGGAGGAGAGGAGGTCGTGGAGACGAGTAGTATAGAGGCGGGCGGGCGATGGTGGTCTCGGCGGAGCAGGGCACTCCGGCGAGGGGAAAAGGAGCAGGGCGGCTCGCGGAGGCGAGAGGGAGGCAGTGGAGGTGGAGGGGAGGCGAGAGGAGTCATGAGGTGGCCGGGGAGGAACAAACTCCGGCGATCACCGTGGATGAAACGACAAACTCCGGCAAGATTGGGCACTTCCGACGAGCAAATGAGGCGAGGGAGGAGTGGGTGAGGTCTGGAACACCCGGGGCACCCTTATATAGCCGCGGGGAAGGCTCTAGAGCATCACAAGCGAGCTCGGGCTGGGCTCTAATGGAGGACAGTGGCTGGACGCGGCACGAGCGCGGCTGCCAAGGCTCGACGACGGCGAAATAGGAGGGTCCCGGGCATGGGGCGACACAGGGGCTCACGGGCAGCTCCTAGACACAATGAATGCTCGAGAAGATGGAGGAAACAACCGAGACATGGGGCTCCACTCGCCAGAGCGCGAGATAGTGCATGCCGGCCACGCAGTCACCGCATGTACTGGCGCACGCGGTGCACTCTGGCCAGGCCGACCATGTCTAGTAGATAGACCTTAGTGCCCTGAGTATTAATGAAGAAAGAAATGAACTCAGGGGTAAACAAGAGAAATGCAGATGGATCCAACTTAGAGGAACAACAAGGTTCTTGTGCTGTTATGTGGTTCACATGCTGGGACTTAGACTCGGAGCTTTGGCACAACACGATCAATCACTAAGATGATGCTGATTACCAAAATTGAGCTTAAGAGGAGAGGTTTAGAGGGTACTTGTTGTAGAAAGTGCCATAATGGCCACAAATGGAGATGATGAAGTAGCACCCACTTAGGTGAATTAAATGAGCTAAAAATGGTCATATCCCAATGATTTGGAGATATTAAGATGCCCAAAAAGTTTCATGCCATTTGGACTTGCCAAAATAGCACTTGCTTCATAAAGCATCTCCCTGGATAGAAATTTGGAAAATTGCATAGGGCAAATGGTTTGATGAATTGAGCCAAAACTTGGTGGAGAGAGTTTATATGGATAGAAGAATGCCCTGGTACATCCTCAGCTCAAATGAAGCAATATAATATATGGTTGCTTCACAAAGTGAAAATCTAACCAAAAACCAAGATTTGAAGCTGGGCTCACATGGAAGGGTTACATGAGCTCAAATTTGGTGGAGGGTCAAGATTTGACCAAACAAAGGATGTGGAAAAGTTTCATATCATTTGGGCATGCCTATAGTATACTTCCTTCACAAAGTTCCTTCCTGGACAGAAACTTTGGAAAATTGGTGAAAAATAATTACTAGGCAAATCAATATGAAAATTTGCATGAGGCAAAGATATGGACAGGAAAATATGTCCAAAAAGTTTGGAGTCAATCTAGCAAAGATAACAAGCACTTGCTTCACAAAGTGCCATTTAGGGAAGAATAGGAAAATAATTATTTGTGGATGATTTTTGAACATGGAAATGAAATATTTTGCCATATTTGAGCAAGATAGGACCCAAACAGCTTATGAGTATTATTTGGGGATTTATGGAGTGACAGAAAATAGGTTGCTTCACAACCTAGGGTTTAAAGGGTTATTCCTTTAATAGAAAAGGAATATTCCCTAGAAGAATTTTGGATTAGGTCAAGGATGAAAATGCCATGATCTTGGGATGACGATGAGGATGACACACTACTAGGGAAAAGGCTAGCTGCGCTACTACTACGTCCTTTAGTAGTAGCGTGGGTAAAAACCCGCGCTACTACTACCAGAGCGAGTTTTTTTTGAATTTTTTCAAAAAAATATTTTGATTTCCCCCCCTAATTTTCAAATTTCTAAATTATTTTAACCTCAAATCTCTAATCACCCATCATCATTCCAAATCATCTAACTTCCCAGACGGTCACCCATCCTCTCACTACTCCAGCCTGAGCACGCTTAACTTCCAGGTTCTATTCTCCCTCGTTTCCAAGTCAGCACTTGTTGTTTTCCTGACAATAGTAAGATGTCAATCCTATTAACCTCAGGAATTTAGCTTGAGCATGAAGTCACACATTTCACTATTTGAGTTTGAAACTATTGTTCTAAAAAATTAGTAACACTAATATTTCTTGAATAATTAGTTTGACCACAGTTTGACCACAGTTTGACCACAGTTTGGCCATAGTTTGACCAGATTTGACCAAAATTCAAAAAAACTAAAATAATTATTTAGTAACACTAATATTCCCAGAATAATTAGTTTGACCATTGTTTGACCACAGTTTGACCACACAGTTTGAAATTTTTTCAATTTTTCCACTCTAGATCTTAAAAGCCCCGTAACTTTTTTTCTGTTTGGTTTTTGAGGATTTTGAAAATGTTTAACGGGGTTCCCCCCGTTAAATTTGGATGTAACTTTTCAAGTAGATGATTTTTCATATAAAAAACTTTTTCATCCAAGTTAGTATGCAAAAGTTATGCCCATTTTTACAAATTCTCGAGAGATTTTGCAAATAAAGTCGAAATTCATATTTGCAAATTTTCCCAACAACTAGACCACATATCACATGGGAAACTTATTTTCTTTTATTTTTTGGACATTTTCATCATTTTCTTTTATTTTTTTTAAAACTGAAAAGGCGATCCACTGGGGGGGGTAGAGTTTGAAAATGGGACCTTTAGTAGTAGCATGGTTTTTTACCCCCTCGCTACTACTATGGCACCACTTAGTAGTAGCGAGGGCTAAAAACCAACACTACTGCTATCAAACTTAGTAGTAGCGAGGTTTTAAAAACCCGCGCTACTACTATGGCATGTCCAGGGGGGCACGGTAGAGACCGCTTAGTAGTAGCGAGGGTTAAAAACCCGCGCTACTGCTATCAACTTAGTAGTAGCGAGGTTTAAAAACCTGCGCTACTGGTAAGTAGCAGTAGCGAGGGTTTTTAACCCTCACTACCAGTAACTTTCTGTGTATAGGCTTTTCCCTAGTAGTGACAAGCCACTATAAAACCTAGGAAGACATGATCTTCCGAAGTTTCAGAACCACAAAGCACGGAAAAACAATTCAAATCAATAAATCCAAGAAAATCACTAGAAAAAGAAAAGGGCAAAATCCAGGGTGTTACAAAACTTCCCCCCTTAAAGAAATCTCGTCCTCGAGATTTGGTTGCTTAGGGAACAAGTAAATATCCTGACTTGAAGAAATCGTTTCCAACTTGGGTTTCTCCTATTTCCTTATATTATGTTCCCACCAAATTGCATCTGACTAAAGGCCTTGGTCTGGGGTGATTTGTTTCATCGTATCTGACATAGGGCTTATCTCATATGTTCCTGTTCATACCGACTCAAATTTTGTTTCATATCGGCTGGCTTAGCTGAGGTTCGAAAGATTATCATTACTGACATAGGTGTCCTTCTTGATACTGATCCTTGCTGGAGCAGTTATTCTATATCGAGTACCGATAACATTCCACGGAGTGGGGAACACATCTTCCCGTGGAACAAGGACTCTATTCTATCCAGGCATCGTGTTGCTCGAATATAGGCATGCCTTCTGGGTTGAAAATAGTGATAGGTCATACTTATCTTTCTGATGGATTCTGATATCTTGCATGAGTTTCTGACTTATCTTGACTATCTTTACTGTCTTGTGTATCCAACCCGTACCAAAGGTTTGACTGTCGCTTGACGTGACTGATAGAAAATTGCACCATCTCCCGATGCTAGCATTTGCAGACTTGATTGACGGTGATCTTGGCAAGGAATCCCATATGTTAGAGCACATGCTTTGAGGCTTGTTTATTAATACTAGGATTACTCATTTTGCCGGTATATCCATGTGGAGAACAGTCCGTGCGATGCTTCAGCATGGTTGCTGAGGTCAATATGTTGAGTTGTCCTTGAGTCGGACTTGACAGACTTGGGTATTCAATGTTGACAGTTTTGATCATATACTGTTGACTGAGTTGGTTGCATTGCTATGAGGTCCTTACTACAATGGGGTAGACCTCTTAGGCGTACCTTCACTTGGGTTTGAGGTGGAATAAGGCTGTCTTGGGCATACACACCACATTGTTCACACAATAACTGGCATACCTGTATTGTCAGTCATGCTCTTTCATTATTATTTTCTTCATCCGGATCTTTAATGGAAAGAGCGGGGCCTTATATATCCTTGATTATTTTCGCGGCCCTGAGTAATGTCATGTGCAATATCTTACAATCATACCTTGGCCTTGTTTAGGTTTCGTGTCTCCATATATCTGCCAGGTTCATGTGTGCTTATACATATCTCATTACTGTTGTTGACTATGCCGGAGAGTGACCAGATTAATAACATCACCTTGTCGGGTGTACAGGGGCTGATCTTGCTAATTACTGCCAATATGGTATCTCAATGTTGTCTTTCTTCAAGACTTGTCGATTCTTGCATCACCCACTGGATTTCTGTCTCTTGGATAACCGGTGAGGTTGTCGGATGCGCACCGTGAATTCTTCCTTGTGCGAAGGGCTTGCATGAACTTGGTAGTATACTCACTGTATGAAGAAATATCTGATTTCTCGAGGCATACCTTTGTTCTAACTAATTCTTGTTTTTGACTCAACTATTGCAGATCTGATGCTTGGAATGCACTGCCATACGCTGACGACTCATAGTTTAATATCTTGTACCAGCGTCGTACTGTAGAAGACTAGGCAGCTTGCATTGGAAGCCATCGGGAGTATCATGCTGAGGAAGAGTGGATGGCTTGTGCTCAAAGCATTTGGCGAATAGCTTGCTGAGGAAGACTTGGTAGTGTACCTCATAAGCTCCCCTCTTAAAGACTTACTAGGGAAGATTCGGCACCTTATGCCAGAAACTTTTGCGGAAACTTACTAAAGAAGATTGAATATCTTGCACGGGAATCCATTCATACCTTTCTGATGCAGATCGAGGAATCTTGCCTTGTATGCTTCACTGATAAATTGTGGAGAAGGACCGGACTGATTTTCTTTGTGAATGGAATAACATATATATTCTTGTCATTCCAGCTGCTAATAACCTTTGAATTGAAATGCATGTTAGACTTGGATCCAATTTTGTTCTCCTGCTGGTTTAATCATTGCTGCAATAAAGGTGAATATCTGACGGGCACTTGTTACTGAAAATCCGAGCAGAATGTAACTTGTATTCAGACCGGATATCTGCAATACAGTGCTGTCAGTTGAAAATCTCATTGCTTTTAACTGAGTTCCTTGGTGTATATCTTTACTTCTCATGGCTTCTTCATGTCGGTGTCGGTGTCGGTCGATGAGCAACATCCATAAGGGGGTAACACCAAAGATTCAAAACAATGAAGCACGAGAAAACGATTGATTGCAACAAAGCACACCGCAAACAAGCTACAAAACTACTGCACACAGGCACACCCAAGCATAATACTAGAGCAAATGCACATGCACTACACGACTGACTACACCCTATGCTTGAGCAAATGCTTGGAGACTAACGAAGAATTTAAGGGAGTAGCGAGTGGAACTGCTGACCCCGAAACTCCGGTTGGATGAGGTGGAGGGGTTGGAGAAGCTGGCGGAGATTGAGGTAGGGAAGCACCAAGAAATCTCCTGGATCGAATGGCATCTCGGACTAACTCGGAAATAAGAAGACACTCGGCCGTCATGTAACGGGACATGGCGAGGGTAGCCGGGTCATCTTGAGGGTTGACAGAGGGGAACTTGATCCTCTTAGGATTCTCGACGATGGTGGGATAGTACTGATAAGCATGGTTGTCTTGCACCATGCTCTCTTGATGACAAAGATTGGTGATTCCTGACATTGCGGCAAGCTGAACGGCATGCTCAGGAGTAGGGCCGTAACCACCATGAAAACTGTAGGTGCGCTTACCAACAGAAATCAGGGCTGACAGATGGACATGAGCAACATACTCCAGAATTCTTCCTCCGGCAGAAAACTGGAATACTTGGTAATGAGGTGGATCTCCGCGGGGATAAATGCTACGCCACATATCGCCAAGGAGAGCGGCAAAGCTGAGAGGTGCAGGAGTGGGGCTCAATGCAACAGGAACAACACCGGGAGCTCTGGGGATGGCATCGAACTCATGGAAGTTGACCGCCATCTACGAATGAAATAGGGGTTAGGGGTAACCGAAATAATATTATATGCAGCAAAAAATGCAACAAACAAATGCAGCAAGCAAAAGATAACAACCAGACCCTACACTACCATTTTCTAACGTTCCAGCGGACTAGGACGCTCTACAACCATACCTGCTCTAATACCAAGCCTTGTGGCACCCCGGCTCAGAGAAACCAAAACGCCCCGTATTCCAGCTCAGAGATCAAGGTGAAGTCTTCTGGAATACGACACTGCTTAGCATAGAACAAACTAGCTCTCTATTACAACACGAATACGAATACAAGGTCTCCGATAATACAATGAATAACACCAGCATGACGACACTATGCCAACCACAATTGCTCTATGCAAGAAGCATAACAACTTGAGGTAGCGGAACCTCTACTGGCAGCGGAACAATGAACGATGATGATGGACTCCAATCCGCAGGTACTTTGGCTGGAACGTTTATCCTAGCTCGCGAACACAGGAACCACACCAAACAAGCAAGTAATCCAGGAACGACCGGCAAACTATCATGACATGCCAGGTAAGTACATTGAATGTACTTGCAAGCTCACAATAACCAAAAGCAGTCAAGACAAACAACATCATGGCATTAGCAAGTTAAAGCCATCATGAGCATGATACTATCAGGATAACATGGCATGCACAAGGTGAACATGATACGGATAGAACAACAGTAGCATGGGCTTATGAACATGATGATACTACATGCAACAAGTTAACATTCTCATGCACCAATTTACTCTTGTTCGGCGGTCACCTCGTAACCATCTCATGCATCAACTTATGAACCTCGGTATCCATGATACCACAATGATCATCTCGCGATCGTATAAAGATCAACCAACTTTGGTAACCACAATACCTTTGTGATCCTCTCTCGATCACAACCAACCTCTTTCTCATCATTGAACCAGGGTTATTATAAATCAAGTTATTATAATAGTTGGCTCATAGTGTGACAGACTACAAACTAGGCCCATATATGCGGGCGCAGCTATCGATAGATTAAACACACACTCTGCAGAGGTTAGTACACTATACCCACACCACGGAACCCATGGCCTAGTGCTCCCATTCGGGTGGACTAACGACATTCCGACAAATTCCATCTATTGCCATCACACTCTCCCAGCCACTCCAACCAACCCCCCTTTGGGCTATGTCTTGGGTGGCCTTGATGTCAACCCGTGACATCCAATGACCACCGCCATGGCAAAACAATAAATGGTCCCAAACGGGGACAAAGCGCGCAAACAACTCGGGCACACAAGGCTTATGTCCGCCTACTAGATCAAGGTAGCGCGCGCCCATAACCTTCCCTCATTGGAGGCACCGGTGAGAGGCATGACAATAGATCATTAGGGCCTTCCCATAACACACGACAAGCTTGAAACAGAGTGAATATCACTACTAGCAGCATGTACTACTGCTATCAAGCATAACATGTGATAATAATACTATTAAGTCGTACAAGCTAACAAGACGCATCGGAACATTGCATGAAGGTGAACAAGAAACCAGGAGCATAACCAAAACAATGATAGCAGTAGCAAACAAGTAGGCAGATAACAAGAAAACTTTTATTTAATATTCAAGTAGAAACCATGGCTACCGCATGGCTATCATGGTTGTTGTGGCTTGCCTGGAGGTGACGGGGACTCCGGGGAGAAGTGCGGTGAAGCCGGAGAACGAAACATCAGACGTGCTTCTCTCTCGAAGGGGGCTGATTAGAAGCAAGGGCAAAATGGTCATTTCCACCGTGGGACCACCTAGTAAAAATGGTACCAATAGAAAGGCCTCGACAAGACGAAGAAGTGGGCGTTGATTTCTCCTTGATCGGAGTTACGGTCGCGGAGATATAAGGTAATGAAGGAGAGGGACTAATCTGCAAATATTTTCTTCACAAACAAGTCCATGGCGGCTGAAACAGAAAGTGCCTTTTGGAAGAATACATTTCTGTAAAGCGAAAACGTATTTTGAGCATAAGAAAAAACATAATACGCTTTCTAGTAATGAAGACGCATTCCGCCCGAGTACGTCTCCACTTAAAACGAGCGGGCCCGGGGTTGTGTCACTTACAGCGGGGGCCCACGGGCGGGGGGGGGGGGGCAGGCGCTCGTCGTCTTCCTCCCTCTGCTCCCTCATGAGGGAAACAGAGGAGGGAGCGGCCGAGGCAGGGGCAGGCTCAGGCGAGGGGCCGGCTGACTCCGGCGGCCTCCGGCCGAGCCAAGGGCATCGGTGGGACCGGCGAGGCCTGCCACACCCGTTCCCAAGGGGCATGGCTGCGAGGGAGGCACGAGGAGGAGGGGAGGTCGCGGAGACAGGCGGGTATAGGGGCAGGCGGGCGGCGGTGGTCTTGGCGAAGCAGGAACTTCGTCGAGGGGCAAAAGGAGCAGGGTGGCTCGCGGAGGCGAGAGGGAGGAAGTGGAGGTGGAGGGGAGGTGAAAGGAGGCACTCGTGGAGGGGAGGAGAGGAGGTCACACACATATTCACCATGGATGAAATGGCAAACTATGGTGAGATTGGGCACTTCCGGCGAGCAAATGAGGCGAGGGAGGAGTGGGTGAGGTGAGGAACACCTCGGTTCACCCTTATATAGCCGTGGGGAAGGCTCTGGAGCATCACGGGCGAGCTCGGGCTGGGCTCTAATGGAGGACATGTTGGGGAAGATAGTAATTGAAATTTTTTCCTACGAACACGCAAGATCTATCTAGGAGATGCATAACAACGAGATGGGAGAGTGTGTCCACGTACCCTCGTAGACCGAAAGCGGAAGCGTTTAGTAATGCGGTTGATGTAGTCGAATGTCTTCACGATCCAACCGATCCAAGTACCGAACGTACGACACCTCCATGTTCAGCACACGTTCAGCATGATGATGCCCCTCGAGCTCTTGATAGAGTAGAGGGTCAAGGGAGAGTTTGTCAGCACGACGGGGTGGTGACGGTGTTGATGATGTTACCGGCGCAGGGCTTCGCATAAGCACTACGATGATATGACCGAGGTGTTAAACTATGAAGGGGGGCACCGCACACAACCAAGAGATTGTCTGTTGTCCTTTGGGGTGCCCCCTGACCCCGTATATGAAGGAGGGGGGAGGAGGCCGACAGCCTAGGAGGGGCGCATCAAAGGGGGGAGTCATACTAGGCTGCTGCCTCCTCTATTCTACTAAGGCCCATGAAGGCCCATTAATCCCCCGGGGGGTTCCGGTAACCTCCTGGTACTCCGGAAAATGCCCGAACCTTTCAGAAACCTTTCCGGTGTCCGAACATAACCTTCCAATATATTAATCTTTATGTCTCGACCATTTCGAGACTGCTCGTCATGTCCGTGATCTCATCTGGGACTCCAAACAAACTTCGGTCATCAAAAACACATAACTCTTAATACAAATCGTCATCGAACGTTAAATGTGCGGACCCTACGGGTGCGAGAACTATGTAGACATGATCGAGACACATCTCTGATCAATAACCAATAGAGAAACCTGGATGCTCATATTGGATCCTACATATTCTATGAAGATCTTTATCGGTCAAATCGCACAACAACATACATTGTTCGATATGTTACTTGCCCGAGATTCAATCGTCCGTATCATCATACCTAGTTCAATATCGTTACCGGCAAGTCTCTTTACTCGTTCCGTAATGCTTCATCCCGCAACTAACTCATTAGTCACATTGCTTGCAAGGCTTATAGTGATGAGCATTACTGAGAGGGCCCAGAGATACCTCTCTGATACACGGAGTGACAAATCCTAATCTTGATCTATGCCAACCCAACAAACACCATCGGAGACACTTGTAGAGCATCTTTATAACCACTTAGTTATGTTGTGACATTTGATAACACACAAGGTGTTCCTCCGGTATTCGGGAGTTGCATAATGTCATAGTCTGAGGAACATGTATAAGTCATGAAGAAAGCAGTAGCAATGAAACTGTAATGATCATAATGCTAAGCTAACAGATGGGTCTTTTCCATCACATCATTCTCCTAATGAGGTGATCCCGTTCATCAAATAACAACACATGTCTATGGTTAGGAAACATAACCATCTTTGATTAACGAGCTAGTCTAGTAGAGGCATACTAGGGACACCATGTTTTGTCTATGTATTCACACATGTACTAAGTTTCCAGTTAATATAATTCTAGCATGAATAATAAACATTTATCATGATATAAGGAAATATAAATAACAACTTTATTATTGCCTCTAGGGAATATTTCCTTCAGTCTCCCACTTGCACTAGAGTCAATAATCTAGTTCACATCGCAATGTGATTTAACACCAATAGTTTACATCTATATGTGATTAACACCCATAGTTCACATCGCCATGTGACCAATAACCAAAGGGTTTACTAGAGTCAATAATCTAGTTCACATTACTATGTGATTAACACCCAAAGAGTACTAAGGTGTGATCATATTTTGCTTGTGAGAGAAGTTTAGTCAACGGGTGTGCTAAATTCAGAGCCATATGTATTTTGCAAATTTTCTATGCCTACAATGCTCTGCATGGAGCTACTCTAGCTAATTGCTCCACTTTCAATATGTATCCATATTGAGACTCAGAGTCATCCGGATCAGTGTAAAAGCTTACATCACCATAACTCTTTACGACAAACTCTTTATCACCTCCATAACCAAGAAATACTTCCTTAGTCCTCTTAGGTAACTAAGGATAACTTTGACCGCTATACAGTGATCCACTCCTGGATCACTATCGTACCCCCTTGCCAAACTCATAGCAAGGCACACAACTGGTCTGGTACATAGCATGGCATACTTTATAGAACCTATGACTGAGGTATAGGGAATGACTTTCATTCTCTTTCTATCTTCTGCCATGGTCAGGCTTTGGGTCTTACTCAACTTTACACCTTGTAATACATGCAAGAACTCCTTCTTTGACTGATCCATTTTGAAATCTTTCTAAATCTTGTCAAGGTATGTACTCATTGAAAAATCTTATCAAGCATCTTGATATATCTCTATAGATCTTGATGCCCAATATGTAAGCATCTTCACTGAGGTCTTTCTTTGAAAATCTCCTTTCAAACTCTCCTGTATGCTTTCTATAAAATTCTACATCATTTCCGATCAAAAATTTGTCATTCACATATACTTATCAGAAAGGCTGTAGTGCTCCCACTCACTTTCTTGTAAATACAGGCTTCACCGCAAGTCTGTATAAAACTATATGCTTTGATCAACTCATCAAAGCGTATATTCCAACTCCGAGATGCTTGCACCAGTCCATAAATGGATCGCTGGAGCTTGGACACCTTGTTAGTGCCTTTAGGATCGACAAAACCTTCTGGTTGCATCATATACAACTCTCCTTTAAGAAATATCCATTTAAGGAATGCAGTTTTGACATCCATTTGCCAAATTTCATAAAATATGGCAATTGCTAACTTGATTCAGACAGATTTAAGCATCGGTACAGTTGAGAAAATCTCATTGTAGTCAGCACCTTGAACTTGTCGAAAACCTTTTGCGACAAGTCGAGTTTTGTAGATACTAACACTACTATCAACGTCTGTATTCTGTCGAATTTAGGGATCCGACAACCCTTGAGAGGTTCGAACTCTGGGGTGCATGCAGAGATCTCAACCTGCCCAGCCTGCCTACTCGCGATCCTCTCTAGCCTAGCATGTCAAGCTCAAAGAGACACAAAGACACAGAGATTTATACTGGTTCGGGCCACAGTTGTGGTGTAATACCCAAATCCAGTGTGGTGTGGTGGATTGCCTCGAGGGGCTATGGACGAACTAGTACAAGGATGAACAAGCCTCAAGAGGGGTGTTCTTGAGCTAGTGTGGTGCTCTACTTGTTCTGATTTCGGTCCCTTTCTATGGTGGTGGCTAAGTCCTATATAAAGTGGCCTTGGTCCTCTTCCCAAATATGAACAGGAAGGGATTCCACAACGGCGTGATTTGAAAGGGGACAAGTAGTACAGTCTATCCTGACAAAAGTAGTCTTCGCCTACGAAAAGCCTCTGGTCATGACGCTGCGGTGGGCTCGGTGATGACCTCTATCCTGCCGTCCTGACGGTCTTGGTCTTGTTGCACCAGAATGGAAACCTTTGGCTAATTCCTCGGGACTCCGCACCTGTGGCTTGCCTCTCTTGCACTGAAGAGGAAACCTGTGCTCTGCACCCACCCGGCGCCCGCCTGGACTTGGTCGTCATTGCTCATGTCAGCTGTGCCTCATGAGGTAGCTGCATGGAACTCTCCGCCCCTCAGGAGCCCTCTTGAGGAGGCCACCTCCTTCATGGGTCTTGGCGTCGTCCCCCTCGCGAGGCTTGGCTCCTCGTGATGGTCTTGCGGTGTTGGTGTTGAAGCTGGGCCGTACCAGGCCGTTGATGGAGCCACATGGCAGGCCGCGGGCAGGCAGGACTGGATACCCCCGAATCCAGGACGCCGACGGTAGCCCCCGGGGCCAAGGCGCGCTCGGACTTGGCTTCCAGGCGAAGCCAAAAGACAAGGGTGGAGCGCCGCAGGCTGCATCAGCCTATGACCTTGAAGACACGTGGCGGTTGATGGGACGTGGTCATCTCCACTTACCCACACTGCCTTGATATCCGGTAGACCCAACAGCCGCCCGTTGTCAGCGCAACTCGCGCTTCACAGAGTACTGTGCTCAGCTCTTGTTTCCTCCTTCCCAATATCGCCGCCGCGTCCATAGATCTAGTGCCGGTGCCTTGCCCTCTCTTGGTGTTCGCCATGTCACCCAAACCGAGGAAGAAGAAGGGGCAGCCACGCGCACTGGCCGGTCCTCCGCTGGCCCTGGAGCCGGCCATTGAGCAGTCAACGGTGATCAATAAGGAGGGGCTGGACAAGGTTCGCCATGCGCTCGCCGCCGATTCCAATGAGGGGAAGGCAACGGCTGTCCGCCCTGCATCTTGGTGTACCAGAGAGATGAGTGCCAGTGAGATTCCCATCTATCTCCATGTTCTTCTTGCTAGGTTGATTCCTCCCTTCTCCCCTTTCTTCAATGCCGTGATGTCGCATTACCAGATCCATCTGCTGCATTTGGATCCTCGCTCCGTCATCCTCCTTGCCGTCTTCGCCTTTCTCTGTGAGGCCATGGTGGGCATCACTCCCTCCGTGTCCTTGTTTCGCCATTTCTTCCTGCTCCGGTTGGTGGACGCCCGCCAACGCTCTGGGTGCATGACCTTCGAAGCCGTGGCCGCAACCGCTGGCTCGGGGATCGACTTCAAGCTTTCGCCTGTCGTGAAGGGATTCTGGAAGCAGTGGCTCCTAATGGACGTCCGCGCGTTCAGCACCCTGCTCATGATTCCTGGGTCGCCGGCCTCGCCTAGCTCCGACTGGTGCCATGAGAGGCTCACCGACCGATGTCTTGCTTTTGTTTGGAAGAGGTTGGCGAGGCTTCGGGAATTGGAAGTGACGACGCCAATGGTGGTGAAGGAATTCGTGAAGCAGCGCATTGCCCCCCTCCAGCGCCATGCTCGCCCGATGTGGGACTTCACAGGCGCCGGGGATCCGATGAGGCTGCAGAAGCCATCGCTTGCTGCTGATACATTGAGCGTGGTGCTCAAGCTCCTGACTGGCGAGCCTGAGCCTGCTGACCTTCCGGGGGGTGGCTGCCTTCTCTATCTGTGCTCGAACAAGGAGGCCTTCGCGGGGCACATGCCTCTATTCAATGAGTGAGGCTTGCTTCCCGAGGGCATTGAGGGCCCCCGCGAGAATCCCGTCTTCGTAGCTCCTCTCCAGATCGACCCTGCCACGTGTGTCCCTAGTGTGGAGGCAGGGGGGCGTGCGCCTCCATCAGTTGTCGAGAGCTCCTCTGGAGGCCTGGCCCCGCTAGAGGCTAAGGAGTCTGAGGCTTCTGGGGCCCAGGAAGGAGCCGCCGTAGAACCGGAGCCACCCCAAGCTCCGGAGGCAGGGGCTTCTGACGCCCAGGATGGTGGCTCCAGAGTGGCTGATGACGACGAGGAGCCCACCAACGGCCCCAGAGCCGCGAGCCAGAAGGTATCGCCAGGTGCCCCTGGCCTCGGGACCCCTGCTACAGGCTCCACGCCGAACGCTTCCCCTCCTAAGGATCGCCCGTCGGGGTCTGGTCGACGCCGCCTGTGCCTTGAGTCACTCCTGAAGAGGAAGAGATCCCCGTGTCACGACGACGGCACCCGCCGGCCGCTAAGCCAAGGAGATACGTGGCTGCCAATGAGTAAGTACCTTTGCTCTTGACTCCCAAGTGCACCGCGTTTTCTCATGGTTGGGGTTTTACAGGGTCTCCATGAAGGCGAAAGCTTAGGAGGCAGGCACCTCCAAGGACTCCAGCTTCGCACATGCGCGTAGCCCCTGGTGTCCTGAGCCTGCACAGGGTGTGGGACCAACTCCATCCAACATGATGCCGCGAGGGCACCCCGGAGCCGGGCCCCATGTTCTCTCCCCCCACGACTCTGCCCGCGAGGCGATGGGTGCGCCGGTGATCCTTCCTCTTGTCACTGCCGGCTGGGGGGTGCCCTCCGGGAAGCCTTCGTCTTCAAGCTGTGGGGCTACGCCAGCCAGCCCCCAGCCTGCGACTGGCGAAGCACCCAACGCCTCCCGGGCAACTTCCAGAGCCGGCGAAGATCTTGGCAATGAGCTCGCGTTCGCCCGCGGGCATAGCGTGGTGTGCTTTGGGATTTTTGGTGAAGCGATGCGTGCGATGGTCCATCTTGGCAGGGAGCTTACCAACGTCGATACCAGCCTTGAGGTAGAGAACCGCCGCTTGGAGGATGAGTGGCAGCAGCTGAAGGTGGCCATCAGCCATGGGAAGCTTCGGCGTGACGAAGCTGAAGCGCGCGCGGCGGCCTCGCTCATGGCTTCTCGCGAAGCTTACGCCCGCACCATGGAAGAGGCTGAGGCAGCCAACCGCCATCGCGAGGTGGCTGAGGAGCGGGAGCGAGATCTCCTGTCTTCAAATGCGGACCTGCTGCGCGAAGTCGAGGAGCATCGTGTCCTGCTGGCCTCCTCACCATGTGAGCTGGCCCTTGCCGAGGCGGAGCTCCTGAGGCGCCATGAGAACTTGACGCTGGAGGCCATGGAACATAGCTTGGCGCTGGAGAGGCTGGAGGTGAGGGTGCGTCAGGCTGCCGCGGCTGAGGATGCTGCCGTCGCCCGAGAAGCTCAAGTCCAGGTGGAGGTGGAGAAGAGGGCGGCGAAGGCACGCGCTGATCTGGATGGAAGGCATCACCTGGACCTGGAGCTGCTTAAGGCTGAGCTTGAGGGTCGGACCTCCATCCTGAAGACCGAGCTGCAGGCTGTGGAGCAGCGTGAGAGCGCAGCCCGGGGGTCTCTGGCTTCCTCCGAATCTGCCCTAGATGCTGCCTGCACCAAGATATCATCTCTTCGGAAGCAAGCTTAAGACACCGCCTCCCTCTTGGAGAAGGCTTCAAGTGAAAAGTGTCGCTGCTTGACATTGGAGCGCGAGCACGGCTCCATGCTCCAAGGTTTGCACATCAGAGCCAACAATGCCTTGGGTGCCATTTGCGATGAGAGCGCTCCTCGCCCGCATGAGAACGACTACGCTAGCCATCTCCACTTCTTTGCTGACATCGTGACCCGCCTGGAAGATCAGGCCGCAAAATCTCACCAGCTTGTTGAGGAGAGGAGCTGGGGCCTCCTTGGGCGCGCGCTCTTGCGCATCTTCAGCAACCTCCTGAACCTTGACTCCCACTTCGACTTCGGCACCGTGCTAGCCCCCGTGCCTGCGGCCACCCAAGACAGCCGCAAGCACTGGTGGTGATGACGAGGAGGACAACAGCTTCAGCACAAGCAGCGAGGATGGGAGCGATGAAGAAGGCGCGTGCAGCTAGGCCCGTGTTTCTTTTGCTTTAACCTGTTATAACAACAACTCAAACAGATTCTTGTGAGAGCATTTTGAAAAGGGGGTGCCCCTTATGATGCGCAAGATCGCTAAATGTTTTTGAAGTGACGTCCGGAGCAGGGCCCCGCAGGGCTGTGGGTCATTGAGCAAGGTAGTTATTTATGACTTATCTGGGGTTTTGGAGGTCTTGCGTGGGCCCTAGCGTCGCGGCCAGGCCCCTTCTCGTGAGGCGAGCCTGCTACGGGCTCGTGAGGCCCTGTGCCTCCCGAGGGGCCTGCTGGCCTGCCATGGGGTGCCTCATGAGGAGCCAATTGCTAGATTGTGACAAGGTGGGCACGTGGGGCGGTCGCACCTTCGAGCCCTCGAGGGGAGCGATCGGTACCAGCGCGTACACCGTACCCAGCCCCCGTTCGTGAGGCTCATGAGGGCAGGGTAGCGGTCACGAGTTTCTAAAAAGAACACAAGAGCTGAAAGCAAGAAATCGCACGAAATGAGAAAACTCCCCCCATTTTTATAAACGCATGAAAGACAAACTGCTGCGAAAAGTCGGCAAACAAATATGAAAAGGAGGCAAAAAGCAAACGGTCGCGTCCGGCGCTGATAATCCCCAAGTGTAGGGAATCATCGTAGCAATTCCCAAAGGTGGAAGTGATAAGTATGGAGTGTCGAACGCACAAGGAGCTACAGGTAAGATCAATATTCTCTCAAGTCCTATCTGCCACTGATACAACTCTACGTACACCGAGCGTTTGCTTCCAACTAGAAAGGAGAAATAAAACTACATTCTGGGTATGAAGAGGATAACTTTGTATGATATCGGAGAGCTAAAACATAAAATTAGTTGCTGTTATCATAAAGTTAGAATATATTACTTAAGTATTATAAATAACGAGTGTGGAATAATGATGGACCGGTGTGCGGAATTGTCCTAGGCAATTGTTAACAAGACCGGTAGTCGTCATTGCAATTTCATATGAGGGAGAGGCATAAGCTAACATACTTTCTCTTCTTGGATCATATGCACTTATGATTGGAACTCTAGCAAGCATCCGCAACTACTAAAGATCATTAAGGTAAGACCCAACCATAGCATTAAAGCATCAAGTCCCCTTTATCCCATACGCCACAACCCCCTTACTCAGGTTTATGCTTCTATCACTCAAGCAACCACTATAAGTGATCATGAACATATTGCAACACCCTACAACGGGAATCCCTCACGCTTGTGCGACACGGAGGGCATAATAGGACAACACCAAAATAAAACATACAACTCGTACCAATCTAGATCATCAATCAACCCAAAGACAAAAGATATCTACTCAAAACATCATAGGATGGCAACACATCATTGGATCATAATATGTGGCATAAAGCACCATGTTGAAGTAGGGATTACAGCGGGGTGCGGGAGAGTGGACCGCGTTAAAGAGATGAGGATGGTGATGTTGATGAAGACGATCACCGCGGTGATGATTCCCCTCCCGATGGCACTCCGGCGCCATCGAGAGAGAGGAGGAGAGGTCCTCCTCCTTGTGCTTCCTCCTCCATGGCCTCCCCCCTGGATGGGGAGAGGTTCTCCCTCTGGTCCTTGGCCCACATGGCGATGATGGCCCGTCCGGGATCCTCCTCCATGGCCTCCGGTGATGATGGCCCCCTCCGGCTGGGTGCCAAAGAGGGCCTAGATTGATTTCTCGTGGCTATAGAGGCTTGCGGTGGCGGAACTTCCGATCTAGTTTATTTTCTCGAGGTTTCTGTATTTATAGGAATTTTTGGCGTCGGTCTCACATCAGTGGGGGTCTCCGAATCGTCCACGAGATAGGGGCCCATGCCCAGGGGTGGGTGGGCGCGCCCCCCACCTTCGTGGACAGCCCGAGACTCTTCTGGACCAACTCTTTTACTCCAGGGGCTTCTTTTGGTCCATAAAAAATCATCAAAAATTGGCACGTCAATTGGACTCCGTTTGGTAGTCCTTTTCAGTAAAACTCAAAAACAAGGAAAAACATAAACTGGCACTGGGCTCTAGGTTAATCGATTAGTCACAATAATCATATAAAATAGCATATAAATGCATATAAAACATCTATGATGGATAATATAATAGCATGAATACTTCATAAATTATAGATACGTTGGAGACGTATCAGCATCCCCAAGCTTAGTTCCTGCTCGTCCTCGAGTAGGTAAATGATAAAAGAAATAATTTATGAAGTGTGAATGCTAGCAGGTGCACAAGTTCGATAAATGATAATTTCAATCACCTTTTCTAGCATCATTATATGTCATAACAGTAGCTCATCTCATAAAACTTTTCATGATCAAGTAACAAGCTATTCACATGTTAAAGTATAGATCATAAACTTTCTTGAAAACTAACAGACAATGCTCTTAGTTATTAAACAATTGCAATTCATCTTATTTTCAGGAAGGTTCTATGTAAGAGCTTTGCTTTGACAAATCCCACATACTCAACTAATATAGTCTTTCACAATTGCTAACACTCATGTGATATTTATGGGTTCAAAGTTTTAATCGGACACAGAGAAAGATAGGGGCTTATAGTTTTGCCTCCCAACCTTTCACCTCAAGGGTAATGTCAACAATAATACTTTATGAAACCTACATCCAAGTGGATATATATATCCGGATCGCTCCAACACAAAGTACTTGCCAAAGGAAAAAGTGTAAAAAGGAAAGGTGATGATCACCATGACTCTTGTATAAGGGTAGAAGATAAAAGTAAAAGATAGGCCCTTCGCAGAGGGAAGCAGAGGTTGTCATGCTATTTTAAGGTTGGATGCACAAAATCTTAATGCAAAAGAACATCACTTTATATTGCCTCTTGTGATAGAGACCATTATTATGCAGTCCGTCGCTTTTATTTCTTCCCTATCACAAGTTCGTATAAAGCTTATTTCTTTGCACTAATAGATCATACATATTTAGAGAGCAATTTTTATTGCATGCACCGATGACAACTTACTTAAAGGATCTTACTCAATCCATAGGTAGGTATGGTGGACTCTCATGGCAAAACTAGTTTAAGGGATGTTTGGAAGCACAAGTAGTATTTCTACTTGGTGCAAAGAATTTGGCTAGCATGAGAGGGAAAGGTAAGCTCAACATGTTGGATGATGCAAGACAATATAACGTTTCGGATATAGGAAAACATATCCCATTAAGTTGTCTTCCTTGTCCAACATCAACCTTTTAACATGTCATATTTTAATGAGTGCTCACAATTACAAAAGATGTCCAAGATAGTATATTTATATGTGAAATCTCTCTTCCTTCAATATTTTTTCATGAATTGTTCAAGTGACCAATTCTGCGTTTGCTAATTTTCAATAAGCTTACTACCTATACTTATTTAGTGTGAAGTCATTACTCCCCATGGTATAAGCATATGAAACATATATAAATTCAAATTTATGATATTCAATTCATTCAACCATTTACTCATAGGATATACGTGAAGCGCATGAGTAAATGACAAACTACTCCAAAAAGATATAAGTGAAGAACACTGAGTAGTCAAATAATTAACTAGCCATGGGAGGATTCTTTTTCATTCAAGATTTCAGATCCAATGATTTTATTCAAACAACAAGTAAAATCGAAAATACGCTCTAGGCAAAACACATATCATGTGACGAATAAAAATATAGCTTCGAGTAAAGTATACCGATAGTTTTGAAGACGAAAGAGGGGATGCCTTCCGGGGCATCCCCAAGCTTAGGCGCTTGAGTCTTCCTTGAATATTACCTTGGGGTACCTTGGCATCCCCAAGCTTAGGGTCTTTCTGCTCCTTATTTGTCACGCCCAATATGCGATACTATCCTAAAGAGACTCGAAGGTCCCACCAAGGATAGAACCGCATATTGATACACTTTTGCAAGGTGGATATCATTACATCAACATTACATAATAGATGGGGATACATATAAGAGGCATACAATGCCACACGAATACAACATCATCTTACATAAGAGCACCATCCGACTATGTATGAAACACAAACAGAAACTGAAACGACATCAACCCTGCTAGCCCAAGCTGCCGACCTGGAACCTATCCCCTGATCGAAGAAGAAGCAGAAGAAGAACTCCAAAACAAGTAAAGACCGCTCTCATGTCAGGATCATCGCATAACCTGCACCTGCAAATGTTGTTGTAGTAATCTGTGAGCCACGAGGACTCAGCAATCCCATTACCATGGGTATCAAGACTAGCAAAGCTTAATGGGTAAGGAAGGGGTAAAGTGGTGATGTTGCAACAGCGACTAAGCATGATAGGGTGGCTAACATACGCAAATAAGAGCGAGAAGAGAAGCAAACAGAACGGTGTTGAAGCTAGCAATGATCAATAAGTGATCCTGAACTCCTACTTACGTCAATCATCACCATAAACCGTGTTCACTTCTCGGACTCCGCCGAAAAGAGACCATCATGGCTACACAGGCGGTTGATGCGTTTTAATTCGAATCTGGTGTCAAGTTCTCTACAACCGGATATTAACAAATTCCCATCTGCCACATAACCGCGGGCACGGCTCTCGAAAGTTTATACCCTGCAGGGGTGTCCCAACTTAGCCCATCACAAGCTATCACTGTCAATGAAGGATATTCCTTCTCCCAGGAAGACCCGATCAGTCTCGGAATCCCGGGTTACAAGACATTTCGACAATGGTAAAACAAGACCAGCAAAGGCGCCCGATGTGCCGACTAATCCCGCTAGGAGTTGCACGTACCTCGTTCTCAGGGCACACCGGATAAGTCAAGCTACGAGTAAAACCAGCCCCCAAGTTTCCCCAAGGTGGCCCCGCAAGTTGCTCGGTTCGGACCAACACTCGAAGGAGCACCTGGCCCGGGGGGGGGGGTTAAATAAAGATGACCCTCAGGCTTCGGAAACCCAAGGGAAAGAGGCTTAGGTAGGCAAATGGTAAAACCAAGGTTGGGCCTTGTTGGAGGAGTTTTATTCAAAGCGAACTGTCAAGGGGGTCCCATAAATCACCCAACCGCGTAAGGAATACAAAATCAAGGAACATAACACCGGTATGAAGGAAACTAGGGCGGCAAGAGTGGAACAAAACACCAGGCATAAGGCCGAGCCTTCCACCCTTTACCCAGTATATAGGTGCATTAATTAAATAAGAGATATTGTGATATCCCAACATAATCCTGTCCATCATGGAGCAATCTTGAACTTCACCTGCGACTAACAACGCTATAAGAGGGGCTGAGCAAAGCAGTAACATAGCCAAGCAACGGTTTGCTAGGAAGGGTGAAAAGGTTAGAGGCTGACATGGCAATTTGGGGAGGCTTGAAGAACAAGTGATAGGAAGTGCAGCATAGCGGTAGAACGAAGCAACTAGCATAGCAATGATAGTAATGAGATCCAAGGTGACGGTCATGTTGCCTGAAATCCCGCAAGGAAGAAGAACGATTCCATGAAGAAGATGAAGCCACGAAGACGAACCAAGCATAGATGAACGTATCCTCGCGATCGCAACGAAACAGGAACTAACGAGAAGGAGCACAACCGGAAAGAAGCAAACAACAAGGTAAACACACAACACATAGACATGGCATGATGCTCAACCAAGTATGATGCATGACAAAGGCTATATGATGCTACTCATGGCAAGAGATGATGCATACAAGAGCAACACATCAAAGCAAGTTTAAATGAGGCTGGAAACAACATATAACAATTCCGGTAAGCCCTCATATGCAAATTTAGAAGTTGGTCCAGATCTGAACAAACATTAAGTTGAAGTTGTTAAACAGCAAGTTAATACGCACCAAGATGATCTACACGAAATTCTAGTCAAGTTACATATAAAGTTCATTTAGTTCGGAGCTACGACCTAGAAGATATGAGCAAAACAAGTTAAACATGGCGTTGATGCAAACGGCATTCAAACATCAAGCAAACACTCTCATAACAAGGATGCAACATGATAAGATGAAACTACATGCAATTATAAGCAAGTTTCATATAGAGCACACTCAAAACGGAGCAACGGTGCAACACATACACTCTAAACAAGTTTAAAGGACACACTGTCCATAACAGCAACTAGGCATCTAACAAGCATCAAAACAACATGCTATAACACTTCAACATAAGAACAAAAGGCATGGGCATGAAGTACAGGTAAAGCATGACAAAACATGAACACTGAGCTATCTCCAGAAAACACTATAACATGCTCAAAAGGACATGGCAAGCTTCCAAATAATAACAGTTCACAGACTTTGCAGAAATCACTGGACATGGCAGAAATAACATCAGGTTGCAATGTTTAGAGCTATCAAACAACATGCTACATGAACTTATCATGGCAAACAAAGGAATGACATGCTAATACTAAAGACAAAGAACAAAACTCCCTTACTGAATAATTCCAAAGATCAACAGAAAAGATGGTAGCATTCATGCAAACATGGCAAATGATATGACGGATTCAGACATGGCAGGAACAACAATAAGTAGGCATGTTGATGAGATTGTACCACTCACCACAAAGCAATACATGGCATGAAAAGGTGACCAACAGTCATATGACATATTTATGAAGCTAATCATGGCAAGAACAAGTTCATAGGGTGCATGGATCAATAGCAGAACACATGTCAAAACGGAACTTAATGTTAACAGGCTGACAGCAACATTATTTAGCAACTTGAGAGCAAGATATGAACAATCTACAGCAAGCTATAAATGCAACCAGGGGCACGGATGGATATATAATGACATGTAAAACAAAACATCCTTAGTTAACATCTCCAGATTATGCATAGAATGACTTGTAGCAGCAGGTTTACATATCATCATGATATAGCAGATTCAGCCTAGCAAAACAGTAACAGCAAGTACCCTTCTCCACGAGCTCGATGCACTCACTACAAGACTCACAAAAATACAAGGATTGCACCAATGTAAAGATGACATGATGTAGCTCAAAACTCACGTAGACATCAAGCTCAAAAGATGCACACACAAAATGCAATGAAAAAGACAAAACAGCAAGTTCTGTTAACAGACAGCAGTTAACATCATATAACACTCTTGCAACGATGATAAGGGCGTCAATATGGATTAAACAAGCATGTCACAATGGAATGAAATGAAGAGCATCTCTCAATGAACATTCTGACATATTATAGGCATGAAACGAAGCAGCACACACAAAGTTATGGCATGATGAACAGAGCAACATAATGCAATTTTTTATGGACTTGGAAGAAATCGACCTCGAGGGGGAAAAAGTCAACGCGGCGGATCTCGCCCGACACGCCGCCGGACTTGCGGGGAACGGCGGCCGGAGTCGAGGGAGAGGTCGGGGAGTCCGGGGAAGGACGGATCTTGGGCGGCGGCTGCCGGATCCGGGTGCGAGACGCCGAGGGCCACCGAATCCCGGCGTTCGGTGGCGCGCTCCGGCGACGAGGCGAGATCGCCGGAGTTGAGGGCGAGGCGACGGGGTCGGCGACAGTGCGGCTGACGGTGCCCGGTGGTGGCGGGGAGTAGCAGGACGCCGGTGGGTGGCGCGGGGCGGCGAGGAGATGCCGAGCGGCAGGGAGAGCGGGGCTCGGGGCGGAGCCCAGCGGCAGCGGCAAGGCAGGCGCGGCGGCAGGGATCGCGGGGCTCGGACCCGAGCTGGCCTGGGGCGGGCCGGATCTGGGCCCCGGTGGGCCTACGGCGGCAGGGACAACCAGGGCGACGTGGCTGGCTCCCGTTGGCTGGGGAGGCGGCGGCGGACACGTCCAGCACCGTCCGGACATGTCCGGTGCGCAGAGGAAGACGAGGCTAGGGTTAGGGGTAGGGTTTGATCCGGAATTTCGGGGGAGAAGACATATTTATAGGTAGAGGGAGCTAGCAGAGTCCAAATGAGGAGCGGTTTTCGCCCACACGATCATGATCGAATGACCGAGAGCATGGAGGGGGTTTGGATGGGCTCATGGGCTGTGGTGAAGAGGGGCTAGTCTGCAAAGAGAGAGGGGTTTCGGGTTACGCGGTTAACCGTTGGGGCATCAAACGACCTCCACATGAAACGAAATTTGACGGGCGGTCTACCGGTGATATACCAAGGCCACTCGGCAAATCTCGATCCATTCTGAGAATGTTTTTCTCCCGCTCACGAAACCAGGCCCGAGAGGGGCGACGGGCGCGCGAGAGAGGTCTGGACTCCGAACGAACAACGGAGAGAACCGGGGAACCCGAACGGATGCAAGTTTTGAAAAACATGCAGATGAAATGCAGATGATGACATGGCAAAATGCAACACGCAAGCAAGTGACATGGCAACAACGACGAATAGCTGGAAGACATATGGCACATCAGATCCGAGGCGTTACATTATTCTTCTCATATCAATATCTCACCCAAAGCTTGAAAACTTTAATCACACAAAACTTAACGGAACTTCGTGAGATAGGTTAGTATGATAAAGAGTAAACCATTCACTTTGATACTGTAAAAGACAAGGTTCATAATTGTTCTCACACAATTCCTACTGTACCATATAATTTCTACAATTTATATTGAGAAATATAAGCCATAGAAACTAGAAAACAAGCAAACTATGCAATGAAAACAGAATCTGTCAGAAACAGAACGGTCTGTAATGATCGGGACAACAACCATACTTATGCTACTCCAGAAATTATGAAATAAATTGGTGGACGTGAGGAATTTATCTATTAATATTCTTCTAAAATAATTAACTCAAAAGCACTCTTCTGTAAAATATGGCAGCTAATCCCGTGAGCGCAAAGTTTCTATTTTTTACAGCAAGATCACATTAACTTTCACCCAAGTCTTCCCAAAGGTCTTACTTGGCAATTTATTGAAAAGAAAGCTATAAAACATAATTACTACAATAGCTTAATCATGTAAACACACAAATACAACAAGGGTAGATATTGGGTTGTCTCCCAACAAGCGCTTTTCTTTAATGCCTTTTAGCTAGGCATGATGATTTCAATGATGCTCACATAAAAGAAAAGAATTGAAACATAGAGAGAGCATCATGAAGAATATGACTAGCACATTTAAATCTAACCCACTTCCTATGCCTATGGATTTTGTGAGCACATAATTTAGAGGAACAAGAATCAACTAGCATAGGAAGGCAAAACAAGTATAACTTCAAAACTTTAAGCACATAGAGAGGAAACTTGGTATTATTGCAACTCCTACAAGCATAAATTACTCCCTCATAATAATTTTCAGTAGCATCATGAATGAATTCAACAATATAACCATCAAATAAAGCATTCTTTTCATGATCTACAAGCATAGCAATTTTTTTACTCTCCACATAAGAAAAATTCTTCTCATTCGAAATAGTGGGATCACTAATTCCTAAAGATGACACTCTTCCAAACCCACTTTAGATGATAGTATTATTCATACTACAAAATATATAAGTGAAGTTCATGGAGCATTCTACAATTAATATAGACTAACCAATATCCAAGCTCAAAATATGTAAGTGAAGCACACGAAGCATTCTATAAAACCATACTCAAAAGATTTAAGTGAAGCACAAAGAGCAATTCTATAAGATCATACTTCAAATATATAAGTGAAGCACATGAAGTATTCTATAAATCGATAAAGGTCTAACTCATACTAGCATGGTTCTATAAGAAAAAAAACAAAAACACAAAGTACACAAATCATGTGAACAAAACAAAACCAAGGTAATACTGATATTTGTTGAAGAAGAAAGATGGGATGCCAACCGGGGCATCCCCAAGCTTAGATGCTTGAGTATCATTTGAAATATTTACTTGGGGTGCCTTGGGCATACCCAAGCTTGAACTCTTGCCTCTCTTTATTCTTCTCATATTGATAGCTCCTCGATCTTCGAACACTTCATCCACACAAAACTTTAACAAAAACTTTGTGAGATCCGTTAGTGTAATAAAGCAAACTACCACTTTAAGGTATTGTAATTAACTCATTATTTATTTATATTTGTGTTAAACCTACTGTATTCCAACTTCTCTATGATTCATCAAAATAAACAAACAACACGCGGAAAACAGAATCTGTCAAAAACAGGACAGTCCGTAGTAATATGGAAGTTTAGTAAACTTCTCTAACTCCAGAAATTATGAAATAAATATTAAAATTTGAACAATTTGTACACAAGTAATGTGCAAAAATTTCAGACCCATTTGACCTTCCAGTAAAAAATGTAAAATCACGCGCTACATGCAAAGTTTCTGTTTTTGTTCTGCACATAGTAAACAAGCAATCTAATCATCCTAAAACCAAAGCTTGGCACATTATTTTTATAATACACTGGATATATACAAGGGGATAATTACTTACAGAGAAACTTCAATGAAAAACTCTACATTGTTTCCGTGAGCATGAACACAAGTGCTCAAGGTCGACCGTCACTTCTTTAATGCATAACTTTCCAATCACTTCTCTTTTTGAAAAACTTTTTTAGGCATGAGAGGCAAGTATTTTTTTTTTGTATTTTCATTCTTTATTTTTTTGTATGTTTCACCCACAACTAAACAGAAACAAAAAGGAAAAACAAAATCTACTTAGTGAAGAAATCAAACAAGCACACACGAAAATATCAACCCCACGCTATTGCTCCCCGGCAACGGCGCCAGAAAAGAGCTTGATAATCCCCAAGTGCAGGGAATCATCATAGCAATTCCCAAAGGTGGAAGTGATAAGTATGGAATGTCGAACCCACAAGGAGCTAAAGGTAAGATCAATATTCTCTCAAGTCCTATCTGCCACTGATACGACTCTACGTACACCGAACGTTTGCTTCTAACTAGAAACGAGAAATAAAACTACATTGTGGGTATGAAGAGGATAACTTTGTATGATATCGGAGAGCTAAAACATAAAAGTAGTTGCTGTTATCATAATGTTAGAATATATTACTTAAGTATTATAAATAACGAGTGTGGAATAATGATGGGTCAGTGTGCGGAATTATCCTAGGCAATTGTTAACAAGACCGGTAGTAGTCATTGCAATTTCATATGAGGGAGAGGCATAAGCTAACATACTTTCTCTTCTTGGATCATATGCACTTATGATTGGAACTCTAGCAAACATCTGCAACTACTAAAGACCATTAAGGTAAAACCCAACCATAGCATTAAAGCATCAAGTCCCCTTTATCCCATACGCCACAACCCCCTTACTCGGGTTCATGCTTCTGTCACTCAAGCAACCCACTATAAGCGAATCATGAACACACTGCAACACCCTACAACAGGAATCCCTCACGCTTGCGCGACACGGAGGGACAATAGGATAACACCAAAATAAAACATACAACTTGTACCAATCTAGATCATCAATCAACCCAAAGACAAATTGATACGGAGCATCCCACGTTCATCTCCATGTACACCTTCATAGCACATCAAGCCCCAAGTGGACCTACCGGACTTAAGGTGAACCTGCTCCTCTTCAAGATTTACATGAATATCCATAGGACTTGGGTGCTACCTCACCACGGAACGTTGTGCATCTTCAGGTACGAGGACGACCGCCGCCAAGCAGCTAAGGAGCTTCCCGGAGGCCAAGGAGAAGGACCCCAAGGCCACAAGGAAGAAGATGGAACTCAACAGGAGCTGGACAGGAAGTCCCAGGCGGCCCCGTGCGCACGGGCCACCGAGACCCCGTGCGCACGGACTACTCAGGGAGCTGACGCTGGAGCACCCCGTGTGCACGGGCCTGTACCGTGCCCACGGGACCCCCGTGCGCACGGGCCCAACTTACCCCGTGCGCACGTGCTCATTAGGATGGGCGGGTGTGATCCCCATTCCGAGCCCCTCTTCACCCACTTCGACCCCAAGACTATATAATCCGTACCTAGACCATTTGTTAGGGTTAGCAAAGTATATGTTAGACATATGAGAGCTTTGCTCCATGGATCCACTCCACTAGGAGATCAAGACCTCCTCTTGGAGTGACCTAGCTCAAGACCCCCTTGTGGGAAGGATCTATCTAGATCATCAAGCCCTCATCTCCTTCATAGGATTTGGGATGAACTCTACCATGTATCTTATTTCCCTTTGTTGTTCATGTACCTTGTGGATCTTATGTGTTTGATTGTCTAGTGGATGTGTGATTTGACTTGTTCTTGAGTGATCCTCTTGTTTTCCCTCCTTTGTTCATCTTGTTCTTGGGGATTCCACCTCCAATTCGTGAAAGATCTTCTCTATAGGGTTCCACCCTACATCATATGGTATCACGAGCCATGGTTTCTCACGAAATTGGAGCCCTTACCCCGTGTTCTCTAGCTTGATTTTGTTGTTTTTGTCCTAAGTTCGAAAATTCCCCACCAAAAATAGCCCCAATTTTTTTTGTGATTTGTTGGTTTGATGAGATTTTGTTGGATTTGATCCATGGATTCGGTGTTTGGCAAGTAGATCCCCCCTCTACCACCTTCCCCTACCTTGCACCTTTCGTTTTTGACCTCAAATTCGAGTTTCCCCACGGATCCGGAGCAGTTCATCCGCTATCAGAGGACCCCGTGCACACGGGCCATCGGGACCCCGTGCACACGGGCCCCCGTGCGCACGGCCCTTCCAGTGCGTCTCTTCCGCGGTGCCTTCCACCTCCCTTCGTCCTCCATACCACCCTCCTACCCCCACCTCAATCACAGCCACGAGATCCATCCATTTGGAGCCCAAATCGCCAAGAAATCAGCCAATCCCGGGAGTCCCAGGTGACCCCGTGCCCTTGGTACGTGTACCATGCGCACGGGACCCCGTGCCCACGGGCCCTAGACCCCGTGCACACGGCCCTCCCAGAAACAGCCGCGTGCAGTTCACCATTTCGGCCATAACTTCCACATCCGGAGTCCGATTTTTGCGTTCTTTAGCTCGTTGAGTAGCTATTGACATCCCCCATCCACCTACATAGTCACCATCACCATTTGAATCCATCAAAATTTTGACATTTTGGCATTTTTGCCTAGGCCTTCCACCATATCATCCGCAAAACCACCATAGCCTTCCGAAACCTAACCCATTTCGCTCCATATAACATTTTTGGTTGTTTAAGTGGTGACTTGAGTCTCCTAAGGTGTTTCGGCTACTTAGGGACGGTTGCTTCTTCACAAACCACCACTACTTCCACATTGCCATTTCCACTACCACCATTTGACTTTTGTTCTTGAGATTTTGAGTTTGCGGTTTTTTACCGTTTCCTAAGGTGTTTCGGCTACTTAGGGACGGGTCTACATCATCTTGTTATATACATCAAGAACACCGCTACTCATCATCGCAAAGGATGGTAACCTCGACGACACCATTGTATATTCCCCTTGCAATTGCATTGTTAACCCCTAGCCCATTTTGCGTCACTTACCTATCGAGACTAGCCATTTGAGTATTGCCGGCAACGTTACTTGTGCACATTAGTGATCCACCATTCCATTGCATACATACCATATCATATTGGTATCATCTTGCTATCATATCATCTCTTGTGTCACAAGTTTGTTCCCGCATATATACAATTGCTATCTTGGTTTGTGCATTGTGCAAAGTGGCCATAGAAAAAAAAGCTTTTAAGCAAAAAGAGAGCAAAGAGCTCGTGAGCAAGTGCCATAGCATCATACCCCATTGCACATAAGATTGTCATATCCGATCATATTGGATCATCTTGAGAGAAACACCGGGAACCATACATACATAGCATACTTGGGATAGAAGTTTATCCATTTTGCATCTTATAGGTTGTGCACAAGTGTCGTATCCGCCTATTGAGCAATCGTGCTAGCGTCTCTCTTGAGTTGTGCAACACGAGCGTTTCCCGTGGACTCCACATTTTGTGCTCATTCCTTGGTTGCGCGACCCCATTTATCTATCCATGTGTGTGTTTCCGTGTACCTCATTTGCTATTGGTCTACTTGTTTCACTTGCGAATTTGTGAATCTTTTCCAACATTATTGACTCTTGCTAACATTTTGCATCAAATTTTTGTGCCACTATGCTCACCGAGCTCTACCATAAGCCTTTACTTGTAGGTGTGAGTGAACAAGTCCGGTACCAATTCCACTATTCTTTCATTTCACATTGAGTGATACAAGATACATCCTCAACTTTGGGAAAAGGTAGCTTGGTATTGTTTATCTCATTTCCTACTCACATTTGCTCGAGTCTTGTGATGGATAGACAAGGCATTTCCTCTCCGGTCTATAACAACAACGACGGCGTGAACGACTACATCACCAAAAGGTCCATCTTCGGACTACGACAAGAAATGCAAGGAGCACAATCCATCTTGCAAGAGCGCATCGAGAACCTCTCCATCGACATTCATCTCTCCGAAGCAAGTAAAAGGGACTACATCGACAACAAGCTTGCCGCACAAAAGGAGGAGCAAGATGCAAGGATGGAGGAGATTAGAGCCTTGATCAGGTCTTCTTCCCCTTCGTCATCTTCAAGGCGGCGACATTCAAGCCACAAGTCTTCGGAGCGCGGCCTCAACGCAAGTGCAAATCGTCATCGTCCACATCTACATGGCGACCACCATCACGTTCGTGATCAACATCATCATGAAGGGCAAGTCACCTCCAAGCAACATGTGCACGACGACGACGAACGCCTACGAGCTCAAGCACGACAACGACATCATCATCATGAAGATGCTCCACAAGCGCAAGTGCACAAGTCCCAACAAGCCCTACTTAATGCCAAGTCGAAGCTTCATAAGCACAAGACAAGACCGCGAGACGAGCACCACCAAGACGGCACTACGGCTACACCAACCACTTTGGCATCTTCGCCAAGTGCTATCGAGGCCTCTTCGCCTTTGGACGTACGACATCTTCGCCTACTTCCAACGAGTACGCCTACAACGACTTCATCAAGTCCAAGGCGACCACCTACGAGCGAGGGTGACACTTCCATCTTCAGAAGCCCCTCAAGGACGATGACCGAGCATGGGAAACTCCCTTCGGTCATGGAGACGAGCTACGAGGTGCCACATCATATGGGCCTCCAACACCACGACGACGACTACGAGATGGTTGAGCATGGGATTCTCCCTTCGACCACGGTGACGTATGATGACTTGAGTGACTTTTGCCACCATATTGAGAGTGAGAGTGTCTTCACCACTAGCCCCATATATGATGAGCCGCACCAATTCCCATGTGAAGAGAGCCACCACCACCACCACTTGAGTGATTTGAGTGCCTCCACCATATGTGACATTGAGTGCACCTACCTTGAGGGAGTGAGTGAGCCACCGCCACATAGAGAGAGTGTGATAGTTGATGAGGCATATGAGGCCATTTCGCTTTCTATCAACTTAACCTCTACCTCTATTGTGTCTTCTTATTTGGTGCTAGGTCCCATATATGATGACGCGCCGATTCGCGATGACTACGTCCTCCCTTTGGACAAGACGATGGCCATGGTGGAATATGATGCACCCCCCACATGGTTCCATCAAGATGAAGATGACAACGAGACGATCTTCAACACCTCACCTACAACACACGAGCGACGCTCCAAAGGTAACATAGGTGATGGTGCTTCTCGTGTCCCACTAGTGGACCCTCTTGATAATGATTGCTCCCATGATGTTGACCCACCTATTGCCATGCTTCATGCTAGTGAAACTTCTTCATGTCATGACTTACCTATTTATGATGAATACGATGATGAGGATGTTGAGTTGCCTAGTTGTGATGCTATGCTCCATAGGATATCATGTGAAAATTCTCTTGGTCACATCATGTTTGATAATCCGCTTGACTTGTCATATGATATGCATGAGATCAACCATATGTCTTATTTGCAATCTCTTCATAGTGATTATGCATATGCCATTAAAATAAACCCAATTTGCACATATGGCATAGATGACAAGCCCATGGTTATTGGCATTTGTTTCTCTTGTGATGATATTGATATGCTCCCTTTGTATCATTTATCTAATATGCCATGCCATGACCACCTAGCTTCGGATATGCATTGTTTTGGATGTTGTCCATTTTCTCCATATGATATTTCTGCTATTGCTCATGAGGAGACCCCCATAGTTTCCTCATACATATTAGGAGATCTTGATACATTTCATACTTTGCATGATTTCCATGATTGCTTGCACCATATGCTCCCCATGAATAAACATGCTTTTGATGTGCCATATACATGCATTCTCAATTTGTGTCCCCATCGTGTCATACATAATAACTATTCTTTCATGATGGATGACATGTTCTTATACCATGCATCAAATTTCTTTGAGCGATGCTTATCTTGTGCTAACTCACATGTGCACATACACATCATGATGGATGATGTGTACATTTACCACGCGCACAATTTCTTTGGATTGTGTCTCTTTTGTGTAGGTACAATGAATACTTGTCAACCTCTCAATCCCAAGAGTTGACGAAACAAGCTCTTGAGAGCAACGATGCTTTGGGATCCCGTGGACTATCCTCACCAACGTCCCCTTCGCGCAAGGACTACGCACAACTCCTCTACTTGGCTCTCACACGGCTATGAGCCATTTACCACTCCTCACATTATGCTCATTTTACCGTATTCACTTTGCATGCTATGCTTTCTTCTATGCCTTTGCCATGTAATTGTGACCCTTGCTTGCATCTACCCATGTTTCATCATTATGCTACTTCTATGTGTATTTGCATGCTTGGTGGAGATCCTTGTTGCTATTGCCATGTTTATCATGTGCCCCATGCTATTGTCCTCATATCTTGCTTTCATGCTTGTGCTATGACATGTGAATTATTCATGCCCACTATTTGCACCAATGACATGTTTGCCATGATTCCTTCTAGTACGTTGCATCTTCGCACTACTAGCATACTTGACTTGATTGCTATGATTGCTTGCTATGTTGCATCACCCATGTTCCACTATCACTTGCTTTCTTGGGTTGATGACACATATGTTCATGCCTCTCACATGATATATCTTGATCATTGTCTCTTGTGTCCATTAGTTGCCTCTTTCATATCCACTTGTATTGAGTGTAACCGAACTATGCTTATTGATCTTGGAGACTTGGACACTTTACTTGTGATGCATAATTCTTTCCTTGAGCCTATCGTATTTGGTTGTTCTTGCATCATATGCCTACATACTATGAAATGCTCCCTTGTCCTTTCTTATGATGAGCATGATGCATACACTTGTCGGGTATCTCGCCCCTCGAATGATAGGTCTTGCTTTTGCACTAACCTCATTTGTTTTTCCAAGTGTTTCTCATGTTCTTTCATTTTGAAGGATTCACAAGGCGGTACCATAAAAACACATTTTGGTTATGTGAAGGCGTACATGATGTGCACCACCAACATTTGTGAGAATCTCCTAAAGGTGAACTCCTTCCCTTTGAGCCATCTTCAAATATGCATATTGGATGGGCCATTCTTTCATTGTTGTTTCCTTCTTGTTGTCTACATGATACATCTATTGGATGGAGGACCGGCATTGGAGATGGACCCTATGGACCTTCAAGTTGAGGTGTGCCACGACATCGACCTATGGTACAACCATGCCTACCGTGTACATGGCAATACGGTTTACGATCCGAGGTCGGATCCTTCCAAAGGGGGAGGAGATGATACGGAGCATCCCACGTTCATCTCCATGTACACCTTCATAGCACATCAAGCCCCAAGTGGACCTACCGGACTTAAGGTGAACCCACTCCTCTTCAAGATTTACATGAATATCCATAGGACTTGACTGCTACCTCACCACGGAACATTGTGCATCTTCAGGTATGAGGACGACCACCACCAAGCAGCTAAGGAGCTTCTCGGAGGCCAAGGAGAAGGACCCCAAGGCCATAAGGAAGAAGATGGAACTCAACAGGAGCTGGACAGGAAGTCCCAGGCGGCCCCGTGCGCACGGGCCACCGAGACCCCGTGCGCACGGACTACTCAGGGAGCTGACGCTGGAGCACCTCGTGCGCACGGGCCCAACTTACCCCGTGCGCATGGGCTCATCAGGATGGGCGGCTGTGATCCCCATTCCAAGCCCCTCTTCACCCACTTCGACCCCAAGACTATATAATCCGTACCTAGACCATTTGTTAGGGTTAGCAAAGGATATGTTATACATATGAGAGCTTTGCTCCATGGATCCACTCCACTAGGAGATCAAGACCTCCTCTTGGAGTGACCTAGCTCAAGACCCCCTTGTGGGAAGGATCTATCTAGATCATTAAGCCCTCATCTCCTTCATAGGATTTGGGATGAGCTCTACCATGTATCTTATTTCCCTTTGTTGTTCATGTACCTTGTGGATCTTATGTGTTTGATTGTCTAGTGGATGTGTGATTTGACTTGTTCTTGAGTGCTCCTCTTGTTTTCCTTCCTTTGTTCATCTTGTTCTTGGGTATTCCACCTCCAATTCGTGAAAGATCTTCTCTATAGGGTTCCACCCTACATCACAAAAGATATCTACTCAAAACATCATAGGATGGCAACACATCATTGGATCATAATATGTGGCATAAAGCACCATGTTCAAGTAGGGATTACAGCGGGGTGCGGGAGAGTGGATCGCGTAAAAGAGATGAGGATGGTGATGATGATGGTGATGTTGATGAAGATGATCACCGCGGCGATGATTCTCCTTCCAATGGCACTCCGATGCCACTGAGAGAGAGGAGGAGAGGTCCTCCCCCTTGTGCTTCCTCCTCCATGGCCTCCCCCTGGATGGGGAGAGGTTCTCCCTCTGGTCCTTGGCCCTCATGGCGATGATGGCCCCTCCGAGATCCTCCTCCATGGCCTCCGGTGTGATGGCCCCCTCCGGCAGGGTGCCATGGAGGGCCTAGATTGATTTCTCGTGGCTATAGAGGCTTGCGGAGGCGGAACTTCGGATCTAGGTTATTTTCTGGAGGTTTCTATATTTATAGGAATTTTTGGCATCGGTCTCACGTCAGGGGGGGGGGGTCTCTGAATCATCCACGAGATAGGGGCCCACGCCTTGGGCGGTGGGCACGCCCCCACCCTTGTGGAAAACCCTGGACTCTTATGGCCCAACTCTTTTACTCCAGGGGCTTCTTTTGGTCCATAAAAAATCATCAAAAATTGGCACGTCAATTGGACTCCGTTTGGTATTCCTTTTATGTAGAACTCAAAAAACAAGGAAAAAACAGAAACTAGCACTGGGCTCTAGGTTAATCCGTTAGTCACAAAAATCATATAAAATAACATATAAATGCATATAAAACATCTACGATGGATAATATAATAGCATGAATACTTCATAAATTATAGATACGTTGGAGACCTATTAGGCGCCTAGCTAGTCTTTAGTCTTCAGTCTTCGGTCTTCTCACCAGAGCGGAGCTAAGTGCTTCCACTGGCCGGGCATAGTCATTGGGGACAGTGTCGACGGCCAGCATGGAGCATGGTGCTTCCACTAGGATGTGGGTGGGAGCCCCCGTGAGGCTCCATGGAGACACTCAGGAGACTCCGGGGCGTGTACAACCCCACTCATTATTATGTGAGAGTGTCACGAGCGGAGACCTTCATAGGCCGGGGCCTTGCTTCATGTTACCCGACGAGGACTCCGCCGTGCGCCACCCCTGACCACCGTTGGGGAGACCGGAAACCAGGACAAGACCAAGGGTCCAAGGGGACGCTGGTGGCATCCTCAGCGACCGTAGGCCCCCCGCCGAGGAGAAGGGCTCGCCGGCGCCTTCCCCGGCAGGGAACCTACCTCCAAGCAGGATCCTACTCCGTGGAGCACGAGGAAGGCCCCGTCGTTGGGCTTCCCCCGCACTGCTCCCAACGTCCTTCACGCTCCTAAGGGGTCCGCCATCCTAAGATCCCTGGTGGCCGCCGTGTCTTGGTTCACCTATGATCCATGGTCAGTGTGAGCGTGCCCCTGCGGCGCTAACTGTACCCAGAGGCTGCCGATGTTAGGGGCGTCGGCAGGGCTTGGTGGTGGTTCGAAGGAGTGCTCGGCCTCGTGTATGTCCAGCGTCCAGCCTGGTGTGGGGGATCGGCTGGGGCGCTCTCCCAGCGCATGCCTTGGATCCATCGCGACATGGACGTAGGCTTCCGGGCTGTTCGCGCCAGGGGCGCCGCCTAGCCGCCTAACGCTCCCGCCTTCTTCTACCATCATCTGGTCCTATTGGCCAGGGCCTGGTACTCCAGCGCGGCCCCTGGCGGTGTCCCCTGAAGTAGCCCCGTGCCGAGGGGGCATGTTCGGGGTGGCGCGGGCTGCTCCACGAGGCTGGTTGGTGTCGAGAGGCTCTCCGTGGCCCTTGGGAGAGGGCACGCGGTTGTGTCGGGGATGAGCGCGCGCCCCCCACCGCCTGCGACGTGGGAAGGGTGCAAATCGGCGCCGCCCCCTGCATGCGCATCCAGCAGCTCGGTGTCCCATTCCAGCAAGGCGACGTGGCCGCTCTCAAGCAGCCTGCACCGTAGGAGCTCTCGGGCCACGATGACCGCTGCCAGCATGTTTGCTTGCTCCCTGCGGGAGTGCGGTGCGGTTGCTGTAGCGTAGTTCGCAGACCGCGCAGCTGCGGCGCGGCGCCAGTGGAGAAGGCTGTGTCGTGCACCCTCCGTGGCTGGTCGCCCCTGGCGAAACATGAGCCGTGATCAGGGCGGAGTGAAGGTGTTCTTCGCTGGTGGGTGCTCGACGTGAGCTCTCAGGGTGTTGGCCATGGCGTCGGTGGAGCGGCGGAGGATCGGTCGACGAAAGAGAAGATCCGACACACCCCTACCTGGTGTGCCAAATGTCAGCTTTCGGGATCCAGAAACCCTTGAGAGGTTCGAACTCTGGGGTGCGTGTGGAGATCTCAACCTACCTAGCCTGCCTACTCGCGATCCTCCCTAGCCTAGCACGTCGAGCTCAAAGAGACACAAAGACACAAAGATTTATACTGGTTCGGGCCACCGTTGTGGTGTAATACCCTAATCCAGTGTAGTGTGGTGGATTGCCTCGAGGGGATATGGACGAACTAGTACACAGATGAACAAGCCTCAGGAGGTGAGGTGTTCTTGAGCTGGTGTGGTGCTCTACTTAATCTGATTTCGTTTCTATGGTGGTGGCTAAGTCCTATATATGGTGGCCTTGGTCCTCTTCCCAAATATGAGTGGGAAGGGATTCCACGATGGCGGGATTTGAAAGGGGACAAGTAGTACAGTCTGTTCTGACAAAAGTAGTCTTCACCTGCGAAAAGCCTCTGGTCGTGATGCTGCGGTGGGCTCGGTGAGGACCTCCGTCTTGCCGTCCTGGCGGTCTTGGTCCTGTTGCACTAGAATGGAAACCTTTGGCTGATTCCTCAGGACTCCGCGCGTGTGGCTTGCCTCCCTTGCACCAAAGAGGAAACCTGCGCTCTGCACCCACCTGGCGCCCGCCTGGCCTTGGTCGTCATGGCTCACGTCAGCTGTGCCTCATGAGGTAGCTGTATGGAACTCTCCGTCCCTCAGGAGCCCTCCTGAGGAGGCCACCTCCTTCAGGGGTCTTGGTGTCGCCCCCCTCGCAAGGCTTGGCTCCTCGTGAGGGTCTTGCGGTGTTAGTGTTGAAGCTGGGCCGTACCAGGGCGTTGATGGAGCCACATGGTGGGCCGCGGGAAGGCAGGACTGAATACCCCCAAATCTAGGACGCCGACATCTTCCTCTTGAAGATACATTTATTTTCTATGGCTTGCCGATCATCGGGCATGTCCACCAAAGTCCACACTTTGTTATCATACATGGATCACATCTCAGTATGGCCTCAAGACATTTCGCTGAATCTGGGCTCATCACCGCTTCCTCATAGTTCATAGGTTCATCATGGTCTAGTAACATGACTTCAGAATAGTATTACTGTACCACTCTGGTGCGGCCCGTACTCTGGTTGACCTACGAGGTTCGGTAGTAACTTGATCTAAAGTTTCATGATCATCGTCATTAGTTTCTTTCACTAATCGGTGTAGGAATCACTGGAACTGATTTCCATGATGAACTACTTTCCAATTCGGGAGAAGGTACAATTACCTCATCAAGTTCTACTTTCCTCCCACTCACTTCTTTCGAGAGAAACTCCTTCTCTAGAAAGGATCCATTCTTAGCAACAAATATCTTGCCTTCGGATTTGTGATAGAAGGTGTACCCAACAACTTCTTTTGCGTATCCTATGAATATACATTTCTATGATTTGGCCTCGAGCTTATCAGGTTGAAGCTTATTCACATAAGCATCGAGGGCCCAAACTTTAAGAAACGACAACTTAGTTTTGTTGCCAAACCATAGTACATACGATGTCATCTTAGCGGATTTTGACGGTGCCCTGTTTAACGTGAATGCAGCTGTCTCTAATGCATAATCCCAAAATGATAGTGGTAAATCGGTAAGAGACATCATAGATCGCACCATATCTAATAAAGTGCGGCTATGATGTTCGGGCACACCATTACGCTGTGGTGTTCCAGGTGGCGTGAGTTGTGAAACTATTCCACATTGTTTTAAATGAAGGCCAAACTCGTAACTCAAATATTCATCTCCATAATCAAATCATGGAAACTATATTTTCTTGTTACAATGATTCTCCACTTCACTCTGAAATTCTTTGAACTTTTCAAATGTTTCAGACTTGTGTTTCATTAAGTAGATATACCCATATCTGCTCAAATCATCTGTGAAGGTCAGAAAATAATGACACCTGCCACGAGCCTCAACACTTATCGGGCCGCATACATCGGTATGTATTATTTCCAGTACGTCATTAGCTCGTTCCATTGTTCTGGAGAATGGAGTTTTAGTCATCTTGCCCATAAGGCACAGTTCACAAGTATCAAATGATTCATAATCAAGTGATTCCAAAAGCCCATCAGCATGGAGTTTCTTCATGCGCTTTACACTAACATGACCTAAACAGCAGTGCCACAATTATGTTGCACTATCATTATCAACTTTGCATCTTTTGGCATCAATATTATGAATATGCGTATCACTATGATTGAGATTCAAACCATCAACATTGGGTGTATGACCATAGAAGGTTTTATTCATGTAAATAGAATAATAGTTATTCTCTGTCTTAAATGAATAACCGTATTGGAATAAAGATGATCTAATCATATTCATGCTTTAAGGCAAACACCAAATAACATTTATTTAGGTTCAACTCTAATCCCGAAAGTATTGGGGTTGTGCGATGATTATCATATCAATCTTGGAACCACTTCCAACATACATCGTCACTTTACCCTCAACTAGTCTCTATTTATTCTACAACTCCTGTTCGAGTTACTAATCTTAGCAACTGAACAAGTATCAAATACCCAGAGGTTACTACGATCACTAGTATGGTACACATCAATAACATGTATATCAAATATACCTTTGTTCAATTTTCCATCCTTCTTATCCACCAAATATTTGGGTAGCTCCGCTTCCAGTGACCATTTCCTTTGCAGTAGAAGCACTTAGTTTCAGGCTTAGGACCAGCTTTGGGCTTCTTCACGGGAGTGACAACTTGCTTGCTATTCTTCTTGAAGTTCCCTTTCTTTACCTTTGCCCTTTTCTTGAAACTAGTGATCTTGTTTAATCATCAACACTTGATGCTTTTTTATTGATTTCTACCTTTGTTGATTTCAGCATCATGAAGAGCTCGGGAATCGCTTTTGTCATCCCTTGCATATTATAGTTCATCACGAAGTTCCAGTAACTTGGTGATGGTGACTAGAGAGCTCTGTCAATCACTATCTTATCTGGAAGATTATCTCCCATTTCATTCAAGCAATTGTAGTACCCAAACATTCTGAGCACATGCTCACTAGCTGAGCTATTCTCCTCCATCCTTTTAGGCGAAGTACTTGGCAGAGGTCTCATACCTCTTGACACGGGCATGAGTCTGAAATACCAATTTCAGCTCTTGGAACATCTCATATATTCTGTGGCATTTCAAAACGTTTTTGTAGTCCCGGTTCTATGCCGTAAAGCATGGTGCACTAAACTATCAAGCAATCCTCATATTGAGATAGCCAAACGTTCATAACGTCTGCATCTGCTCCTGCAATAGGTCTGTGACCTAGCGATGCATCAAGGACATAATTTTTCTGTGCAGCAATGAGGATAAACCTTAGATCACGAACCCAGTCCGCATCATTGCTACTATCATCTCTCAACTTAGTTTTCTCTAGGAACATATCAAAAAACATAGGGAAGCTACAACACGAGATATTGATCTACAACATAATTTGCCAATACTATCAGGACTAAGTTCATGATAAATTAAAGTTCAATTAATCATATTACTAAAGAACTCCCACTTAGATAGACATCCCTCTAGTCATCTAAATGATCACGTGATCCATATCAACTAAACCATGTCCGATCATCACGTGAGATGGAGTAGTTTTCAATGGTGAACATCTCTATGTTGATCATATCTACTATATGATTCATGTTTGACCTTTCGGTCTTAGTGTTCCGAGGCCATATCTGCATATGCTAGGCTCGTCAAGTTTAACCCGAGTATTCTGCACGTGCAAAACTAGCTTGCACCTGTTGTATGTGAACGTAGAACTTATCACACCCGATCATCACGTGGTGTCCTGGCACGACGAACTGTAGCAACGGTCCATACTCAGGGAGAACACTTATACCTTGAAATTTTGTGAGGGATCATCTTATAATGCTACCACCGTACTAAGCAAAATAAGATGCATAAAAGATAAACATCACATGCAATCAAAATATGTGACATGATATGGCCATCATCATCTTGTGCTTATGATCTCCATCATCGAAGCATCGTCATGATCTCCATCGTCACCGGCTTGACACCTTGATCTCTATCGTAGCATCATTGTCGTCTCGCCAACTATTGCTTCTACGACTATCGCTACCGCTTAGTGATAAAGTAAAGCAATTACATGGCGATTGCATTTCATACAATAAAGCGACAACCATATGGCTCCTGCCAGTTGTCGATAACTTTGTTACAAAACATGATCATCTCATACAACAATTTATATCACATCATGTCTTGACCATATCACATCACAACAAGCCCTGCAAAAATAAGTTAGACGTCCTCTACTTTGTTGTTGCAAGTTTTACGTGACTGCTGCAGGCTTCTAGCAAGAATCGTTCTTACCTACGCATCAAAACCACAACGATCTTTCGTCAAGTGTGTTGTTTTAACCTTCAACAAGGACTGGCCGTAGTCAAACCGATTCAACTAAAGTTGGAGAAACAGACACCTGCCATCCACCTGTGCGCAAAAGCACATCGGTAGAACCAGTCTCATGAATGCGGTCATGTAATATCAGTCTGGGCCGCTTCATCCAACAATACTGCCGAATCAAAGTAAGACGTTGGTGGTAAGTAGTATGTCTATTATCGCCCACAACTCTTTGTGTTCTACTCGCACATATATAATCTACGCATAGACCTGTCTCAGATGCCACTATCGGGGAACGTAGTAATTCAAAATTTTCCTACGAACACGCAAGATCTATCTAGGAGATGCATAGCAAAGAGACGGGAGAGTGTGTCCATGTACCCTTGGAGAACAAAAGCGGAAGCATTTAGTAACGTAGTTGATGTAGTCGAACGTCTTCGCGATCCAATCGATCCAAGTACCGAACATACGGCACCTTCGTGTTCAGCACACGTTCAACACGATGACGTCCCTCGAGCTCTTGATCCAGTAGAGGGTCGAGGGAGAGTTCCGTCAGCACGACGACGTGGTGACGGTGTTGATAATGTTACCGGCCCTGGGCTTCCCCTAAGCACTACGACAATATGACCGAGATGTTAAACTGTGAAGGGGGGCACCACACATGGCTAAGAGATTGTCTATTGTCCTTTGGGGTGCTCTCTGCCCCAGCATATAAAGGAGGGAGGGAGGAGGCCGGCACCCTAGGAGGGGGGTGTCCAAGGGGGGAGTCCTACTAGGACTCCCTAGTCCTAGTAGGATTCCCCTTCCCTTTCCTTTCTGGAATAGGAGAAGAGGGAAAGAGGTGGAGGAGAAGGAGGAAAGGGGGGGGGGGGCTGCGCCCCCTCCCCTAGTCCAATTTGGTTTGGGCTAGGGGGGGGCCTCCACCTGGCCGCTGCTTCCTCTCTTCCACTAAGGCCCATGAAGGTCCATTAATCCCCCAGGGGGGGGGGGGTTCCGGTAACCTCCCGGTACTCCGGAAAATGCCCGAACCTTTCCGAAACCTTTCCGGTGTCCGAACATAACCTTCCAATATATCAATCTTTATGTCTTGACAATTTTGAGACTCGTCGTCATGTCCGTGATCTCATCCAGGACTCTTAACAAACTTCGGTCATCAAAAACACATAACTCTTAATACAAATCGTCATCGAACGTTAAGCCTGCATACCCTACGTGTTTGAGAACTATGTAGACCTGATTGAGACACATCTCCGATCAATTACCAATAGAGGAACCTTGATGCTCATATTGGCTCCTACATATACCACGAAGATCTTTATCGGTCAAACTGCACAACAACATAGGTTGTTCCCTTTGTCATCGGTATGTTACTTGCGCGAGATTCGATTGTCGGTATCATCATACCTAGTTCAATCTCGTTACCGGCAAGTCTCTTTACTTGTTCCGTAATGCTTCATCCCGCAACTAACTCATTACTGACATTGCTTGCAAGGCTTATAGTGATGAGCATTACCGTGAGGGCCCAGAGATACCTCTCCGATACACGGAGTGACAAATCCTAATCTTGATCTTGCCAACCCAACAAACACCTTTGGAGACACCTGTAGAGCATCTTTATAATCACCCAGTTACATTGTGACGTTTGATAGCACACAAGGTGTTCCTCCGGTATTCGGGAGTTGCATAATCTCATAGTCTAAGGAACATGTATAAGTCATGAAGAAAGCAGTAGCAATGAAACTGTAACGATCATAATGCTAAGCTAACATATGGCTTGTCCATCACATCATTCTCCTAATGATGTGATCCCATTCATCAAATGACAACACATGTCTATGGTTAGGAAACTTAACCATCTTTGATTAACGATCTAGTCTAGTAGGGGCATACTAGGGACACTATGTTTTCTCTATGTATTCACACATGTAGTAAGTTTCCAGTTAATACAATTCTAGCATCAATAATAAACATTTATCATGATATAAGGAAATATAAATAACAACTTTATTATTGCCTCTAGGGCATATTTCCTTTAGGACAGTGGCTGGACGCTGCACGGGCGCGACTGCCAGCGCTCGACAACGGCAAAATAGGAGGGGGCCCAGGCACAGGGTGACACAGGGGCTCATGGGGCAGCTACTAGACACGATGAATGCTCGAGAAGATGGAGGAAATGACCGAGACATGGGGCTCCACTCACTAGAGCGTGAAATAGTGCATGCCGGCCACGCAGTCACCGCGTGAACTGGCACACGCAATGCACTTTGGTCAGGCCGACCATGTCTAGTAGATAGACCTTAGTGCCCTGAGTATAAATGAAGAACGAAATGAACTCAGGGGCAAAGAAGAGAAATGCAGATGGATCTAACTCAAAGGAACAACAAGGTGCTTGTGCTGTTCTGTGGATCACATGCTGGGAGTTAGACTCAGAGCTTTGGCACAACACGATTAATCACTAAGATGATGCTGATTACCAAAAATGAGCTTAAGAGGAGAGGTTTAGAGGGTATTTGCTGTAGAAAGTGCCATAATGGCCAGAAATAGAGATGAAGAAGTAGCACTCACTTAATTGCATGAAATAAAACTGAAAATGGGCATGGCCCAATTATTTGAAGATATGAAGGTGCCAAAAAAGTTTCATACCATTTGAACTTGCCAAAATAGCAATTCCTTCATAAAGCATCTCCTTAGACAGAAATTTGGAAAAAATGCACAGGGCAAATGGTTTGATGAATTGAGCCAAAACTTGGTGGAGAGAGTTGATATGGATAGGATAATGCCCTGGTAAATTTTCAGCTCAAATGAAGCAATATAAAATATGGTTGCTTCACAAAGTGAAAATCTGACCAGAAACCAAGATTTGAAGCCGAGCTCACATGGAAGGGTTACATGAGCTCAAATTTGGTGGAGAGTCATGATTTGACAAAATGAAGGATGTGGCAAAGTTTCATCTCATTTGGGCATGCCTAGAATATACTTCCTTCACAAAGTTCCTTCCTGGACAGAAACTTTGGAAAATTGCCGAAAAGTAATTACTAGGAAAATGAGTGAAAAATTTGCATGAGGCAAAGTTATGGACAGGAAAAGATGTCTAAAAATTTTGGAGTCAATCTAGCAAAGATAAATAGCACTTGCTTCACAAAGTGCCATTTAGGGCAGAATAGGAAAATAATTATTGGTGGATGATCTTTGAACATGGCAATGAAATATTTTGCCATATTTTAGCAAGATAGGACCCAAAGAATTTATGAGAATTATTTGGGGATTTATGGAGGGACAGAAAATAGGCTGCTCCACAACCTAGGGTTTAAAGGGTTATTATTCCTTTAATAGAAAAGGAATATTCCCAGAAAAAGAATTTTGGATTAGGTCAAGGATGAAAATGACATGATATTGGGATGATGATGAGGATGACAAGCCACTATAAAACCTAGGAATACATGATCTTCCCAAGTTTCAGAACCACACAGCCACGGAAAAACAATTCAAATCAATAAATGCAAGAAAGTCATTAGAAAAAGAAAAGGGCAAAATCTAGGGTGTTACAGATTATGGCGACACCCGGAACAAGCGTTGGTACGATGACCACCGCGATCCTCCCCGCCATCCGCCGGGAGGAGGACCTCCACCGCCAGCTCACGTCCCGGGAGTCCCCCCCGCCCGGACCACCACTCTCCGGGCCACCGCTCTCCTGCCCACGACTCTCTCCAGGGTCAGTCTCTCTCCCCCTCCCCCGCCCGCCACCTACATGCGCCTCTAGTGGTGTCGGTCGCCATCTCCGCCCTCCGCCATCCACCCCGGACGCTCCTCCCCACCCCGGCACCCCAAACCGCTCCCGCGCCTGCCCGTCACTACCAGCCACCGCACGTGGCTGTCGATGCTGCTCCCCGCGACTGCCAAGGCCAGAAGAAGAGGAAGCGTCGTGGTTAGGGGCAGGCTGCAATGACCCAGCTGGCCCCTGGCTCCTCTTCCGCTTCTGTGACTGACTCTGTTTCCGCCGATGTGAAGTGATTCAACTGTGACCTCCTTGGTCACCCTCAAGTCAGCTACACTAATCCCATCGGATGCCACATTTGCAAGAGCCTCGACCACCCCACGATCTTGTGCCCGGACCGTCCAGTTACGGAGGAGTTGATGATGTATGGCCACGACATCGAAGGCATGGGGTTCTTTCATATCAAGGTACCGGACATCCCACCGCCCACACCATCGCTTATGGTTGTCGTGTCTGTGGTAGGTGAGGGTGTGGCATCCCCCAAGACGTTCGAGGCCGAGATCGACCACCTCTGCCGTTGCTAATGGGACTGGGAGGTCACCCCGGCCTCCAGTAGCGAGTTCACCATGGTCTTCCCCGACCCCATCAGCCACGGCTTGTGCACTCATAGTGCTGAGATCACCTTGGTGCTCAACAAGCATGTGGTGGACATCTCCGAGCCGATTCAAGACCCCAAGTCTGTTGCGGTCGTTGATACCACGTGGATCCTCCTCTCACTACAAAAAAAAATACACTTCCGTGATGATACGTGTTTGTCACAGTAGGTCGCGTTTTTTGCCATGCATGTACATCCATGACAAATTTATGACAGAATCAAGATAGTCATACCTGTGCTGTCGTAGAAGTGTTCCATGACATTACCAAAATTATCATCACGGAAGTGTCCACTCCCATGACGATAAATCGCGCGTCACAGAAGTGCTTTCGTCAAGGGTGACCGACACGTGGCATACACCGTAACGGAATGTCGTTAAGCTATCGGGTCGGGTTTTGGATCCGATAACCCGTTAACAGCCCCGACCAATGGGAAATTTCCACGTGTAAAATTCTTATTGGCCGGAGGAAACACGTGTCAGCTCGTCAGTGGGTCAGATAGGCGCCTATGATATGTCGACACATGCCATGGCCCACCACTGGCCCATTTAGCTTACAAAGTCGGCCCGTTTGACTTGGTCAAAAGTTAACGGGCTGGCCCATGAAAAGCTTGTTAATGGTCTCTTCGCAAATAGCCCATTTTACGGCCCGTTAGGCACTAAAGGAAATTGGCCCAACAACGTCATGTGGCCCGTCGAATATAACACCAGCCCATTTCACTTTTGGCCCATGTATAGCCCACGATGTCTTTTGGCCCATATGAGGCCTTCGTATCTTTCGGCCCTTTACAGGCCCACGGTGACTCTAGCCCATAATGAACAGTAATTTTCTTTGTACCCATTAACGGCCCGTGATTTACATGGGCCATTTCCAGCCCGTGTTAGCTTTCGGCCTATTGACGGCCCATACGTTCTTGGGCTCCTTTTTGGCCCTTGATTACTTCCGGCCCGTTACTGGCCTGTTCCCCTAATGGGACAAATTTGGCCCATGGCAAGAGTCGGCCCGTTACTGGCATGTTCCCTGAATGGGCCAAAATCGGCCCATGGCAAGAGTCGGCCCGTTACTGGCTTGTTACCCTAATGGGCCAAATTCGGCCCATGGCAAGAGTCGGCCCGTTTCTGGCCAGCCCGTCCTATATTCTGGCCCATTAACGACCCGTTATGCCTGTGACAGAATTAAGCTTTTGCAGTCCTACGGCCTGTTAACAGCCTGTTACCATGCTGGGCCGATACCAATTACGCCTGATTACGACCCATGTAGACCCATTTATCCGACGGCTCGAGGCCCATTTATCGACGGCCCAAGGCCCACCGATTACAGGCCCATTTATCGACGACCCATAGGTAGTTGCGGCCTCTAGCAAACCAGGGAAAAAGAAGACTAGGAAATAAATAAGGCCCAAACTAACGCTAGGCTATTAAGGCGATTACACAGATTACATCCACTCAGCATCAAAGATCGCCACCAGTGCAAATATAGGGAACAACCTACACTATACAAAAATGGCTTGCTATTTTCTTCAGCCGGTGGCTGCATGTTAAGAATAAATTTTGTATCGCACCAAAACAAATTACAACTATATAACAAAAGGAAGGTTGGCATAAAACTTAACAGTCTAGCAGATAAATGCACCACCAGAAGTTCAGAAGCTCGGTTCATTTGACCTGACAGTTACGCTTTCATGCTATATTGTCCGATGGAACACCATAACCCTCGCCTTCATTTCCCCCAGGCTCCTGAACAACATAGCAACTGTCTGATAGTCTGGTTTCAAAACCATGCATATCTTGACGACATTGAGCAATGTTTCTCCTTGTTTCACAAAGGGCCTCTGTTAGGGAATGGACTTGTGTCTGGAGCGCAGGTACAACATTGCTTTGAGCTTGCATATCTTGATCATGAGGCAGTTTGGACGATATTGCCTTAACAACCAACCCAGTATTACGCAAGAACGTGCTTTTGGCACTGTTAGTGGACAAGTATTGACCCACTGCAGCAAGAGTTGACATTGCGGTTATAGTTGCCTCGCCACCTTCAGAAGGTGGCGGTTCCAACTTTTTGTTCCATAGCTCGCTGAAAAGTTGAGGTTTTACATTAGTAGTACCAGAACAGAAGATATTAAGGAGGCAGCAAAACCAAACAAAATAGCTTTGGTCTATATACAGAACTTATTCTGGTGAACCCATGTAAAATATTAGTTGTATTTTTTACTGCAAAGTACATAATAAAACTAGGTTCCAAACATATGACCATGTACCATCGCTAATGTATTGTCTATTTCTTCACATTGTATTGAGGGCCAAGGATAAAGAGATGAAGTTTATAATACGGTAAGCATAATATGACATCATTCATATCACAAAACAACTAGATTACGGGTCAAGATCAAAGGAACATCACTCCTCCCTTTTAAACCTTGTAAGGTGCAATGATACGCTAAGACAATTGTGTATAAAATTGAAAAGAGTAATAGACATTGGCTGCAAACCATGCAGTTCAAGGCACAAGTCAGAGTAAGTAGTAGTTAAAAGGCATGAGGATTAAGGACTTACAACAACGTCTTTGACTGGTGTAGTCATGCCCTTCTTCTTGCTGGTGTGACAGTCCTTGAAGATTTCCACAACATTTGGTTCAGGTACTTTTTGGTCCTTGTGGGCTTTCCTCTACATTTCGAACAAGTCAATATAGATCTGATAATATGGTACAATGAAAAGAGTGAAACAACAGCTAATTACAAGAGCCTCGCAGTGTGCAATATAGCTACGAGATCCTGTCGTTTGTTGGAATTTCACTTTCGTACGGTTGGCCTTGTTCTTTGAACAGTTCACCTACAAGAAGATAGATTTGTGTGGCACATGCATCAATAGGACTTCAACATGTGATCTGATCACATATATATAATGTACCTGATACTTCGGATCAGACCAGTGTTTAACAAGGCCCTCCAGTCTTCATCCGATATATTTTCCACTGAGATGTTTGGGAAAGTTCACTGTTAGCCTTGCCTTCAAAGTGAGTTTTCCTCAAGTTATACCGATACTGTCTCAGAGCAGACTTGAAAACATGGGTGCAAGCTTGTCTGGTTGCATCATCTTGGCTATCCAACTTGAACCTCATCTGTTGAAAATTATGGGAGTCTCATTATCAGCAACCTATAAAGTATGGGACAGAGCAAGACGATATTACTAGTTTCCATACATAACCATACTTATAGATAAATGGTCGAGGAAGGTGTTGAACTAGGTTTCGTCTTTGTCATTCCTATACTGGATCCATGTTGGGAGGATACGTACATGACACCTAACGACAACCGCTGCCTCTGATACTAACTTGGCTAACTCTGTAGCATCACGTGGCCTTTTTAAACCTAGCTCAAAACGGATCTCCATTCTTCCTCCTCTAGATTTAGTTAACCTATCGAGCATTATCCCTGATGTTTGTTTCCTCTTGCGCCTAGGTGCTAGTCCAACAACAAACATAGGAAGTGTTAGTGTACATCAAACTGTGAGACTACATATAAAGAAACATGCAACTGTAACTTGACTCCAGCAACTACCTTCTTGCTGTTGAAGCTCACAAGGTTCATCTGATATTGCCAACTCGTCTTGTGTCAAGAGTGCTTGGGAAGTAGTGTCAGGTGGCAAGGGAGCTTGGGAACGTGCAACTAGTAGTATGTCGTGCAACTGGTAGTACTATGGTAGGTGTTGCAAGAAGTAGCGCTGTCTCTGCTTGTTTGGTGGCAGCTATTTGTTTCTGTTTAGCTTTTTTTACAGTTCGTGTAGCATGGGATGCCGGGTTTGTAGAATTTTCTGCTGGACTTTCACCTTCTATTGCACCATCAATACCAGCAGAATCTGCAGGATTCATCCGCTTCTCATTCCCTGCCATTCTCTGTTTCTTCCTCTTTCTCTGTGCCATGTTAAGTCAAGCCGACAAGAAAAACGAATAAAATTTAGTTCTTCAGAACAAATTGATGCGTGATGTAGACGAATAAAACTTTGATGTTAGACAACCACATGATAGGAGGATGTAATATGTATGAAAAACAGGACGGAAGAGATAACTAGAACTATGATGTGTAAACTAAGAAGAAGACATTTCACCAAATTAGAAGCAATGCAATGGAAGGTAGACACCATATGAAAGATGCTACAAATATCGCTCTGCCAAGTTAACAGTGTCTCAGCATAAATGGCGTTTAAACAAATGTGAAGCAGTACAAGAAATAAATCATATGCAAGATGCAAACAACATCACACTACCATGTTAGAGGTCTCTCGTCATTAGTGCCATTGCATATTCACAGCATTGCATATTCACAGCTTATGATGTGTAAACTAAGGAGAAGGCATTTCAACAAATTAGAAGCAATGAAAGCTAGACACCATATGAAAGATGCAAATAATACCACTCTACCAAGTTAAAACTGTCTCGTCATAAGTGCCATTTCAACAAATTAGTAGTACAAGATAGAAAAGAATGTGAGATGTAACCTATATCACACTCCGAAGTCAAACGTGTCTTATGATAAGTGATTGTTGCAGGTTACACAACAATAGTAATTTGATGTAAGAACATGGTGTGATAGACAGATATTGTATGTTCTAGAAACAGGAACACGTGTCTTATTCAACTATAATGTGTAAAGTAAGCAGATGGAATTCAACAAAATTATAAGCAATACAAGCTAGACATCACACATAACATGCAACCACATATAACAGTGCCAAGTTAGAGGGAGCACCAGTGATGCTGCACTAGGGGAGACGTGCTCATCATAAACACAGCTTTGTTGAGTGTCTATGCATGTGTTGTCTTGGAAATCATCTTGGGGGTGTGGTGGAGTAGAAACTGTAGAGGCCCTCCGTTTGGAAGGAGCACCTTTATCCGCTGCCTTGCTAACTTCCTTTCGCTTTATTGATTTTGAATTGTCAAGTAAAACCGACAAGAAAAAGCAATAAAATTCTCTCTTCAGAACTCATTCATGCATGATACTGACAATCACTACTTTGATGTAAGGCAAACACATGATACCAGGATGGAATATGTACGAAAAACAGGACGTCATGGCATGTTCACAACTGTTTGTGTAAACTAAGCAGAAACCATTCCAGCAAATAAGAAGCAATGCAAGCTAGACACCACATGAAAGATGCAACCAATGGCCCTGTTTGGATACTCTAACATAGTTAGAGTTAGAGTTATTTTTTAACCCACTCTAACCCAAATAAACACCTCTCCACCGGGATAGTTGGGTTAGATGAAACTAACCCACTCTAACCCTCCCTGTTTGGATTCTTTTGGGTTATTTGAGCCCCCAACTAACCCAAACTAGCTCTAACCCCATGATCCAAACAGGGCCAATATGACTGCCAAGTTAAAAGCGTCCCATCATAAATGGAATTTCAACAAATTAGAAGCAGCGCATGCTATAAATCATATGAAAGATGCAACTAATATCGCACTACATATACTAAAGGTGTCTCATCATATTGATTGATGTGGGATACAAAAAAACAATAGTTTTATGTAAGGACATGCTTAATAGACAGATGTACTATGTACTAAATACAGGAAGGCATGTCACATTAACAGGTATAATGTCACATTTACAGGAGTATAAGCTAAGCAGACTAGCACATGCAGTTTAACCAGATTGGAAGAATTACAATCTAGACACCATATGGAACATGCAACCACATATCACGCTGCCAAGTTAGAGCAAGCACCTACAATGCTAGTGTAGGGGAAATGCTGTAATCAACTACAGAGCTACGTTCACTATCTTCATCTAGCATTTCTATTTCTTGAGAATCATGTCGGGAGGCTGATGCTACATTCTTTAAATGAGGAGTAGTCCCCTTGCCTGCCTGCCTCGTCATAAGTGATTGATGAGGGATCCACAAGAACATTAGTTTGATGTAAGAACATGGTTAATACACAGATGTACTAGTATGTACCAAAAACAGAAAGGCATGTCATATTCAAAGGTATAATGTGTAAGCTAAGCAGATGCAATTTAACCAAATTGGAAGCAATACAAGCTAGACATCCGGCTGGAGTGGTGAACATGATCATCTAGGACCTGAGAGCCTGGTGGGAGGCGGGCTGCTTCGCCACCTTCGCGGCTTTTTAGTTGGCTTCCAGGTGATGCCTGTCTTTGCTGGGCTTGTCACTGGCTCGGCCAGTGCCCTGACTAGCTATTTGTCTTCTGGTGCTCACGGGATGGTGGTTCATGTAAAAAATATCTTTCCTTATCTTAATAAAGACCGACTTCGGCCTTTCGAATACAAGCTAGACACCAACATGCAACCACATATGACACCGCGAAGTTAAAGCAAGCACCTGGGATGGTGGTTCATTGCGAGCGAGGTCATCAACTACAGAGCTACGTTTACCGTCTCCATCTGCTGACACTGCACCCTTTATAGCGTTGTAACGTGTCTTGCCTACCCGTATACCAAGCTGGAGCGACTTCTCTCTTTTCTTTGCTGCTTCTCTTTCGGCAGGAGAGTCTGAAATACCCTTGCATAAAAACACAATAGTGAGAGTATGGGTGAAGTGTGTGCAGAACTAGTGCACTGTAAAAGTAGCAGATAGCAGGTGGCTTAAAAATAAATGACAGGAGACATATGATAGCTCTACAACATTGCATGGCAAACAAAATTAGATTCTACTCCGTATGATTTTGTAATATATGAGCACAGGAAATGCAGGTACTCCTCCAGCACACCACCACATGTGGTCATATCTAAGATAACAGTCGACTGAAAATAAATAGGTCAGTCGATTTTTTTAATGAACCGTCTGATCTATAAGGAACGGGCAGATGGCCTTCGTCTACCTCCCGCCAGTCACTGTTGACGATCTTTCACGAACCGCCAGCGACCACCGGCCCAGACCCGTGCCTCCGCCGCCCCGCCCTCCCATCGACCTCACACCACCGCCGTGCTTGGCAGCGCCCCCAAGCCATCCCTTTAATTCTGGCCGACCTCCAGATCGGGCGCCAGTAGCTCTAGGCCGCACACGCCCCTAAGATAAACACCAAGGCGCTGCTTCCCCGGCGTAATAGTCATACTAGCGCCTGTTACGCCGGGGAATGCTTCCGTTAATTGGGAATCAACTGGCCAGAAATTGAAATTCAGGGGGGCGACGGACCTCTAGCTAAGGTGAAATAGTATATGAGGAGAAACCTTGTGCATCGCGAGTTACTAGGAAAATCTAGTATCAAGAAGAAGCGGTCAACTAGTGTCTTCTGTGGGATGAATACCGTGCAAGCAGAGACGTAAGATTTGCACGAATAAGGGAAGAGGAGTACCTTCTTCGGTTGCCGGTGTGGTCACCTCCACATGTCGCGCCGATCTTCTTCTTTTTACCGGGGAAACCGATGTTCTGGAGGGTGCAGGCTTGGACGAACCCATGGCCAAATTGTTGACTGTGTTGCCGTGGCTGTATGTCGGCGGAGGGGAAGCAGATCCGAGGCGGCGAAGGACGGCGTAGCAGGAACAACTCCGGTGCGGTGGAGGGTGGCGAAGTTGGAGCGGCAGCGGTGAGGCGCAGGACGGCGTGGTTGAACTGGCTCGGGTACGGACGGCTCGGCCTCGGCTTCAACTACTAGCCGTGGAGGGCGTTGCGGTTGAGGTTGCGGTGGACGACGACGTCGGGGTATCGGCTCCGGCGTGATGGAGGAGGGCGGCGATTGATGGGTGGGATGGGGTGGCGGACGGAGGACGCCGGGGTTTCGCGGCTGGTGGAGAGGTAGTTTTGGCGCCCACGGAGTACGAATGGGGAATCAGACGGGTGGGGGGGAACCATGTTTCGGTCTGGGACGCGCTTGTTTTTGGCTTTTTTGAACAGAAGATGGGACGCGCTTGTTTGAAATTTGGGGAAAGTACAAACTTTGCCCCCCTCTTAAATTTCGGACCTACTGCGGGTTGGGGGTAGGATGGTAATCCCAGGTGTCCCAAATAGTGGGCGGGAGCGATTTCGGCCGCGCGCATGTGTGCTTAGGCGGCCATTGTGTATGAATGTTTTTCGGAGGCGGTTGCGTGGCGTCTAGATGAAGCTACAAACCTACCCCGGTTTAGACCTTTGGACGTCGGGCCGGTAGGTTTCACAGGTCGGAGTTATTAGAAAAGTAATTTCCTTGTACTACCAAACATTGGTCTCACGCGGTTTCGGGCGAGTAGAGGCTCTTTTGGCGCTTCGTTCGAAATTTTGAAACACAAGCATTCACGTTTAGAGTACTCTTGAACTATGAGGATTGACCTAAATAGACAACGTTATATTTGACCTTGTATGTTTGAAAACCTCATTAAATTATCCGCTTCCTTTTGAATTTTGACACTTGAAAATCCTATAACTACGATTATTTTGGAATGGAGGAGCTAAATTTGAATCTATTTTGTACACGACTACATATGCTATTATGTACAAAATCAGAGCAAAGATTGGTACCCCCATAGTTTAGGTATGGTTTACAAATGCCATGATATCAAATTCAAATAATTGAATGGACTTCATGTTGAATTCGATTTTTTTAAACCACCTTAGGTTGAATTCAAATGTATACTAGTTCATAGGTAGCTATTTATAAATGTCCATTGTGTAACTTTCGTATGTATAATGTGCTTTACACACACAACATGAACTATACTCACGTTTATATTCGATTGCTAAAGCGATGCATTGTCTGGAGTTCAAAATACTAACTATGTGGATCAATTGTGTCGAATAATAACATAGACATGCTCAAATTCGATAGAATCTAGATGTCTGATGGATCAATGACCGCTCCTTACGCGAATTGCAAATATCATGATCCCATCCTAATATTTGGATACAATTTATATCTTTAATCAATGTGTAGAGCAGTCTTTTACGTGTAGTTTCACTCTCCATCGGTGGTCTCTCACACATGCTCACACACTCTCTCCCGAGGTGTCTTTCTCGCACACATTCTCTAGATATAACCCTCCCTCCCTCTCGTAACCATTTACAACTGTTTTCACTAACCTTTATCACAAGCACTCTTCCTCTCGCAAACATACACACGCACAATCCTCATCGACCCTTTCTATATACATGGACCTGCCTACGTGTCTCATGTACGCACATTATCTTTACGCCTGTCTCTCACGCATTATCTCACACCTCTCTTCCTAATCGACGAGTATGATTCTAGCAGAGCATTCTGTAGGATGCCCCTTAAAGTTAGGTTGGATGAATAGTAATATCAGAGATAGAGGGGTTACCTGAGTCCGAGAACCTAGGGTTACAAATCCTAGCCGGCTTTGTCAGTGGACACAGAGTCCTTCACAATTCTGCTATCTTTGTCTTGTACGACTAGTCATCCATGGGTCTTCCTAAATGTGTCATGGGCCGACCAATGTGGCGCAGGACGGAACCGAACAAAGGGCCTCACCTCGACCCACCGGACCTCACGCGGTGACAATCCCTCTGCCCCCACGTCTCATTATCTTCTCACACCCACACATACCAACACAAACACCACACACACAGAAAAATTCTCCTGGTGCCTCTATTCCCTCCCCCTTGCATATACACACTCAAGGGAATGGAATCTCTTGTCGTGACGTCATATTCGTCTCTCTCTCTCTAGACCACCCTCATTTCTCGTGCTATCTCTCCCCCCCGTCGGCCCCTCTATCCATGCCTCTCTCGAATACGTAATACACACACATACCTCTCTAGGCCCCGCCAAATGCATCAACTACACATTCACACATGTTACATCACGTACCCCATTGATCTAAAAAGCCCTCTCTTCACGTTTATTTCGCATACAACATTCCTTTTGAATAAAGTGTGGCCAAAAAATTATTTTAGAGTTTCTACATATATACAACATTACAAAGTTATATGGAGGAGTACGAACGCTAATTTGCATTGCATTGTGCCCACAATGATATTTATTCCGCACTGTGAATTTGTATATTTTTATACTATATACAAAGTTAGTCATAATAAAGAGAAACGAAGAGCATCTCTCTCTCCATCGCATACCCCCCCTGTACGGCCCTTTCACGTATGCACACAAAACTATCTCCATGTCCTCTAAAAGTAAGCCCCCAGAAAATTCACGCGTGTTTCATCTTTCTCTCGCGATATATGCAATGACGATCATTGTATTTGAAGTGAAAGCACGATACATACATTGGACTTCATAATCCACTCATTACGGTCACCGTTTACGTTTAGTGGTTATTATACAGTCACGGGCTCACCGTACAACTTTGTATTTGCTCATGACATGACTAGTTGACCAGTTGAACGCTCCACGTGGCACCTGATCTAGTGTTGCATCACATTATCTCACTAACATCGTGCCCACCTGTCGACTTGTATCTACTCTACATCTACACTATTATAAAATACTTAAAATACACTCTTATAAAAAACAGAGTTGGTGATGATGGTGTGCCTGCCATCCTGCAATATAGGCCGTCCGATTTATATCTGACGGATAGGAAAGAAACTATGGCAGTTTTGCAAAAAGGTACCCACACACCTCTCCCCATTTGCAAATAAGGCCTTCCCTCGTTCATCCTTTTCTCTCACAAGATAAACAAGTCATACAAATGCATCTTGATGTTACGTGCAACGCACGGGCATCTTGCTAGTAAGAATGAAAACAAACGACAAAAAAATATTTTGACGGTGGTGCGAAGTCATGACCGCGGGCACAGCGGACAAGGTGGCCTTGTATTGGTATGCTGAGCCATCTGTTTTAACACACAGGAGCTGGTGTGGTGATTATACACACACACACACACACGCATGCACACGAACTCCATCCACGCAACACTCACACAAACACATGCACCCACGCACGCACGCAACACTCACACGTACACACACAGCCACGCACGCACGCAACACTCACACGCACACACGCACGCATGCATGCACACACCAGTACACCACACGACCAACACACACTCTCACGCTCAAGTGCTCAACCTACACGTGCATGCGCACACATCAGGCCCTGACAGACACATACACAACCAGGTGATTCCCGCGCACGGGTTGGAGCCTTGTCGCGCTTGCGTAAATTTGTGTTTATCTGACCTTTTCCCTATGCGAACTGACAGGTGGGACCCACAAGGAACGTGGTCAATTTAACTAGTCAACATGGCGCCACGCAGACTATTTGGCCGGTCAACAGAGTGCAATCCGATGCTGAACTGTGAGCAAGTGACCGGATAATCACCGCAAAACGTATATAGTGACCGTAATCAGCTTATTCTGAAGTTCGGTGACCGTACTACGCTTTTCTCTCTGTAGGCCCTCCAAAACTACATCTCTACACGTTCTCGCATGTTACATCTAACAACTATGCAATACAACACTACTACTACACAACACAATAAATCATATGTGTTTTTAGTTTTACTAGATATCATATTGTTACTTATAATTATTCAGTTTGCATACATTAAAATTGCCTTTGAAATGTATGGCCAGTATCATCTACCGCGTGGGAAAAATCCCGCCCTTTCCTGTTTAATCGGGTTTGTATCGATGGATCGTGCGAAACAGCAAAACTATAGTACTATACAGTACAAGTGACAGTTCACTGGGCCGTCGTGTCGTCTACTCCTCCGTCGTAAGAGTGGAGCGCTCGCTTTCATAAATCTTCTAGTCCCTTTCGCCGACATGTGGGACATCAAGCTACCGGGTCCACGTGCCATACCGGAATACAGTGCAGAGCAGCCGGGGTGAAGCACCCCAGTCATGGCGCCGGCGTAGTAATGAGCAATGAGGCGTCAAATCACAAAGCTGCACCTTTCCCGCAGTTAAGTTGGAGGGACGAAGTAATAATGCTAAAAAAAGAAGTTGGAGGGACGAAGCAACCATCATTTCACTCGTTGCTGAATCCGCTTCTCCCTCATCTTCTTCAACTTAACCACGTGTTGCTTCTGCCGTTGTTCTGCCTCATGTGGGACGCGGATCAGCTTGGTCGCTTCTCCCTCATCTTCTTCAACTTAACCACGTGTTGCTTCTGCCGTTGTTCTGCTTCATGTGGGACGCGGATCAGCTTGGTAAAGCACTGACACGTGGGACCGCATGTTAGCAAACCGCCAGGACAACGTCCTCCGAAAATAAGAAACCTCCCCCGCCATCCGCGCGGCAAAATCACCTCCTTTTTACTAATCTTTGATTCTATAATTTTTTAGATCAATATAATTGAGATTTGTATAGATAGCACACAGGAGCAAAACCAAGTGGTACGGTTAAGGGCATCCACAATGTGTAGCCAAATGTGAAAATAGCTTTTGGCATCGTGGGAACCATTGTGGACGGCGTTGCCAAAGCCAAAAAGATGGAACCGAAGCTCCCTGATTGATTGATTGAAGGAATAGAAAAATGCAACGTCTCTCCTCTTTCTCCCATGCTTGGACGCATGTAGGAGTAGTACAGTACAGAGCACAGAGTCTACTCCCCTGTCCCTTCTATCACAAATCACAAAGCAGTGAGGCGTCAAATCACAAAGCACGGACGAAGCAACTATCATTTCACTCTTCGCTGACTCCGCTTCTCCATCGTCTTCTTCGAGAAACCATCTCACCGCACTAGTACTCCTAGTAGTAGTACTAGTAAAGGACTTCCTGGATGCAAATAAGGCGGTTGTCTCGGCTTGCAGGCGGCACTTGCGAACGACTTACCGTGGTCTCCCTCAATGGTGTTCTCCGTCGAACGCACTTCGCCAAACCACAAAAAAAAAGTCGTCGACGTCACCGCAATGGGCAAGGAATTCAAATATAGTTACTACCTCCATTTTTTTGTACACAAGGCCAGTATATCAAAATTACAATTTGCAAAGGGCCACTAACACTAATCGAGGCAAAATTGATGGGGTTAGCAACCAAGGACATTAATATCCCCTGCATGCATGCGGAAGTGAGAAGGTTCGTTTGCATGGCGCTGCATTAATCAAGCGATGAGGAGTGAGATGGTTAGCTCTTTGGTCTTTCGAGAAAAAAATACGCATTAATTGACACGTGAAACGAGGATTTGTATCGAAGGAAAACCCCGCCTTTCTTTTTTAACACTAGTACTCCTAGTACGTACTACCTCCGTCCTGGTTTATAGGTCCCTTTTATAGTTTGTGCCAAATTTTGACTAAAGATTTAACTAACAAAATGTTAATGCATGTCAAGAAAAATTATCTCATTGGATTCGTATTTGAACATAGTTTTGAAAAATATAATGTTTGGTGACATGCGTGAACATTTTCTTAGTTTAATCTATGGTCAAAATTTGGCACGAAATACAATGGGGACCAGTAAACCCGGACAGAGGTAGTACGTACTTATCCTGTTTGGGTCTAGGCCTTGCATTGCCAAACTTCGCCACACATTTTTGCCAAGCTTGCCTAAAGTTTTCAAAATGAGAAGGAGGTACACTTGCGCACGGCTGTCGCGGTCGCACCGCACCCTCACACGGTCGCTCCTGCACGCCGCGGTCGCACCGCACCCTCACACTTCGCTCCTGCACGCCGCAAACCCAACCAAGGGAACGCACCCTCACTGACACGTGCTGTCGCATGTGAACAAACCAAACTCAGCCATCCTATCGCTGACACATAATTTTCGTTCATAGAGTATGTTTATCCAACCGGAGTATCCGTACGGCCCGTGCGGTGGTCTGTTGGGGAAGAAGAAGAGGTGAGGAAGAAGGAAAGAAGGGTTAGGAGACGTAGGATATTCATCCAACCGCCTGAAATGGTAGACTCAGGCGACTTGCATAACAAATAGTATGTTTTTACACAGCAAAAGATCCATAATAATAAAACAACAACATAAAGAAAAACTATCACTACTCGCGGAAAGAGACGGCCTCGTCGTCTTTGGCTGCCGGCGCGAACCAGCCGTCGCTGCCGACATGTGTCTCCGCACCGTGGTTGTCCTCGGCCTCCAGCTACTCGTTCAAGCGGAGCGTGCGGGCGCTCTGCACGGATGGCAGCACGGGCCGGTTCAAGTCGAGGACGTCCGGCTCCGCATGCAGGAGGGCCTCGATGGCAGCGGCATCCGCGCGCTCCGCGTCGAGTCGAGCCTCCGCCGCCCGGTTCAAGTCCAGGACTTCCGGTTCCGCCTGCAGGAGGGCGTCGATGAGAGCGGCATCCGCGCGCTCCGCGTCGAGTCGAGCCTCTGCCGCCCGGCTCAAGTCCAGGACTTCCGGTTCTGCCCGCAGGAGGGCATTGATGAGAGCGGCATCCGCGCCCTCTGCGTCGAGTCGAGCCTCTGCCGCCCGGTTCATGTCCAGGACGTCCGGTTCCGCCTGCAGGAGGGCCTCAATGGCAGCGGCATCCGCGCGCTCCGCCTCAAGTTGAGCCTCCGCCGCCCGGTTCACATCCACGACATCCGGTTCCGCCTGCAGGAGAGCCTCGATGGCAGCGGCATGCGCGCGCTCCGCGTCGAGTTGAGCCTCTGCCTCCCGGTCCTCCTTTAGTATCGCCATGTTGAACCGCTGGTCCGCCTGCACCATGGGGGACTCGGACGCCGGCACGAAGTCGACGTCCATCGTCTCATACCCATCGGGGGCCTTCTGCGCCGCGACCTCCGCAGTGAACATTGGATCGGCTTCCTCCTCCTCGTAGCTTGGCTCCAGAGAACTCGGGGATTGGCCCGCCGCAAAGCGAGCTTGGGAACGGAGGTCTGTGGCGCCGACCGCCGCCGCGATTTCTGCGCGGCGCTCCGGCGTCAGCATCTTGTAGTAAGTGATCTTGCGGCGCACCATGGCTTTCCGGCGAACTAGGGGACGCTTGATGCGGGCTAGGGGATCGAAAGGTGGGGGAATGGGCTGGAGATTTGGTGTGGTTTTAGGGCAGTGGCTGGCGTAGGCCGAGCAGCGAAGGTTCTGGTGTGAATAGTGGTTCCGGTGACGACCGGTCAATCGGTTTTGACTGTACATCGCTCTTGTCGCGTTCGCGTTGCAGCCCGGCACGCTGGACCCTCCACGTCGCTCACCGAATGGAACGCGCTTCGTCTTGCGTTTTCGCTCGCTTGTGGGACCGCAGTTGAGAGCAAACCGACGTCCCTCCCCCTCCCCCGCCCGCGTCATTTATTATACCACTACTCCCTCCGTTTTATGCGGAGTAAATAAAAACAGAGGGAGTATACTACGGATGAGGATCCCCTGACGTGGCCGAACCCATTGAGTAACTGACATGCGGGGCCTAGCAAGCATGGGGTCCGCCAGTAAGTGACCGAAAGGGAGGGTAAGGCAGGGATACCTACGTCAGAGGATCCACTTCCACTATACTACTTTGACCAAATGTTAGAGTAATAATATATGACATGCAACTTACACAAATGTTAGAGTAATAATATATGACATGCAACTTACACAAAGCATACAGGGTCTAATGCGTTTTTCGAGGCTAACTTTGACCAAATGTTAGAGTAATAATATATGACATGCAACTTACACAAAGCATATGGTCAATTTCGTATGTGAAAGGAGTTTCCAATGATATAATTTTCACATTATACATCTCATGTACTCCCTCCGTCTAGGTGTGTAAGTCATCTTACGAAAACCAAATAATCCCAAAACACGTAGGCGCGGTGCATTAACTTCTACCTCGTTTCTTGTTTCTTGACATATGAACCAATAAGAGATGAGGGTGTGCATGCTTTTAATGACCTGAGACTATCAAACATGACATGCAGTGGTTAGTTCATTGCATGCAATACTATTAATTAGCAAATAAACATTAATGTCTCTCGTTTTCCCCTCCTCCTTGGTCACGGTGCACAGCCTAAGATGACTTACTCACCTATGTGAAAGGAGTACTATTAATCTTGTCAATAGTCAAATTGGAAACCATCTCGAGTACAAATCTAGGAGTACGTACGAATCTAACAATATTGATTGGGCGTTGTTGAATGTTGATACCTTTTTTATCATAGTAGAGATACTTTGACTACACATAAAACTTATATGTAAGGTAGAAAGGATAGGAGGGAGTATATTGTACGTTCAAAAACGAAACGAACATTGAATACCCTTTATATATGATTTGCGGATGCTATGATCACCGGTTCAAAATTTTGAATCCGCCTTAGGTATCACGTGCCCCCACTCGTTCCCTCTCGATTTCATCTCGGGGTCCGGAGATCTATTGAAAGAGGACTAGGGTGGGTACATGCGAATGATACTCGGCGGAATGTTCAAATGAGGCATGCGGGAGGATGGACTCGACTGGAGGGCGACATGATCGATGGAGAAGAGGGTTGGAGAGGAATGAGAAATAAGCAAACGCCACATGATTACACTTGAACGGCTCAAATAAACAATAAGTTGTCTCGCTTGGCCTACATAGTGAAAGGCCTAATGCGCAACGCGGAGCACTCACGCTCGAATATGGCCGGGAAAACAGGGAAACCGACATGTGGGGCACACCCGTCGGGACGACGTAGCGCAGACTAGTCCAATGGAGGAGCTGGCCCACGACCTCCTCGCCACCGACAACCGTTCATGTGGGTCTTTGGGGCCAACAACGGGGCGCAGCTCCAGCACCGCCTCTGGACACGGCGACCGCGGTGAGCGACACGCTCATATCATCGATAGACACGGTCGGTTTCAGTGTGCCGAGGGTGGCGTTTGTGCTGTGGCCCGACCAACGGTATGTTTGGTTTGTGCCCAAGGTTGCCCCATCAAAGCATTGGGTAGCCAAAATTTTGGTTGAGGTATTGGTTGCCCATGATTTGGCCGACATTGGCAAGAAAAATGAACTAGAGTTGGCTAGAGTTCATTGGCATGCCAAAGAAATGGCAACCATCCAAACAAAGACCAATCTTTGGGTCATGACCAAAATTTTGGTAAGGTGCACTTTGGCCACAATCCAAACACACCCCAACACCCGGCTCGTCGCGGATGCACGGGGCGCCGCGACGCGTCCATGGAGTGGTGTAGCGCGGCAAACTGCATCCTCTGGACCTGAGACCATGCCGGGTCGTCTTGCTTTTTCAATGACATGCGGGGATCGCATTTGAGCAAAGGGCATCTCCAATGTTGCCACGACCGCAGCTGACTACCCTGGCACACCAAAGCCCTCATCCCTCACGCCGTCGCGCGGTGCGTTCCCAGCCGGCGCCAGCTGCCCGCATTCATGCCGTCTGTTCGTATGTCGTCGTTAAGAGGCTCGGTGCCCAAGGAACCAACTCCGGCGACTTAATGACGCACCCGGACGCTTGGCCTCACCGGAATGCGCTACTTAAAGCGGCAACGCCCAGCTAACCTCCACACCATAGCGCATCGTCCTCGTACCTGACACCACATCCGCCATGACTGCAAGTGCGAACACTCTGCGGGAGAGCTTGTCTTCGGGGATGAAGCTCGAGGTCGCCGCCCTCGCTCAAGTCGCCTCTCGCGATGCAATAGCGGCGTAGCCGGACACGGACGCGACCGCACAAGCGGTGGCCACGCTGGCGGCTGACGACGGGAGCACCATCAGCCACGCGTCCTACTTGCTGCCGTCCAACGTCCGACACCACCAAGGTCGGGGACTCCTCCGAGGATGAGTAGGGCATGGGAGGTGGCAGGGCATGGTGTGCCAACTGGCCGGTCCGTATCCCGTGTTCTACTCTTCCTCGCCGGAGACCGCACCTTCACTTCACGGGTCTTGAACCCCGCCCCCGTACATAGAGATCGCAGATGGAGGATGTTGGTCGCCGCCGTAGAATAGGTTTAGGGTCGGGTTTCTTTTATTTTTCTGTCTTATAAAAGTTCAAAACGTAATGAAAATCTGCCGTGTTTGCATTAATCTCGGCCGGTGTATATGAACTTTCACAATAATATACATATTGTAGGAGTACTAGTGCACGGAAGATCAAGATCTTGTGAGAGAAAAGGATGAACGAGGGAAAGCCTTATCTGCAAATGTGGAGAGGAGTGCGAGTAAATTGTCATAGTTTCCTTCCTATCCGTTAGATATAGATCAGACGGCCTATATTGCAGGATAACAGGCACACCATCATCACCAACTCTGCTTTTTTATTGAACCAAGACAAATCTAAAAAACCCAACTAAGCCAACCTCCCAGCATATCGCGCAGGAAAAGACCCGGCCGCACCGTTTTAGTCGGGATTACCGGATTACTAGTAGTAGTATCGATGGATCGCGCGAAGCAACATTTTTTTGAGGGGGCGAAGCACCTAGTTTAAAAGGAAAAAGGCGGTACACTCACATCACTCCTGTCGCGGTCGTATTGCACCCCACACACGTTCGGTCCTGCACACGGCTCACGCAAACGGAACGCGCTTCGGCTTGCCTCTTCACTGACACGTGGGACTGCACTTGGAGAAACCGACCATGCGCCAAACTCCCCCCGCCCACCGCGCGAAAATCCTCCCCCCCCCACACAAAAATTCCCCCCAAATTTGATTCAACCGCCCTTCGGCCAAATATTCCCAAACCACCCTCCCCTCCATCCCCCCTCCACTCCATTCGCTCCGCCAAAGCCGCCCTCCCCGCCGCGCCGATACGTCGGCACCGCGGTTCATCGAGGGGACGCACGGCGATCCTCTCGCTCCCATAGTACGCTCTCGTAGACTGCCGTCCTCTAGCCGCGCCGCCACCTCTGGCTACGTTCTTGTGGAGGCGCACGGCGGTCAGCGCCGCCACCGCTGGCGATGTTCGTGTGGACACGCATGGCAGTCAACTTCTCCCATGGTACGCGCATTCTAGACCAAGGCCCCGTTCATGTCAGTGTAGCACTGAATGTTAGCTGATAGACGCTGTTAATCTCACTGTTTGCCGAAGTAGTTTACTGTCAATATGCTCTGCTTAAGAAGCTTCCTTGCCCTGTTCTGCACTCAATCTGCTTAGCTGAGATGGCATGCCAAGGCCGATTAGTTGCTAAAATATCCTGCCATATATTTATTGTGACGTAGATTGCCATGGTCTAGTAGCCAATCTATTAGGTGAAATAGCTCTACACCGTTTTATACTCGATCTTTATTGCTGCGATGGCCTTCGATAGTTCGATGGCTGTGTGCTCGGGCTCATTGACTGCTGAAACAGCCTGCCATAATTTAGCACTCAAATCTGTTTGCTGAATTAGCTTTACATATATTTCGTTACTTAGATCTGCTCGTCCAAATATCTTGCCATAGCTTTAGACATCGACCTAGGTATTTTTTTTCTGGACTTCATAAAAAAGCATATATGTTTTTCCTGTAATATCTAGTAGAAGAACTAATTTGTATGTCTAACAGATGGACAGGACTTGGATAACTTCTGCTCGAAGATTCTCCGCTGCATATGTCGAGGGGGTTGAAAACTTCATGAACTTTATCAGAGCTGAGTACGGTGGTCCGAAATCAGATGTGCTCTGCCCGTGTAGCAGTTGTATGAATTCAGTTACAAGACCCCAGTCAACTGTGCAAAATCATCTACACTTGTATGGGATGTCGGTCACATATACTAGGTGGGTTCATCATGGTGAAGCTGTGAACGTCAATGTTATTGACTACGTGGAAGCAGCAGATCACCATCTTGATCTGCCTGATGCTCAGGTGGAAGAGGAGGAGGAGGTGGTGGTGGCGGAGCCAGTGAGTTTGACCAACATTGAAACAATGCTACGAAATGCTCGTGCATTCCGTGAACTTTCACCTGCAGAAGAAAAACGGTGGGCCCGCATGTTGGAACAATGCAACGTTGCTGTCACCCCAGGAAATAAGCTGTCAGTATTCTCAGCTATGGTCACCTTTCTTCAGGTGAAGACATCTGAGCGGATGACCAACAAATCATTCGATGCGATGTTGGCTGCTTTCCGCAAATCTTTCCCAGATGCGTCTGAGCTGCCACACACCTACAGTAAAATGAAGAATTTCCTTCGTGCAGTTGGAATTGGATATGATATGATCCATGTTTGTAAGAATAATTGTGTTCTGTTCCGGAAGGATTATGCCAACTTAAGTGAATGCCCGAAATGCAAATCATCAAGATGGAAAGATGGCGATGCTGTGAAGAGGGTTCCTCATAATGTTCTGAGACATTTTCCAATTACACCAAGATTGCAGAGGTTGTTTCATGATGCTGAAACAAGAGAGGATGTACTGTGGCATTCTAGGAACCAGGAGTACAGAGATCAGAATGTAATGAGCCATCCATCTCATGGTAGTGAGTGGAAAAGCTTCAATGATAAACACAAAGAGTTTGCTGCTGACCCGAGAAACATTAGACTTGGCTTAGCTTCAGATGGATTTAACCCATTTGGCCACCAGAGCGCCACATATAGCATGTGGCCAGTGCTTGTTATCCCTTACAACATGCCTCCAAATGTCTGCACCAAAGAATCAAACTACATGATGGCCTTGCTCATCCCAGGTCCAAAAAGTCCTGGAAAGGATTTTGATTTGTTCATGGAGCCTCTTGTGGAGGAACTTCAACAGCTATGGAAGGGTGTTCTCACTCGAGACCTATATAGCAGCCCACCAGCTGATTTCTTTCTGCGTGCTGTTGTAATTTGGTGCATCCATGATTATCCGGCTTTGGGCACTATGTCAGGGCGAACGACACATGGTTACAATGCATGTGTTCGCTGTGACAGGAATCCGCTGTCATACGCAATACTTAGCAAGATCTGTTACATTGGACACCGCCGTTTCCTTGCCAAGGACAAGCCGCATCCTAGAAAATACCGAAGACATGTGTTCAATGCAAAGCATGAAAACCGTGATGCGCCAAAGAGGCTCACCGCCGATGAGTTGCAAGTGGAATTAGAGAAGGTCAGGCATATTACACCAGGAAACCATCCTGGTAATGGTAGCGGGAAAAGGAAGCATGGCACGGTAGAAGAGAGATTATTGTTTACCCGCAGGTCCACTTTGTGGGACTTGGAGTATTGGAAAGATTTGGATCTGCGGCATAATCTTGATGTGATGCACATCGAGAAAAATATATGTGACAACATTATCGGCACACTTCTTAACATTGAAGGCAAGACGAAAGATACCTTAAAATCTAGGATTGATTTGACACACCTGGGTATCAGAAAGGATTTGCAGGTGCAAGATGAAGGTAAACCACGGGATATGGCACCAGCTGTGTACGTCTTGGACAAGGTAAAAAGAAAAGAATTCTGTGAGGTCCTGTCACGTGTGAGATTCCCACATGGATTTGCTTCCAACCCTGAAAGGAGAGTCAGTGCAGATGGAAACAAGGTACAAGGGTTGAAAACTCATGACTGCCACGTCCTACTTCAAAGGGTTTTACCTGTTATCCTTAGAGGATTGGGCCGCCCTGACTTATACAGAGCAATTGCAGAGTTGGGACAATTCTTCAGGGAACTCTGCAGTAGAAATATCAGGATAGATGCTTTGGAGCGTCTTAGAGACAAGATACCAACTATCCTATGCGACCTTGAGAAGATATATCCTCCAGCCTTCTTTGATGTGATGGTGCATTTGGCTGTTCATCTACCTGATGAGGCACTACTTAGAGGTCCAGTACAGTATGGCTGGATGTACCCTATTGAAAGGCGGCTAGGCACTTTCAAGGGCTATGTTAGGAACAGAGCTAGACCCGAGGGTTCCATTGCAGAGGCCTACATTGCTACAGAAGCGTTGACATTCTGCTCAAAATACATTGAAACAGCTGATCAGCTTAGCAAAGAGGTGGGTGAAGACAATCCCGGGCTCAATGTTTTCGATTATTCTGTTCGAGTTACAGGGAAGAGTCGACAGAGGACAAACCTAAAGATTTGGACAAAATGGTTTGGTATGTGTTGAATAACTGTCCTGAGATACTACCTTATATCAAGTAAGTGCAGTACTGCAGCTTATACATCGTAATCTACTAAACTTGCAGCACATTCTTATATATTTAGATGTTTGACGCGATCACTATGTTGTGCAGCATGTACAAAGAGGAGTTACTGCCGCAAAATCCAAGAAACATTGACAAACTGGTTATGGCAGGATTTGCGAAATGGTTCAAGAACCATGTAAGCTTTTGAAGTGCACTGTTAGTTTTTTTAATATATTGAGTACATAAGATGATCAGCTTGTCTATTTTCTAACCATAGGTTAAGAAGATGCGGGAGGATGGGCAGGCAGTTGATGATGCCCTTTACTCACTAGCAATGGGTCCTGATACTCGGGTAAGACATTATGAATCTTGCGTTGTTGGAGATGTGCGCTACAACACCCTTGCACGAGACGAAGGCAGGAAGACACAAAATAGTGCCATCATGAGCACGGATACGTATGACAAAGAGAAAACTGAAATGTATGCTAACATAACAGACATTGTTCAGTTGCAGTATATCTCCAGTTTTGAGGATCATCGGTGTGTGGTTCTGTTGTGCTGTCGTTGGTATAACCTATTTTCCAGGATTGCAAAACCCAGAGCTGATGGTTATTTCAAATCCATCGATGTCAAGGCGGCGTACCGGACCAACGAGCCTTTTATTTTGGCAAATCAAGCAACACAGATATTTTTCTTGGAAGACACATTTGCACATAGCGATGACTGGAGAGTATTGCAAAGGTTTGAGTAGAGGAATTCGTTTAATGAAGTTGCACAACAAGATGATGCTTACACTGCTCCTGATGTACAAGATAACACAGATGTTCCTAATATCTTTGAGAACCATCACGTCAATGACGCCGGCGAAAAGATTGCCTGCGTGCTGTGGACATACAAGAGTTGATCAAGAAGAAGCCAACGTTCGAGGACGTTGAGGACGAAGAAGAAGATGACACCATGGGGAATTACGATTCAGACTGATACACATGGCGAAGATGTTGACGCTGCTGCTGCGGATGATGATTACATTGCTTTTGTCGCATTTGCCTGTCAGAAGACGTTTTTTATCTACTATGTGAAATTGTGTTTGCTATGACAACTGAAACCTGATGAACATGTTGTTTAGTATTTTGCTGTGAGAACATCACTTGTTATGTATGCTGATTTGTGTTTCCATTAATAGAAATCATTAGATGTTCACAACACTACGCCCAACCTGCTACACAGGTTTCATTCATTACTAGTTTCAGCAAAGTGCTCATGTCGTAGCCACTGAATACATCACGAGTGCTACATACACTTCAAATAAAGAGACAATCATCCTACAGAGCACATCGATTTTGCCCATTATCTTCACAATCTCTTTCATCTCCTCATTCCTGTCAAGGCCGTTCAGCAGCTGTTGCTTGGCCATGATCAGAGGAACTGCGTCTTTAACCTTCTGCTCTGCATCTTCCTCTTCTGCCGTTCCTTTAGTTACTTGTCCAACACCCCAACCTGCTGGTATTTGGATTCCTCGGCTAACCAAATAATCAGCGTAGTTGCATTCCCCCACATCAGCAACTTCCCAGAATACAAATCACACGAATCTTCCCTTTTCTGCACGAATCAAATTGGAAGATCATCAACCAAACTATTAAAAAAATCAGCAACTGAAAGCAGCAGAACAACACTTAAACATATTATTACCCCATGATTCGGGCATTTGTAGAAGACTCGGCCAGGGTTGCGGATTGTGGTTGAGACGCGACGGATGACTCTGCGTGATTTGCAGCAGTGGCACCACACCAATGGCAGCGGGTTGCGATGAGCAATCGGCTGCGGTGCGCGTGCCGGCGGGGATGTGATGAGACCCACAGGCGATGGTACGGGTGGCGACTTGGCGCATATCTGGTTGTTGCCTGCTGAAGAGTAGGTGGACGAGCAGCCAGCGAACATGGTTGCTGTGGCCAAAGCTTCTGATGCTAGGCAGAGTAAGTAGAGAAGAGGAGAAGCGAACGTTGGATATGTCAGTTTCATTACTTGCAGAGTAGCATATCACCATATGTAGTCATAGTCTAGATTTGGATTCGAACCAGCTACAGGAGCATGTCTTTCTTTTTTCTAAAACTCTGCAACGTCTCTTTACTGGTACACTAGCTTGTTCTGTACGCCTTCCCAAGTCTTTGATTTTCTTTCCCTTTTTTTGCGAGGAAGGAAGGAGGACAAAATTGAGAGTTCCTCGGACTCGAACCCAAGACCTCTCGGTTGAAAACCAAGGGTGCTAGTCACTTATGTGGCAAACGTTCCCTATGAGGAGGACGGCAGACGAACGCATTTTCCTTGCAGTTCTCTTCCTATATATAAAAAGAGTATGCTACTTGGTGTCCGCTTAGTCAAAAAACGATTGTGCCAACCTTGACCATTCGATTGACATTCAATGTCTGTCGCGTTTCTTCAGTCTCTTCTTCCTCGAGCCGCCAAAGCCAAACCAGCGCCGGCGGGACCGCCTGCTCCCGCCTCCCACGGCTGGCTGTGATCTTCCCCGGCTCCTGTTCGTTCCCGTCCGAGGCCTCACCATCGTCCTTCGCGCTCGCCGCGGCGCCGCCCTCCGGTGTTGTCAACATGGTCAACCACCGAGAGGAATAAGGAGATGACTGTACATGGTGAGGATGATAGTAGGGACCCAGCAGCGCGCGCAGTAATTTTGTTTTTTCAGGACGGAGAAGGGTATCAACTGGGTTGTGCGGGACCCGTGGCCCATCTAGCCCAGGCTTTTATTTCATATGTTTAGCACATGACCAGCCTAGTTTGTTTTTTGCAGAATAACCAACACAGGCCTACTTGCTTTTCTACGCCCTGCTGGGCCGGAAATCTTTCAAGATGAGGAGGGATGCATTTTGCCCAGAAAATGGGCTATAAGTAATAAGAAATGGGCTATAAGTAATAATAAATGGGCTATAAGTAATAATAAATTTGCTGTAAAATGAAAAAAATACAGCAAACAGGCAATTAGTTCCCAAATACTGTTTTCTTTCGGATTTTGATATTTTAAATTTCATTGCTTTTGTGCGGGTAAAATTTCATTGAATTTAAATTAAGTTATATTTAGATTTAAAATTAATTTGAATCCGGCTAGAAATTTCGGGCTGTATGCTGTTTGGGACAGATTTGGAGGCTGACTTGTGGGTCTACTAGGTTGACGTGTACTTTGGCTTTGTCAACTTAGTCCACAAATGATTCTAGTAGCAGTGACCGTTGGATGTTAATCCAACAGTCGTGCTACTAGAATCGTTTGTGGACTAAGTTGACAAAGCCAAAGTACACGTCAACAATCCAACGGTCGTGCTACTTCTTCAATATCTAATCTTCTTGCTCCAGCCGCCCAAACCAGCTCCGGTGGGACTGCCTGATCCCGCCTCCCGTGGCCGGCTGTGCTGCCGCACAGGCCGCACCGCTCCACCCTACTTCATTGCTGGCCAGGCCATTCCTCTACTCACCCACACCTCCTGTTATTTTCCGGCGACGGCAGCCGGACCATTAAACCCTCGTACTCCACACCGCGTGGGCAACCATTGCCGAGTCTTCCCCGGCTCCGTGTCGTTCCCTTCCTAGGCCTCGCCGTCGTCCACCGCCATGGTGCTCTCGACGCGGCCTAGTCAACGTGGTCAACGAAGGACATCCATCGGCCGTGGACTGTACGCGCAAAATAATGATTCCTCCACCTGATAGTTGGGACCCACCGGAAGGGCCTTTGTATTTCGCAAAAAAAACGTTCCCCCCGCTGACATGTCGGACGCACCAGCTATATCTTCGCACGCAAGGAAGTGCCTTCTTATTACGCACAAAAAAATGAATACCCACCCTGCTAGATGGGACCCACCATAGTGGGAGGATGAATTGTGGGCCAACTAAGTTGACGGGGACGGAGGGCTTTGTCAACTTAGTCAATATGAACGATTCTAGCTCCAGTGACTGTACGATGTCCATCCAATGGCCATAGTGCTTATTCAACCTCTGGTCTTCTTGCTCCAGCCGCCCAAAGCAGCGCCGGTCGTGCCGCGTGCTCCTGCCTCTCGTGGCCGGCTGTGATGCCGCGGAGGCCTAACCGCCCCTACTACTCCCACCGCTGGCCCAGGGTATCCCTCTACTCACCCACACCCCCTGTTATTTTGCAGCGACGACAGCCTCACGCTGCAGCCGAACTAGTGAACCCTCGTACTCCTCTCCGCGCGGGCTACCGCTGCTGCGTCTTTCCCGGATCCGCGTCGTCCCCTTCCTAGGCCTCGCCGTCGTCCAGACCACTGCCCTGGTGCTCTCGCGCGGCGTGGTCAACGTGGTCAACGACCGACTTCCATCGGAAGAGTACTGTACGTGGAGAGGCTGACAGCTGGGTCCAGGCGGCCACAAGGAAGTGCCTCCTTATTACGCGCAAAATAATTATTCCTCCACCTGACAGCAGGGACCCACCGGACGGGCCACCTTATATCGCGAAAAAAACGTTCCCCCCTGACTGCTGGGACCCACCAGACGGGCCAGCATATTTCGCAAAAAAAACGTTCCCCGCGCTGTTAGCTCGGACCGACCGGAAGTGCCTCCTTATTACGCACAAAAAAATGAATACTCCCCTTGCTAGCTGGGACCCACCATGGTGGGAGGCTGATTTGTGGGCTTACTAAGTTGACTGGGATGGGGGCCTTTGTCAACTTTAGTCAATATGAAAGATTCTAGCTCTAGTGACCATACGATGTCCATCCAACGGCCGTAGTGCTTCTTCAACCTCTGGTCTTCTTGCTCCAGCCGCCCAAAGCAGCGCCGGTCGTGCCACATGCTCCTGCCTCCCGTGGCCGGATGTGCTGCCGCGGAGGCCTCACCGCCCCCTACTATTCCCACCGCTGGCCAGGCCCTGCGGCGACGATAGCCTCACACCACAACCGAACTAGTGAACCCTCGTACTCCTCTCTGCGCGGGCTTCCACTGCCGCGTCTTCCCCGGCTCCCTGTCGTCCCCTTCCTAGGCCTCACCATCGTCCACCGCCCTGGTGCGCTCGGCGCAGTGTGGTCAACGTGGTCAAGGAATGACTTCCATCGGACGTGGACTGTACGTGGAGAGGCTGACAGCTGGGTCCACGGCCGCAGCAAGGAAGTACCTCCTTATTACGCAGAAAATAATGATTCCTCCACCTGACAGCTGGGACCCACCGGACGGTCCACTGTATTTCACGAAAAAACATTTCCCCCTGACCGCTGACCGCTGGGACCCACCTGTGACACCTTCACACGCAAGGAAGTGCATCCGGGCAAAAAAAAGATTCGCCCCCTGACTGCTGGGACCCACCGACTACATCTTCGCACGCAAGGAAGTGCGTCCGAGCAAAAAAAACCAAAACGATTCGCCCCCCTGACTGGTGGCACCCACCAGCTACATCTTCGCACGCAAGGAAGTGGCTAACAGTTGGGACCCACCTGGTCGAAGCGTACATAGCATTGTCATTCTGGTCGCGAAGGTGTACGTACATATATACTGGTGGATGTAGAGGCGCGCACGTGTTGTAGTAGAGGCACACACATAGCATGTACACGTACGTACAGCGGCGAGGGTGCAAGAAAGAAAATACGGCCACATACGTACATACGGGCAGGGTCTCGAACGCCTATCGCGTGTACGTACATGGCTGGGTCGGAACGGAGAAACAACATCGTCGTCATGTTCATGGGGAGCCAACCGTCTTGGTCGGAACGGAATGCGTGGTCGTATTCATCGGGAGGGCTTGGATGGAACAGGTGATGGAAACGAGGCCTGGCGTACCACACAACGGAGGAAACGGCCTTGTGTTCGACCGTCCATGTTCGAAACGGGGTCCTGTTGATCGGGAGGGGCCTGGCGTACCACAAAACGGAGGAAACGAACCTCCTACGGTCGAAACGGGGGTCCTGTTGATCGGGAGGGGTGTGGCGTACCGCAAAACAGACGAAAGGGACCTCCTACGGTCGAAACGGGGGTCCTGTTGATCGGGAGGGGTCTGGCGTACCGCAAAACGGACGAAACGGACCTCCTACGGTCGAAACGGGGGTCCTGTTCATCGGGAGGGGTGTGGCGTACCGCAAAACAGACGAAATGGACCTCCTACGGTCCAAACGGGGGTCCTGTTCATCGAAAGGGGTGTGGCGTACCGCAAAACAGGACTCCACGGGATACTGTTCATCTCCACCGTCGACCTCCTCCATCCTCCACAGGCTACCGTCGACGTCCTCCAGCCTCCACGGGCTCCTGTTCATCCAGCCTCCACCGCACGCTACTCCACCGGCTACTGTTCAACCACCCCTCCACGGGCACCCCTCCACCGTCTACGGTTCATCCAGCCCTCCACACCACGGGGTCCTGCTCAACCACCCCTCCACGGCCACCCCTCCACCGTTTACTGTTCATCCAGCCCTCCACACCACGGGTTCCTGTTCATCCAGAGGCAACGCCACCGCTCACTATTCATCCAAACCCCCAGCAACTCTCACTGTTCATCCAATCGATCGGCTTCAGTTAGCAGCAATAGCGAAGGAATCGCTCCATCGGGTTCAATTAACAGCCATCGATCGATCGCTCGGGTTCAGTAACGCGTAGCCTGCAGTGCAATCGCTCGGGTTCAGTTAGAGCCCAACGCCTCGCTCAGCTTCAGTTAGAGCCAACGCCTCGCACACACACGCGTACGTACGAGAGAAACGCGCATTGCTCCGCCCTCGACCTCCCACCATAACCGGCAACTCCCCAAAATTTTCCTCCCCCTCGCTTCTACCACGTTTTTTCCCGTCATGGACGGCCCAAAGAATGTCATGCAGCTGGGTCTCCAGCCCGCCCAGGACGAAAAGCCCATTTTCTGTCATGATTTTTTGTCATAGAAGTAGGATCCCACCACATCTATGATGATACCGGGTTTTGTCACAATTATCGTCATAGAAGTGTCATATGTATGACATAATTTTTTTCCGTTCGGCCCAAAATGTCACAGATGTGTCTTTTTTTTGTAGTGTCTCTAGCCTCCCCAATATTGCGAGATCTGAGCGTGTCATCCGCCAGATGTCCCGGATCCTTGGCAAGGTGGTCATGGTGGATGAGCTCTGTCTTCGGAAGGAGGAGGAGGTCCGGGTCAAGGTCAGGACAATTGACTCCTCCAAGCTCGGCGTCGCAGTCTGTATTTTCTTCAACGACCTGTGTTACGACATCACGATCACACCGGAGCCCTCGAACCACGTGGGCCACCCACGCTTCTCTAGCGACAGCCTCGTGGGGGCGGTCCTGGGGACGACGACGATTACTATGACAGACAACGGCGACACTCGCATGCTCAAACACGGAGGGGGACTACTACCACATCAGCAGGTCTCCCTCCCGTGACCCTCCGGCTCCGGCCTCTGGTCGAGGTGGGCAGCCGGCTGGTCGGACCCACGATGCTCTGCCCCCTTCGGCCCTCGAGTCCTCTATGGTCCCTTCAGATGGGGACAACGACACATCCAATGTGGGCATGGTGGTCCTCCTAGCCACCTCGCCTCACTCACTTGCCTCCTCTCCGGCCCCTGCCGCCCCAGCCCACGACTCTAGTGCTCACCTTGAAGCACCCCTCCTACCTCCCTCCGTTGGCTCGGTGGACCTCGTCGACGCGCCTGAGCTCTCCCTTACACCCATGGCCATGCTGGAACTCGTTGGGCTGCCTGCGCATGAGGTGGCTATCCTGGCCTGCACCACCAACCCGGGATCCCCTAACCCGCCCGCCCCCTCTCGCACCATCGCCTTAAGGGACTCCTGTGCTCTCGGTGGGGTGATGGCTCGTATCCACGTTAGTTTTTCCCCGAAGAGGAAGGGATGATGTAGTACAACTTCAGTAGGTATTTCCCTCAGTTATAAAACCAAGGTTATCGAACTAGTAGGAGAACCAAGCAACACTATGTAAATAGTACCTACACACAAAGAGCAAATACTTGCAACCCGACGCGTAAGAGGGGTTGTCAATCCCTCACGGGTAAAAGATAGATTGGTTTGTATGATTTTGGATAAATAGATCTCTCAATAAAATAAAATAAAATAAATAAAGAAAAAGTGCAGCAAGGTATTTTTGGGTTTTTATAACAATAGATCTGAAATCAAAAGCAAATAAAATAGATCCCAAAGCAAATATGATAAAGAATAGACCCGGGAGACGTAGATTTCACTTGTGGCTTCTCTCGAGAAAAATAGCATACGATGGGTAAACAAATTACTAATCATGGTCATGATGCCTATATAATGATCATTGCCTGGATATCATCATAATTATTTGAAGTTCATGGAAAAACCGAATAATGCAATAAGAATGATGACATGACGTAGACAAGATCTATTCATGTAGGAATAGACCCCATCTTGTTATCCTTAATAGCAGCAATCAATACGTGTCTTGCTGCCCCTTCTATCACTGGGAAAGAACACAACACGACCGAACCCATCACAAAGAACATCTTCCCATGGCAAGAAAAATCGATCTAGTTGGCCTAACCAAACCAAAGATTTGAAGAAGAAATACGAGGCTATAAGTAATCATGCATATAAGAGATCAAAAGAAGACTTAGATAACTTTCATGGATAAAATAGATCTGATCATAAACTCAAATTTCATCGGATCCCAACAAACGCACCGCAAAAAGAGTTACATGAAATAAATCTCCAAGAGTCCACTATATTGAGAATCAAGATAGAGAGAGAGAGAGAGAGAGAGAGAGAGAGAGGAAGCAATCTAGCTACTAACTATGGACCCGTAGGTCTACAATGAACTACTCACGCATCATCGGAGAGGCACCAATGAAGATGATGAACCCCTCCGTGATGGTGTCTAGATTGGATCTGGTGGTTCTGGAACTTGCGGTGGCTGGAATTGTGTTTCATTGACTCCCCTAGGGTTTTTAGATTTTTGGGGAATTTATAGAGCAAAGAGGTGGTGCGAGAGGCGGCCGAGGTGGGCATAACCCACCAGGGCGCGCCTGTGCTCCCCCCGAAGCCCCTCTCCTGTACTTCTTTGGCGCAACAGGTGTCTTCTGTCCAAAAAAATATCCAAAATTTTTCGCCGCGTTTGGACTTCGTCTGGTATTGATTTTCTGCGAAGTAAAAAACAAGCAAAAAAAGCAACTGGCACTGGGCACTATGTCAATAGGTTAGTCCCAAAAAATGATATAACATTGCTATAAAATGATTGTAAAACATCCAAGAATGATAATATAACAGCTTAGAACAAGCAAAAATTATAGATACATTGGATATGTATTAGCATCCCCAAGCTTAATTCCTATTCGTCCTTGAGTAGGTAAATGATAAAAATAGAATTTTTGATGTGGAATGTTGCCTAACATGTTCATCACATGTTCTTTTCTTTGTAGTATGGACATATGGACTTTTATATGATTCAAAGCAATAATCTAGTTTTGACATGAAGATTTCAATACTCAAGCATATTAACAAGCAACCATGTCTTTCAAAATATCCACACCAAAGCAAGTTATCCCTAGCCCACTATGCTCAATCATTGATCCATTCATGAAACACAAGTGCTCAAGTGCCCCTTAGTTGGTGCTTTATAAGAGAAGTTGGAGTCTCAAATAAAATTAAATATTGCATAAAGTAAATAGAAAGGCCCTTCGCCATGGGAAGTAGGGATTCGTAGAGGTGTCAGAGCTGAAAGCGAAAAAAGAGAGAGATAAAACATTTTGGGTGGCATGCTTTTCCTGTCAACGAAAACGATCAAGTAGTTCCCAATACTTTCCATGCTAGATCATAGGTGCTTCCCAAACAGAAAATAAAGTTTATTCCTTTTTCCACCATACTTTCACATTCCACGCTAGCCGTATCCATGGGTGCCTCCCATACCAACACTTTCCAAGGAATTTATTATTTGACAACGTAAAGTAAATTCCTTTTTCATTTCGGGACTGGGCATCCCTAATACCTTTGTCGTATTCTCGTGTAATGACAAGTGAATAAAGAGTCATCTTGAGAATAACACATCTAGCATGGAAAAATATCAGCCACCCCCTACCATTTCATGAGTGGTACGAGCACACAAAAGGGAAATTATTTTGAAAATCAGAGATGGCACATACAAATTTGCTTAGAACGACACAGGAATACCACATATAGGTGGGTATAGTGGACTCATATGGGAAAACTGGGTTTAAGGATTTTGGATTCACAAGTAGTAATTCTACTTAGTACAAATGGAGGCTAGCAAATAGATTGAGAAGCGACCAACCAAGAAACGAAAACGATCATAAAAGAGCATTAAACATAACTACACCAAATAATGCACCACAAGTAGGATGTAACTTCATTGCATAACTATTGACTTTCGTGCTTGCATAGGGAATCACAAACCTTAACACCAATATTCTTACTAAAGCATAATTACTCACCAACATGACTCACATATTATTATCTCCATATCACAAAACTATTGCAAGGAATCAAACTTATCATATCCAATGATCTACATGAAAGTTTTTATTATATCCTTCTTGAATATTCATCATATTAGGACCAATTTCAAAGCTTGTGCAAATTTTCATCACTAGTATCAACTCTCAAAATAATATAAGTGAAGCACAAGAGCATTTGACAAACTACTCCAAAAAGATATAAGTGATGTTCAAACGAGTAGTTTTGTAAATGGGTAGCTAATTGAGGACTCTCTCTTATTTAAAAACATTGAGATCTAAGTATTTTATTGAAACAACAAGAAAAATAAAATAAAATGGTATTCCAAGAATAGCACACATCATTTGAAGAAGCAAAAACTTAGGCTCAACCGAGGCTAACCGATAACTGTTGATGAAACAAGGTGGGATACCTACCGGGGCATCCCCAAGCTTAGATGCTTGAGACTTCTTGAAATATTATCTTGGGATGCCTTGGGCATCCCCAAGGTTGAGTTTTTGTGTCTCATTAATTCTTTTCATATAACAGTTTCCCTAAATCTTAAAAACTTCATCCACACAAAACTCAACAAGAACTCATGAGATAAGTTAGTATAAATCAATGCAATAACCTTATCATTATCTACTATAGCAAATCACTAAAATTGTTATTCAACATTTAATACTAAATTCCTCTGCATATTTAATACTCCTATCCTCAAATAGAATCATCAAACAAGCAAACATGTGCAAACAATGCAAACATAACAACAATCTGTCTAAACAGAGCTGTGTGTAAAGGAAGCAAGAATATCAATACTTATTTAACTCCAAAAATTCTGAAAATTTACCACATTGTATAAAATTTATCATAGATTATTGTGCAAAAATTTCAATATTTCATCACATTATGACTTTTTCAAGAATTCACGCACTAGCGTGCAACTTTCTGTTTTCAAACAGCCACATATAGACTTGTAAAATAAGCATGGTAAAGGCTATACTTGACATTTTTATTGAAATGAAAGATGAAAACATTATTATAAATAACAGCAAGCAAATCCTAACAAAATAAAATGACGCTCCAAGAAAAACATATATCATGTGATGAATGAAGATATAGCTCCAAGTGAGGTTACTGATAATGTTGAAGACGAAAGAGGGGATGCCTTCCGGGGCATCCCCAAGCTTAGTTGCTTGGATCTTCCTTGAATATTACCTTGAGTGTACCTTGAGGATCACCAAGCTTAGGGTCTTGTCATTCTTATTCTCCTCATATAGATATCTCACCTGAAACTTGAAAACTTCAATCACACAAAACTTAACGGAACTTCGTGAGATAGATTAGTATGATAAAGATAAATCATTCACTTTGGTACTGTCCAAGACAATATAAATAATTGTTCTCACAGAATTCTTACTGTATCTTATCATTTCCACAATTTATATTGAGCAATATAAGCCATAGAAACTAGAAAACAAGCAAACTATGCATTGAAAATAGAATCTGTCAAAAATAGAACATTTTGTAGTAATCTGTACTCTAACCATACTTCTGCTACTCCAAAAATTCAGAAATATTAGGACAACATAGGTAATTTTTGTATAAATCATCTGTAAAAAATTTAAGATCAAAAGCACGTTCCAGTGAGTTTTAAAAATTCATGGACTGAGCACAAAAGTTTCTGTTTTTGCACAGAATCAAGTCAACTATCATCCATACTTTCCCAAACGCTTTAATTGGTACTTTATTGAAATAAAAGATATAAAACATGATTACTACAGTAGACTAATATGTGAACACACAAAAGCAGTAGGTAAACGTGTTGGGTTGTCTCCCAACAAGCATTTTTCTTTAATGCCTTTTTAGCTAGGCATGATGATTTCAATGATGCTTGCATAAAAGATAATAGTTGAAACATAAAGAGAGCATCATGAATCACATGACAAGCACATCAAAGCCTAACCCACTTCATATGCATAGGTATTTTTTGATCAAACAATTTATGGGAGCAAGAATCAACTAGCATAGGAAGGTAAAACAAGCAAAACTTCATGGTTTTCAACATATAGAGAGGAAACTTGATATTATTGCAATACCTACAAGCATATGTTCCTCTCTCATAATAATTTTCAGTAGCCTCATGAATGAATTCAACAATATAAATATCACATAATGCATTCTTTTCATGATCCACAAGCATAGTACTGTCCACATAAGCAAATTTATTCTCATGAAAAGTAGTGGGAGCAAACTCAACAAAATAACTATCATGTGATTGAAAATTAAAATCATGATGACAAGTTTCATGGTTATCATTATTCAATATAGCATACATGTCATCACCATAATCATCATAGATAACAACTTTGTTTTCATAATCAATTGAAACCTCTTCCAAAATAGTGGATTCATCACTAAATAAAGTCATGACCTCTCCAAATTCATTTTTTATCAATACTGTAATAAGAGTCAACACCCTCCAAAATAGTGGGATCATTAGTACCTAGAGTTGACACTCTTTCAAATGCACTTTCATTAATATGATCATCATAAATAGGAGGCATGCTATCATCATAAGATTTTTTCTCATCAAAACTTGGGGGACTAAAAATATCATCTTCATCAAATATATCATCCCCAAGCTTATGGCTTTGCATATCATTAGCATCATGAATATTCAAAGTATTTATACGAACAACATTGCAATCATGATTATAATTTATGCCAAATATTTTATTGAATTCTTCTTCTATCAATTGAGCACAGTTTTCCTTTCCATCATCTTCAAGAAAGACATGATAAAGACGAATAATATGAGGCTCCCTCAATTCCATTTTTTGTAGTTTTCCTTTATAGAACAAACTAGTGATAAAACAAGAAACTAAAAGATTCGATTGCATGATCTAAAGATATACCTTCAAGCCCTCACCTCCCCGGCAACGACACCAGAAATCCTTTCTTGATGGCTCGTATCCACGTCAGTTTTTCCCCGAAGAGGAAGGGATGATGCAGTACAACTTCGGTAGGTATTTCCCGTAGTTATGAAGCAAGGTTATCGAACTAGTAGGAGAACCAAGCAACACTATGTAAACATTACCTGCACACAAAGAGTAAATACTTGCAACACGACGCGTAAGAGGGTTGTCAATCCCTCTCGGGTAAAAGATAGATTGGTTTGTATGACTATGGATAAATAGACCCCGCAATAAAACAAAATAAAATAAATAAAGAAAAAAATGCAGCAAGGTATTTCTGGGTTTTTAGAATAATAGATCTGAAAACAAAAGCAAATAAAAATAGATCTCAAAGCAAATATGATAAAGAATAGACCCGGGCCGTAGATTTCACTAGTGGCTTCTCTCGAGAAAAATAACATACGACGGTAAACAAATTACTGTTGGGCAATTGATAGAACTTCAAATAATTACGATGATATCCAGGCAATGATCATTACATAGGCATCACATCGAAGATTAGTAGACCGACTCCTGCCTGCATCTACTACTATTACTCCACACATCGGCCGCTATCCATCATTCATCGAGTGTATTAAGTTCGTGCGAAAACGGAGTAATGCAATAAGAACGATGACATGATGTAGACAAGATCTATTCATGTAGGAATAGACCCCATCTTGTTATCCTTAATAGAAACGATCAATACGTGTCTTGCTGCCCCTTCTATTATTGGGAAAGAACACCGCACAACCGAACCCATCACAAAGCACCTCTTCCCATGGGAAGAAAAATCGATCTAGTTGGCCTAACTAAACCAAAGATTCGAAGAAGAAATACGAGGCTATAAGTAATCATGCATATAAGAGATCAAAAGAAGACTCAAATAACTTTCATGGATAAAATAGATCTAATCATAAACTCAAAGTTCACCGGATCCCAACAAACACAACGCAAAAAGAGTTACATCAAATAGATCTCCAAGAGACCATTGTATTGAGAATCAAAAGAGAGAGAGAGAGGAAGCCATCTAGCTACTAACTACGGACCCGTAGGTCTACAATGAACTACTCACGCATCTTCCGAGAGGCACCAATGAGGATGATGAACCCCTATGTGACGGTGTATAGATTGGATCTGGTGGTTCTGGAGGATGATGAACCCCTATGTGACGGTGTCTAGGGTTTTTGGATTTTCGAGGTATTTATAGAGAAAAGAGGCGGTGCTGGAGGCAGCCGAGGTGGGCACAACCCAGCAGGGCGTGCCTGGGCCCCCAGGCGCACCCAGGTTGGTTGTGCTCCCCTCGGATCCCCCGTTTGTTACTTCTAGCCTAACAGGTGTCTTCTGGTCTAGAAAAATTCTCCAAAAGTTTCGCTGCATTTGGACTCCGTTTGGTATTGATTTTCTGCGAAGTAAAAAACAAGCAATAAACAACAACTGGCACTGGGCACTATGTCAATAGGTTAGTCCCAAAAAATGATATAAAGTTGCTATAAAATGATTGTAAAACATCCAAGAATGATAATATGACAACATGAAACAAGCAAAAATTATAGATACGTTGGAGACATATCATGGGGGCGCATCCCCTAGATGGGACCTCTGACCCGGGACCCCCACTCCCTCCCCACCCACACATGTGTCCCTCCCCTCCGTCCTCGTCCCTGCTGGTTTGAGTCTGCAGCACCCCCGCCCTCCCCGCTGGCTATGTTGGTGATGGAGACCTCGGGGGTGACCACCTTGGTGGCCTCTTCCCCTCACCCGCCACGGTTGGCCTCGTACTCCAGGAGAGGCAGGCTAGCTTCGACCCCGGTGAAGACCTCTCATTGTAGTGCCTAGGTCGATGCCTCTCGTCCGGCTGGTAGCCCAGCTCTGCCCACCCTCGAGCGGGAGGAGCTGCGGGCCGCTGCCCGGAACCTTGAGATAAGTACCCCATCCCACCCTGCCAGTTCTTCAAATTGCTCCTTCTCTGCTCTTGAGTTGGTTCCGCTAGGCCAGCTTGCTAAGGTGGCGACAGACTCTTCGATTGACTTCATGGGGGAGTTGTCCCCCTTAGTCCGGATCGAGGCAATCCGCTCCCGAGAGATCCTAGATGGGAAATTGGCAGAGGCTCCCGCTTAGCTCGCCGCCTCTGGTGGCTGATCCCCCTCCCACGCTGCCAGTTGCCGGCCATCCCTCAATGGCGGTGGTTGAGATCTGTGCCCGCACCCGCTCCTGTACTGGCGCCTTTGCATGAAAAGTGCCTCTCTTATCCAGGGGTCGAGCAGCCCCCCGATGGCACCTTGATGCAGACACTTCTCTGGAACATCCATGGTTTCGGCCAAGATTGCCGACGCCGCCAGCTCATGTAATAGATGTGTGATGAGCGTATTGCCATTGTGGCCATCTAGGAAACCATGCGTACGGAATTTTCACTGCCTAAGCTCGAGCTCTTAAGCCCCTACCTGTTTTCCTAGCACTAGCTCCTAGTGGGACCACCGGCCATTCGGGTGGCATCCTTCTAGGTGTCAAGGATGCCACCTTTGAGGTGAGTAGTATGGACCGCGTCGAGTTCTTCGTTAGTATGGAGATCTTAGAGCGAACCCTTAACTTTGAATGGGAGATCATCATCGTGTACGGTCCTGCTGACCACCAGCGCTCGGCGTCCTTTGTCGATGAGCTTCGCCATAACGTCTCGACCTCCCAACTTCTCGTTGTGGTTGGCGGCGATTTCAAACCTATATGCTTCATCAAGGACAAGAGTAGTAACCTTGTCAAATTCCACGCATGCAGATGTTCAATGATTGCATCGCTGACCGTGGTCTCAGAGAGTTAGATAGGGTTGGTGCCAGGTTTACCTGGAACAACCGTTAGGCAGATCTGAAGCAATTGGTCCTAGATCACGTCTTAGTTTCCCCTGAGTGGCAGCTACGATGCCCCTGGCTTCCCTCCGTGCCATCACCCGGACCGGCTCCAATCACGTCCGGCTTCTTTTTTCCTCTCTGGACGAGCGCCCTCCCGCCCCCACGGTTCCGCTTCAAGACCTTCTGGCTCTCCCAGGCTGGGTCTGTCGATGCTGTCTGCGATCACTGGTTGAAGGCCCGTGCTACCCCCTTCGGACCCACTCGGCTGTGGACTCCTAGCAGTTCTGCGCCAAGCATGCTCGCTAGTTCATGAAGGGTTGGGGTGCTAACTTGGGTTGTGATCTCCGTGAGCGGGAAAAACCCATCCTTGTGTCCATCCAGGCTTTCGACCTCTGAACTGACTCCTCGGGCCTCCCTCTCGAGGATTGGCTTTTGCGCTATGATCTAGAAGATCAACTCTCTGTCATCTACGCTGATGAGGAGGCTTATTGGCGGGTGCATGGTACCCCATCCAGGCGAGTTCCTAATTGACGTGGAGGCTATTCGTGATGACCCAAGAGGTCATCATCGGCGCGACAGCCAATGGGGCGACCATGATGAAGCCACCTAGTCGGAGAGTTTGACCTACAACCAGAGCTCCCCCAAAGGTGATGTTGTCCTCGACAACGAGACGGGCCATTGCGCCATGCAGCGACGGCACAGAGGAACTCTCAATGAAAGCACCAATGTCGGTGTCAAAACCGGCGGATCTCGGGTAGGGTGTCCCGATCTATGCATCTTAGGCTAATGGTAACAGGAGGCAAGGGACACAATGTTACCCTGGTTCGGGCCATCTCGATGGAGGTAAAACCCTACTTCCTGCTTGATTGATATTGATGATATGAGTAGTACAAGAGTTGATCTACCACGAGATCGTAGAGGCTCAACCCTAGAAGCTAGCCTATGATGATTATGATTGTGATCGTCCCTCTAAAAACTAAATCCTCCAGTTTATATAGACACTAGAGGGGGCTAGGGTTTACATGGAGTCGGTTACAAGGAAGGAAATATAATATGCGGATCGTCAAGCTTGTCTTCCATGCAAAGGAGAGTCCCATCCGGACACGGGACGGAGTCTTGAGTTTTGTATATTCACGCTTCGATAGTCCGGACAAAGTATACAGTCCGGCTGTCCAGATACCCCCTAATCCAGGACTCCCTCAGTAGCCCCTGAACCAGGCTTCAATGACGATGAGTCCGACGCGCAGTTTTGTCTTCGGCATTGCAAGGCGGGTTCCATCTACGAATACTCCAAAGTACTTGTTGTAACGAATGGTGTCCGGCTTCCCATCAATGTCGTACTCCTCGGCTTCTGTGTTTCAATAATGACCATCTCCATGTGTCGAGCGAATGCGAGGAGCTGGGGGATTTTTGCATTTGCCTCCCCGGTCCAAAAAACGTCTATTTGAAGGGATGGGGATTCTCAGATCCAAACTCCACCTTCTTCCCTTGAGCGAGCACCCAACAGAGCGCGGCCAGGAAGAATCATTACATCATGGCCGATCGTCGCATCTCCTCCTCTCGCTCCCGTAGCTCTAGGCCTGGTGACTGGGAAGAATGTTCTGTTCCTCAAAACCGCTTAATAGAGCTGCAGACCCAGGGGTTTCTTCCACCGGCGTTCATGGTCCCCGTCCGAGCCAGACTAGCCACGTATAATGGCGGGGAGCAAGCGGAGAGATCTCCTAATCCATCCTCGGGGGAGCGAATATGCTTCATCCCGCATCTGCTAAGAGGCATTGGGTTTCCAATCCACCCATTCCTTCACGGGCTCCTGGAGTTCTACGGCCTCCAGCTGCACCACTTTACCCCTGCCTCCGTGCTGCACATAGCAGGATACGTCGCCCTTTGTGAACTATTTATGGGCTGTGAGGCTCAGTTCGGGTTATGGAAGAAGTTGTTCTGCCTCGTCCCTCGCAACCAGGGGGAATCCATATATCAAGTGGGCGGAGCCGAAGTATGGCGCGTCGCCGAGACCATATACCTATCCGGCACTCCCAAGAAGGCACCGGAGGACTGGCCCTCGGAGTGGTTTTATGTCGATGACTTTCCCCTTTCGGATCTAGTCCGGACAGGTCTCCCTGAGTTCAGCAATGCTCCGCCGAAGGCACGCCGAAGTTTGCACCCTCGGGGCCCCCAGGAGTAGGATACCAGAGAAGTACAGTTCCTGATGAATAGGATAAAGTTACTGGCCAAATCAGGGCTGACAATAGTCGAGGTTATAGCCATATGTGTAATGCGGGGAGTGCAGCCTCTTCAGTATCGGGGGAAGCCCATGTGGCACTACAACGGGGAAGATGATGCCACCCGCTGTGGTTGCGAGGGTCCGGACTCCACCACCGCTCTGGCGAGGATGTTGTCCGATTTGTATAAAGGAGAAGAAGAGGAATTCCTTTGTATCAAACCGCGGGATGGGTTTTCTATGTATAACCCTCCAAGCTGGGTAAGTCGTTACTCTTTCCCCCGCTTCATTCATTCTGGCGCTCTTCGTCAAGATTATTTACCTCGATATCTCTGAGTAGGAACTGAGGAGGGCCGTAGAAGGATTCTCCAGCCCCTCCCCGCAACCAGAGGACCCCAGAAGGGCCTTCGATCCAGGACTCGAAGAAGACCCAGATATTATAGTGGAGCTTGTCAATGGGACATTTTATTAGTCAAGCTGCGATGGCGCCTTAGTGGCCATTATTGCCAACTATCCCGGACCGCTACCTGCATCACGTGTAAGCAAAGCCAAAAAATCCTATCCTCTGAAGAGGAATCCCTTCTGATGTCATGCTTAATGCCTGGAATATCGTATTTTTGTAGAGACGATAGTCAGAACGCAGCGCCGAGCCCCTAGGGGCTCGTCAGCAAAGGGCGTCCGAATTGGGCAGGTTTAAGAGGAAGGCGGTTAGGGCCGAAATGCCGCTACAGAGGTATGGTAAAAACCCGCTCTGTGATTATTGTGTTTGAAATGTGACAGTGTCCTTTGTGTCCTGGCAGAAAGAGGAGTAGCCGAACTATATCCGGAGATCCTGCCAATCACGCAACACCAGCCGGATTCCAGGACCGGCTTCTGTCGGTGTTCTGGGAATGGGGGTACCCAGACTTGCCTGCCTGCGGCCTACAGCGTGGCTCAAGGAGTGGCCCAGTATGGCGCATCTTCGTCAAATCAAGCTCAAGACCCTCGTGAGGGGCCAAGCCCCGCAGGGCGGACGACAGGAAGCTTCCTCAGGCGCGGCCTCGTCAGGCTGGCTCGCGAGGAGGCCGAGAGATCAAGGCGGGGTACCTTGCGAGGTGCCCATGACGCAAGCCATGACGACCGAAGCCAGGCGGGCGCCAGGTGGGCGCCGGCCTGGGCAGTGTCCTTTTTCCCCTTCGGTGCAAAGGGGGCAAGCACAGGCCAAGGCATCAGGCAAAGGTTACCACTTCGGTGCAACAAGACCAAGACCAGCAGAACGGCAGGATGGAGGTCATCGTGGAGCCCAGGAAGGCGTCATCGTCAGAGCCTTTGGCAGGCGAGGACCAACTTTAGTCAGGATAAGTGTACAAGATGTTCCCCTTCAAAATGGCCAATTGTTGGCGCCCTTCCCACTCAATATTTGGGAAGAGGACCAGGGCCTCGCTCTATAAATAGGGCTAGCCACCATAGCATAGAGGCATCTGGAATCACCCCACCGAAGAGACAACACAACCACAGGAACATCCCTCGCGAGGCTGTTCTTCCCTTGTATTGTTCATCAGCCCCTGAGGCAATCCACACACCACACACACTGGAGTAGGGTATTACACCACCATGGTGGCCTGAACCAGTATAAACCTTGCGTCCCTTGTGTTGTTCTTCGTGTAGCCTAGATCCTTTGCGAGGCGACGACACATGAGCCTGTAGGGGGAGTGATCTCTACGCGCACCCCAGAATTCGAACATTAAGGGTCTGCCGGAACCTGAAATCTGACATTTGGCGCGGCAGGTACGGGTGCGCCGGAGCTCTCCCTTCCATCGACCCACTCTCCATCAACACCGCGCTTCGCTCTCATGGCCGACGGTGCACCACCTGCTCCAGCGACTGACGCCAGCACTGGGGCCAGGGGGCTCCGAGCCTTGGCCCCTGCCTTGCGACAGGTGCAACGGCCGCACAAGTTCAAGCCAGAGGTGACGCCGTGCTATGACGGCGCGGCGGATCCGCTGGCTTTCTTTTTAGCATATGAAGAAGCCGTCCTCAAGGCGGGGGGCGAAGACAAGGTGATGGCCAACTGGTTTCCCATGGCCCTCACCGGCGTCGCTCGCATGTGGCTGCTTGTCACGCCCAATATGTGATACTATCCTAAAGAGACTCGAAGGTCCCACCAAGGATAGAACCGCATATTGATACGCTTTTGCAAGGTGGATATCATTACATCAACATTACATAATAGATGGGCATACATACCAAAGGCATACAATGCCGCGCAAATACAACATCATCTTACAAAAGAGCACCATCCGACTATGGATGAAACACAAACAGAAATTCAAACGACATCCACCCTGCTAGCCCAGGCTGCCGACCTGGAACCTATCCCCTGATCGAAGAAGAAGCAGAAGAAGAACCCCAAAACAAGCAAACATCGCTTTCGTGTCATGATCATCGCGAAACCTGTACCTCCAACTGTTGTGGTAGTAATCTGTGAGCCACGAGGACTTAGCAATCCCATTACCATGGGTATCAAGACTAGCAAAGGTTAATGGGAAAGGAAGGGGTAAAGTGGTGAGGTTGCAGTAGCGACTAAGCATATATGGTGGCTAACATACGCAAATAAGAGCGAGAAGAGAAGCAAAGGAACGGTCGTGAAGCTAGCAATGATCAAGAAGTGATCCTGAACTCCTACTTACGTCAAACATAACCCAAAACCGTGTTCACTTCCCGGACTCCACCGAAAAGAGACCATCACGGCTACACACGCGGTTGATGCGTTTTAATTCGAATCAGGTGTCAAGTTATCTACAACCGGACATTAATAAATTCCCATCTGCCACATAACCGTGGGCACGGCTTTCGAAAGTTTATACCCTGCAGGGGTGTCCCAACTTAGCCCATGATAAGCTCTCGCGATCAACGAAGGATATTCCTTCTCCAAGGAAGACCCGATCAGACTCGGAATCCCGGTTACAAGACATTTTGACAATGGTAAAACAAGACCAGCAAGACCGCCCGATGCACCGACATCCCGATAGGAGCTGCACATATCTCATTCTCAGGGCAACACCAGATGAGAAATCCGTACAACTAAAACCAGACCTCAAGTTTCCCTGAGGGGGCGCTGCAAAGGGCTCTGGTTCGGACCAGCACTTAGAGAAGCACTGGCCCGGGGGGGGGGCTAATATAAAGATGACCCTTGGGTTAATTACTCCCAAGGGAAATGTAGGTGGTGGTGAGGCAAATGGTAAAACCAAGGTTGGGCCTTGCTGGAGGAGTTTTATTCAAAGCGAACTATCGAGGGGGTCCCATAAATCACCCAACCGTGTTAGGGACGCAAAATCCAGGAACATAATACCGATATGACGTAAACTAGGGCGGCAAGAGTGGACCAAAACACCAGGCATAAGGCCGAGTCTTCCACCCTTTACCAAGTACATAGATGCATTAATTAAATAAGAGATATTGTGATATCCCAACATAATCCTGTCCATCATGGAGCAATCTTCAACTTCACCTGCAAGTAACAATGCTATAAGAGGGGCTGAGCAAAGCGGTAACATAGCCGAGCAATGGTTTGCTAGGAAGGGTGAAAAGGTTAGAGGCTGACATGGCAATTTGGGAGGCTTGATAAACAGGTGATAGGTAGCACAGCAAAGCAATAGAATGAAACAACTAGCATAGCAATGATAGTAGTGAGATCTAAGTTGACGATCATCTTGCCTGAAATCCCGCTAGGGAGAAGAACGAGTCCATGTAGAAGATGAAGCCACGAAGACGAACCAAGCGTAGACGAACGAATCCTCACGATTGCAACAAAACGAGAAACTATCGATAAGAAGCACACAACATGGTAAACACACAACACATATACAAGACATGATGCACAACCAAGCATGATGCATGACAAGGCTACATGAAGCTACTCATGGCAAGAGATGATGCATACAAGAGCAACACATCAAAGCAAGTTTAAATGAGGCTGGAAACAACATATAACAAATCCGGTAAGTCCTCATATGCAAATATCAAAATTGGTCCAGATCTGAATAAACCTTATGTTCAACTTGTTAAACAGCAAGTTAAGATGCCCCAAGATGATCTACATGAGATTCTAGTCAAGTTACATATAGAGTTCATCTAGTTCGGAGCTACGGCCTAGAAGATATGAGCAAAACAAGTAAAACATGGCATTGATGCAAAATGCATACAAACATCAAGCAAACACCTCAAAATAAGGATGCAACATGATAATATGAAACTACATGCAAAATCAAGCAAGTTTCATATAGAGCACACTCAAAACGGAGCAACGGTTCAACACACACACATGAAACAAGTTTAAAGGACAAGCTGTCCAAAACAGCAAATAGGCATCTTGCAAACATCAAAACAACATGCTATAGTACCACAATATGAAAACAAAATGAATCGACATGACGTAAATGTAAATCATAACAAAATATGAACACTGAGCTATCTCCAGAAATCACTATAACATGCTCAAAAACACATGGCAAGATTGCAAATAATAATAGTTTCAGACTTGGCAGACAATAACATCAGGTTGCAAAGTTTAGAGCTATCAAACAACATGCTAAAGGAACTTATCATAGAAACTTAAGGCATGGCATGAAACTAATAAATGCATAGAACAAAATTCCTTTATTGACCATGAGCCAAAAAGGATCAGAATATATGATGGCACCCATGTAACCATGGCAAATGATTCAAACATGGCAGGAACAACGATAAGTAGGCATGTTGGTGAGCTTGTACATCTCACCACAGAGCATTACATGGCGTGACAAGGCAACCAACAGTAATAATGCATGTTTATGTAGCTAAGTATGGCAAGAACAAGTCCATAGGGTGCATGGGTCACTAGCAAAACACATGGCAAAACTGAACTTAATGTTAACAGGCTGACAGCAACATTATTTAGCAATGTGAGAGCAAGATTACAACAAGCTATAGCAGGCTATAAATGCAACTAGGGGCATGAATGTATAGAGCATGACATTTATAACAAAACATCCTTAGTGAACATCTCCATATTATTTATGGAATGACTTGTAGCAGCGGGTTTACATAGCATCAGGATATAGCAGATTCAGCCTAGCAAAACAGTAACAACAAGTATCCTACTTCACGAGATCTATGCACTCACTAAAAGACTCACAAAAATACATGGATTGCACCACAGCAAATATGGCATGATGTAGCTCAAAACTCATGTAGACATCAAGCTCATAGGATGCACACACAAAATGCAACAAAAATGACAAATCAGCAAGTTCTGTTACCAGACAGCAGTTAACATCATATAGCACTCTTGCAATGATGATTAGTGCATCAAGATCGACTCAAACAAACCTGGCACAATGGAATGAAATATAGAGCATCTCCTGATGAACATTATGATATATTACACAGACAAAACAGAGCAATATGCAACCAGTTATGGCATGATGAATATGGGTACATAATGCAGAAAACTTAGGGACTTAGAGGAATTTCACCTGCGCAAAAAGTCAACGCGGGACGGGCTCGACCCGGGACGGAGGGTTCCGGGCGCGGGGACGACGTTTGGTTCGACGTGCGGGTGGATCAGCGGGCGCGGCAGTGGGGGCGCGCCCGCGGGTCGCGGCGGCGGCTGGACGGGCCGAGCGGGCCGGCCTCGGGCTCGGCGGGCCCGCGCGGGGCTGGCGCGGTGGAGACGGCGGCGGGGACAGGTGTCACGCATGGGTTGGCCGGACGGTGGCGGCAGACATGTCCGTCGGTGGCGGGGAAACGTCCGGCGGCGCGAGGGGAAGGGGCTAGGGTTTGGACTGCGCGAAAAATTCGGGGGGATGCACATATATATAGGTAGAGGGAGCTAGGAGACTCCAAATGAGGTGCGGTTTTTGCCCACACGATCGTGATCGAACGACCGAGAGAATGGAGGGAGTTTGGATGGGCTCAAGGGCTGTGGTGAAGGGGTGCTGGGCTGCAAAGAGAAGGGGGATTCGGGCTACACTGTTAACCGTTGGGGCATCAAACGACCTCCAAATGCGACGAAAATTGACAGGCGGTCTACCTACTCTAAAACAACACCACACGCCAAGTTTCATCCCATTCTGAGAATATTTTATGCCGCTCACGAAACAAGGTCCGAGAGGGGGCGGCGGGCGTGCGCGAGAGGTCTGGACTCTGAACGGACAACAGAGAGAACCGGGGGAACCCGAACGGATGCAAGTTTTGAAAAACATGCAGATGAAATGTAGATGATGACATGGAAAAATGCAACACGCAAGCAAATGACATGGCAACGACGGCAATAACTGGAAGACACCTGGCGCATCGGATCCGGGGCGTTACACTGCTCCACCTGCCGACAGCTTCTGTGACCTCCTGGGGGGAACTGCGCGGCCTTTTCCTTCCTCGTTACGGCGCGCCAGTGCCCCCGGTCATTGCGGCTCTCCTGGGCGGCTCACAGGCACCACCCTCGAGCCGCCACATCAAGCCGTTCACCCGCCAGATCGGCGCCGCCTCCAACCGCCAAGAAACCCCCCCGGGCTGGGTGGCGCCCCATGCCGATTTGACCTTCAGCTCGGATGATCACCCCTCCAACCCAGCCAGCTCGGGCGCGCTCCTGATGCTGTGCACCCCCACCATCTGCCAGGTGGCCGTCACCAGGACCCTCATCGATGGTGGTGCTAGCCTCAGTGTGCTCTCAGCAGAAGCCTTCAGCCTCTTCCACATGCCATCGAAGAAGCTTTAGCCCAGCAGGCCCTTCTCGGGCGTCGGAGGTGGTTCCACCGGCTCCCTAGGACAGATCCGCCTCCCAGTGACCTTCGGCACTTACGATAACTTCCGCACGGAGCTGATCGACTTTGACATCACCCTCATTGGTCTCCCATACAACGCCATCCTCGGCTACCCAGTCCTGGCCCGGTTCATGGCCGCGACTCACCCGGCGTATAACCTCATGAAGATGCCCGGGAGCAATGGCGTCCTTACCGTGTCCAGAGACACCGGGGACACGTTGCAAGCGCTGATTGCTTTCAAGACTGCCGCAGTAGCGCAGCCCGCCAGCTCAATCGCCCTCGAGCCCAAGAGGGCTGCGCCAACCAAAAAGAAGCAACTGTTCAACCAAGACAAGGCGGAGACCAAGCAGATATCGGTCGATGAGGACGAGCCCGCTGGTGCTACCTTCACCATAGGCACCAACCTTGTGCCTGAACAGGAGGAGGCCCTGGTCAGTTTCCTGCGCGCAAACAGGAAGGTGTTTGCATGGGAGCCTAATCAGCTGGCGGGAGTCCCGAGGGGTGTAATTGAGCATCATCTCAATGTGTGCCCCAACATGCGCCGTGTGAAGCAGAAGGCAAGGCGGCAGTCCACTAAAAAGCAGGCCTTCATCGTCCAAGAGACCTGCAAGCTAGAAGCGGCAGGGGTCATTCGCGAGGTCCGCTACCCTGATTGGCTGGCCAACCCTATCGTCGTGCCAAAAAAGGGAGGAAAGGAACACATGTGCGTCGACTTCACCAACCTAAACAAAGCCTGCCCGCAGGATCCATTCCCGCTCCCCCGCATTGACCAGATCGTTGACTCCACCACTGAGTGTGACCTGCTGTGCTTCCTGGATGCCTTCTTGGGTTATCATCATATCAAGATGGCGGTGGAGGACGTGGAGAAAACGGCCTTCCTGACCCCCTGTGGGGTATATTGCTATACCTGCATGCCGTTTGGTTGCGCAATGCAGACGTGACCTTCCAGCGATTAATGCACATCGCTTTGGGGCGACAGCTCGGGAGGAACGCTGAAGCTTACATTGATGACATTGTGGTGAAGTCTCGGGAGGCGAAAACCCTGATACAAGACTTGGAAGAAACCTTCGTGAGCCTCAGCAAAGTGAACCTGTGGCTCAACCCAGAGAAGTGTGTGTTTGAAGTCCCCTCGGGCAAGCTCCTGGGCTTCCTCGTATCTCACAGGGGCATTGAGGCTAACCCAGAGAAGGTCAAGGTAGTCGAGGACATGAGCCCGCCAACGACCCTCGGGGAAATGCAGAAGCTCACCGGGCGTGTGACTGCTTTAGGACATTTCATCTCCAAGCTGGGAGAGCGTGCGCTGCCTTTCTTCAAGCTGATGAAGAAGAAAGGCCCCTTCGAATGGACTGAAGAGGCCGACAAAGCATTCCAAGACCTCAAGAGGTACCTCACCAGCCCCCCAGTAATGGTGGCGCCGCGCCCTCGAGAGCCCCCGGTGCTCTACCTTGCAGCCACCCCTTACTCCACTAGTGTAGCCCTGGTGGCGGTCAGAAAGGAGCGCTAGGCCTCGGCCGCAGCCGCACTCCCGGCCGAGACAGAACAAGGTCAAGAAGGCCTCGCAGGGACCACGACCTCAGCAGAGAAGGATCAACCTCATCAAGGGAGCGCGCCCGGAGCGGAGGAGGCGCCCTCAGGCGACCAAGGACTGAGGGTCCCACCGCCTCAGGAGGCACCTCAACCTCCAAAGGACGCGAGCTGCGCTAGCACCCTCAATCTCGTCGAGCACCCGGTGTACTTCGTCAGTATGGTGCTGCAGGACGCGAGGGCACGGTACCCAATGCCTCAAAAACTCCTCCTTGCGCTGTTGGTGGCCTCGCGCAAGCTGCGGCACTACTTTCAAGGCCATCCCATCAAGGTCGTCTCAGCCTACCCCTGGAAAGGGTACTCAGGAGCCGCAATTCAGTAGGAAGGGTCGCCGAATGGAACATTGAACTGCAAGCATTCCAACTAGAATTCAGCACTACCAGGGTCATTAAGGGAGCTGTGCTCGCAGATTTCGTGGCGGAATGGACAGAGGCGCCAGGGCTCAAGATGGGCGAGGACCGGTCTCTCTCCCCGGGGAGCAAAGTGCCGGATGGTTGGGTAACGTACTTCGACGGAGCGTTCGTGCGGCAGGGCACGGGGGCTGGCGCAGTGCTCATATCCCCCACTCGGGACAAGCTTTACTATGCCGTGCAGCTCTGCTTCCAGCATGAAGAAAAGGTCTCCAACAACATAGCAGAGTACGAGGGCCTGATAGCGGGCTTGAAGGCAGTCGTCACCTTGGGAGTGAAACAAATCACCGTCAAGGGTGACGCGCAACTCCTCATCAACTTCTCTAATAAGGTGTACGAGACGAAGGACGAGCACATGGAAGCGTACCTCGCGGAGGTCCGCAAGATGGAGAAACAGTTTTGGGGGTTGGAGCTGCAGCATGTGCCTCGCGGTACCAATCAAGAGGCTGACGACATCGCCAAGAGAGCATCCAGGCGGCTGCCTCAGGAACCTGGCATCTTCGAGGAGCAACTCTTCAAACCCTCGGCGACACCGTCGCTATCAAGCACAACGCAACCTAGGGAGGAGCTCCCTCAGCCACTCGCCTCGGGAGCCCCGGCCTGCGGCCCGGCCTCAGGGGCACGCCTGCTCCTGGCGTTGGAGCCTCAGGAAGGATGTTGGATGGCAGAATTCAGGGACTACTTGGCGCAAGGGACCCTGCCGGAGAAGGAAGAGGACACGGAGCGCGTGGCGCGGCAGGCCACGGCCTACTGCATCAAGGATGGGGAGCTCTACCGGAGGCGACCAAATGATGTGTCCCTGCGTTGCGTTCCCAGGGAGCAAGGGAAGGAGCTGTTGGCGGACATACATGGTGGAGACAGTGGACACCACTCATCCTCCCGAACCCTCGTTGGCAAAGCGTTCCGCAGCGGGTTCTACTGGCCCACAGCACTCAGCGACGCCGTTGAGCATGTGAAGGCTTGTGAGGCCTGCCAATTCCACGCCAAGCAGATCCACCAGCCGGCGGGGGCATTGCAGACCATACCCCTCTCATGGCCGTTCGCAGTTTGGGGGCTGGACATTCTGGGCCCGTTCCCTCGGGCGCCAGGGGGCTACCGCTACCTCTACATTGCAGTGGACAAATTCACCAAGTGGGCTGAGGTGGAAGCTGTCCGCACCATACCCGCGGGCTCAGCAGGCAAGTTCATCAAGGGCCTCGTGAGCTGATTCAAGGTGCCTAACCGCATTATCACCGACAACGGTTCGCAGTTCACCAGCAATCTCTTCAAAACGTATTGTGCTAACCTTGGAACGCAGATATGCTACGCCTCGGTGGCACCCCCCCGGAGCAACGGCCAGGCCGAACGTGCCAACGCGGAGGTCCTAAGGGGCCTCAAAACCAGGACCTTCAAGAAGAAGCTGGAGGCCTGCGGCAGGGGCTGGTACGATGAGCTCCAATCCGTGTTGTGGTCTATCCGCACGACCGCGACCAAGCCGACTGGCGAGACCCCGTTCTTCCTTGTCTACGGAGCTGAGGCCGTTCTCCCTCACAAGGTCAGGTGTTGTTCCGCACGGGTCCTGGCGTTCGACGAGGCGCAGCAGGACACCATGCGGGGGACAGATCTCGTGCTGGGGGAGGAACGTCGTCGAGAGGCCGCATTGCGAGCGGTAAGGTACCAACAGGCGCTACGGTGATACCACTGCTGCAACATCCGCCCAGGACTCTTGAGATAGGGGACCTCGTGCTTAGACGGGTTCTCTCTAGGGAGGGGCTGCATAAGCTCTCTCCCATGTGGGAGGGCCCATTCAAGGTTGTTCATGTTTCCAGGCCCGGCTCCGCGCTCTTGGAGACCCAAGAGGGGGTCCCCATCCAGAACGCATGGAACATTCAGCATCTTCGAAGGTTTTACCCCTGAGCAAGGCCCGGTGCCTGTGAAGAAGGCGAATGCCTGTGAAGCTGCCGCATTTTGGAAAAGGCCCGGTGCCTGTGAAGCTGCCGCATTTTGGAAAAGGCCCGGTGCCTGTGAAGAAGGCGAATGCCTGTGAAGCTGCCACGTTTTGGAAAAGGCCCGGTGCCTGTGAAGAAGGTGAATGCCTGTGAAGCTCGCCGCCCGTGACACACTCACGTAATAATGAGTGGGGCTGTACATGCCCCGGAGTCTCCAGACTGCCGCCCTCGGGCCTCGGGGGCTCCCGCCCATGCCCAGTGGCAGCACTTAGGTCCATGCTGGTGAGAAGACGTCGAAGACTAGATTAGGTGCCGGACGCGGCTTTTTCATTTGCTTTTTGCAGTTGGCTTGTTCATTCCTATTTGAAGTTTTATTGAAGCTATTGCCGTCTCTAGTTTGTGACCCTTTGCCTTTTTCACTCGTTTGCCTCGTTTTTCTCTCGCACAAGTGTCGCGAGGGAGGTACGCGGGCACCCCCGTGAGTGTGTTCTGCCCCTGGTCGTTCGAAGCTTCCTTATCCGAGTTCGCTGCGGGAGCACTCCTCCCAGTCCGTGCCCCACGGGCATCACGACGCGAGCATGGGACCTCGGTTGGTCACCCCTGCTACAAAGACTGGAAACTGCCCCTATCGACTAACCCTTACAGGACATGAAACGCATGGCGAGGCCCCGGCCTCGGGAGGCGAAGACCACGACAAGCCTCCTCGAGCCAAGTAATTTCCGCGCATGAGCGGGTGGCACGAAAACACAGCACGGAAATAGCAGAAACATCGCGATAATTAATAGCAACAGTTCAACACACCCCCACGGGGCCCCAGACTACCTTCTTTTTGTGCAGGGAAGGAAGAGAAGCAAAACAGGAGCGACTCGCTCGGCACCAACTCACGACGGGGGCTTGTTCCGCCTCCGGGGCTCAGCTGGATTCCATCTCCCGCTTCACCGGGGCGCGGCGGCGGACCGACCCACTGCCTTCCCCAGGCGGGCGCGACGGCGCGGGGGCTGGTCGCGGCCACCGCTGGAGGAGCTGTCGTCTGAAGGAGAGTCGCCGAAGCTTGGCGGGCCCCGGGCACCGCTGCCTGCGTGCCTGCCGCCGCCTTCCTCCTGATAAATGCTGGGGCTGGGCTCACGACCGCGGTCGTCGTCTTCAGGGCAGCACCCAGCACGGCGGCCATCTTCCCCGAACACCCTTATGTAGAGGGTGGCATCACCGTCGAACTTGAAGTGCAGGGTGCATCACCGGCCCAGGCCACGTGCACGGGCAAACGTCTGCCAGCCACAGGTTAGGGCCGCCTCCCTGGCGACGGAGACCTCCAGTGATGCCCAGGAGGCCCTGCTCCAGCAACATTTGCCTGAAGCCAGAGACCGCCCGGAGCACCAGCCGGAAGTTCACCTACGAAGAAGCGGGGGAGCTGGAGCCAGGTGCTGGTTGGGTCTGCCGACCACACGACAAACTCCGGTAGCACCTCCGCCGAGCGGAAGCGCGGCCTGGGGGGCCGCGTAGCCACAGCGTGCCTCCCATCGGCAACCGGGCGCCCATCGCCGTGCAAAGGACCGCCTCCACGACCACGAGAAGCCACCGCGGAGGCCGTTGGATGCTTACAAGGGCGGCCCCGACCGCGTTTGGTCGGAGGAGAGTCAGGCCCTTCATTACGAGCCTTTCCCTTCTCCACGGCTGAGAACCTCTTCGGCGGAGCCATGGGGATGGCGAGTAGCGAGGAAGAAGAAGAAAGAGAGTAGCAGGAAGGGATGTACTGGAAGGGCTCGCGCTGTTCCGTACATATAGCCGGAGGAGGCCAACCACCGGCCTCCATGATCACAGGTAATCATGACCCGTTTTGCATGCAGGGACTGAACAAGTCACGCAGTTGCTGAGGAGTCATGGGGAAGCGGGGACGCCCACGTCCAATCAACCGCCATGCGTCACCCAAGGCCGTAGGCTGTTGGGGCCCGCGACGCTTCACACTTTCCCCTTCGCTTCTCTGCTAAGCCAAGTCTAGGTGCGCCTTGGGCCCGGGGGCTACTGTCGGTATTCTCGGAACGGGGGTACCTAGACTTGCCTGCCTGCGGCCTGCAGCGTGGCTCAAGGAGTGGCCCAGTACATCCCATCTTCGTCAACACAAGCTCAAGACCCTCGCGAGGGGACAAGCCTCGCGGGGCGGATGACAGGAAGCTTCCTCAGGCGCGGCCTCGTCAGGCTGGCTCGCAAGGAGGCGGAGAGATCAAAGCGGGGTACCTCGCGAGGTGCCCGTGGCGCAAGCCATGACGACTGAAGCCAGGCGGGCGCCAGGCGGGTGCCGGCCTGGGTAGTGTCCTTGTTTCCCCTTCGGTGCAAAGGGGGCAAGCACAGGCCAAGGCATCAGGCAAAGGTTACCACTTCGGTGCAACAAGACCAAGACCAGCATAACGGCACGATGGAGGTCATCGTGGAGCCCAGGAAGGCGTCATCGGCAGAGCCTTTGGCAGGCGAGGACCAACTTTAGTCAGGATAAGTGTACTAGATGTTCTCCTTCAAAATGGCCAATTGTTGGCGCCCTTCCTGCTCAATATTTGGGAAGAGGACCGGGGCCTTGCTCTATAAATAGGGCTAGCCACCATAGCATAGAGGCATCTGGAATCACCCCACCGAAGAGACAAACACCACTGCAAGAACATCCCTCGCGAGGTTGTTCTTCCCTTGTATTGTTCATCAGCCCCTGAGGCAATCCACACACCTCACACACTGGAATAGGGTATTACACCACCATGGTGGCCTGATCCTTTGCGAGGTGATGAGACGTGAGCCGGTAGGGGGAGTGATCTCTGCGCGCACCCGAGAGTTTGAACCTTAAGGGTCTGCCGGAACCCGAAATCCGACAGCTTTGAGGGAGGAAGCGGACACGGGGCCGATGCTGAATTGTCCTCCAACAGAGGATGCGGATATGCTCTCCGCCACGAATTCCAAAGTAGAGAGTGCCATGAATCACCGGCGCCGATGGGCCGTACTTCGCAACAACATCTTTTCTGAAGAGGCTTTAAATGCCTTGAATTCGGGAGACGCATACATCCGAGCTGCTCAAGGCGGGCTTGCCCGTGCGACGGACCAGTATGCCAAAGACATACAAGTAAGAAAATTTTATAAGCATGTATAGCAGTAGCCCCTGAGACTTGAAACGGTTGGAACAACTGTTTTAAGGATCAATTTATGCACAGGTCCTTGTAGATAAGAATGAACAATTGTCTCGAGAGCTGGAGGAGTGCAAGACCCAGCTGAGGGCCACGGTTGCCAAGCTAGAGGAATCCCAGAAGGCCTCATTTGGTAACATTTGTCTCAATTGTGTGGAAGTGTACCAGTTAGTAAGTGGCTTATATGATAAGTCTAACAAAAAATTCTGCAAACAATCTCGGGGTGAATCCGGAGGTCGTAGGAGGTGACGAGTCACATCTCCAAAGGCAGCTAAAAGCTGGCGAGCGTATTCTTACGCAAGTGAAGCAGGAGAAGAACAATCTTCAAGATGCCAATGTCTGGCTGGGCGTCGAATTAGGAGATGTTCGTGCTCAGCTGGCGGACTCCGTCAAGGATAACCGAAGGCTCCGTCACGGCATTTATGGTAAGTGCCTAGACGAACTATAGTACAACTCGACGAGGAAGCATATTGAAAGAGTTTGTATCTGTAGGTATGCTGACGGGCCATCCTAAAGAGGAGATGCCCGCGTCCGTAGGTGATCTACTTCAAGACCTCTCACAACTGCACGAACGAGCTCGGCAGGTGATGAAGGGTATTACCCAGGCCTTATGGCATCCACTTCCCTGCCGAAAGGCATGGGGGAGCTCGTGGATATGCTCTAAGGAGCACGGCGGCGCTTCCGATTGTGGAAGATGTCAGCCTGCCGACAAGGTGCAAGAGAAGCTTGGGCTATGGTGAAGACATGCTACACCAAGCTGGACCCGAACCATATGGCCGAAGTCGGACTAGCGGGGCCAGATGGGCAAGAAATTTCCGTGAGTCTGGTGTATGACCAAGTAGCATTAGCCGCAAAGTATACCTAACAGGATTTTAAGCTAGATAGCCTGTTGGATGGTATAGAGGAAGAATATAGTAAGTCTAAATGACTATGTAATTCAATGGACATATGTAGTCCCTAGCCGGATTAAAATCATTTGTCATGGCGGAACTTTTTGCTTCAGCCCCTGGATCTGATAGCCCAGGGTGTATCCGAATACCCGCCCAGTTATGCAGAACCGTGGTATGCGTGGAAACCAGGCATAGGGGTCATAAGTGCTTGAACAGACAAGTACCCGACTAGTTATGTTATATTACATGGATAGTAAGAAACATCTTGCAGGGAGAATAGTTCTGTTAGGGGTTCCTTTCCCTGGGTGCGCATGCACCAATGTACATGTCCGGACTACGAACAGAGACGCAGGATGAAAAGCTTCTGGGGGTTCATGTTGTGATAAACAAAAAAGAACATCTTTTGTTCACCGACCGAATATTCCCTTAAGAATGCTAGCTTTCGGCTTCACCCAGTCTGAGGTACACATCCGGCTCAACCGGCAGTAACAATCACAGAGGTGCTCCCCTTATGCCCTAGCCGAATTAATGGGAACGTAGGGCATAAATACAAGAGCCAGGCAACCCAGCATGGCCACATCTTAAGTCATATCGATGCATATAATGGTGAAGAAAAGGCACATATGAGAAAAGAACGCATATGTGATAGGCAAGAAGCCATGAAAGCAATTATATTTAGCTTCCGTATAGGAAACCCCCAGGTATGACTTACACACCTAGTGCGGTCGGAGCGATCCGAGTATCCGCACTGTATTGAGTAATTTGTGTGAAGGATGAAAAAGAACGAGAAAGGAAAAAAGGGGAGGAACATAATGAAAAAGGAGTGGTAAGGAGACGCACACTGAGTTCGGCGTTAAGCGTAGAATCTCTGGAGTCTGGCCGCGTTCCATGGGTTCGGCTCGAGTCTATTATCGGATGCATTACGTAGGTGGTACACTCCTCCGGTGAGAACTTTGTCAATAACAAAGGGACCCTCCCACTTAGGTTTGAGTTTGTCCTTCTTCTTCTCCGGTAGGCGTAGAACGAGTTCGCCAATATTATAAGTTTTGGCCCGCACTTCTCTTCTTTGGTACCGTCGAGCCTGCTGCTAATAGAATGCAGAACGGGCCTTTGCGACGTCGCGCTCCTCCTCCAGGGCATCTAAGTTGCCCTGCCAGTCTAGCTCGGCTTCCTTCTCTTCGTACATGCGTACGCGAGGTGAATCATGTATTATATCGTAGGGTAGTACTACTTCTGCACCGTATACCATAAAAAAAGGTGTGTATCCGGTGGTGCAATTCGGCGTGGTCCGCAACCCCTAGAGTACGAAGTCGAGCTCCTCGACCTAGTGCGTGTCCGATTCTCTCAAGGAACGCACTAGTCTGGGTTTGATGCCGCTCATGATGAGACCGTTTGCACGTTCGACCTGTCCGTTTGTTTGGGGACGGTAGACAGAGGCGTAATCGAGCTTAATGCCCATGTTGCCGCACCAGGTTTTCACTTCATCGTCTGTGAAGTTTGAGCCATTATCAGTGATGATGTTGTGGGGACGCCGTATCAGTGTACAATCCCGGATATGAAGTCTATCACTAGTCCAGATTCGGCTTTTTTGACTGGTTTAGCTTCTATCCATTTGGTGAACTTGTCCACCATGACCAATAAGTATTTTTTCTTAAGGCTCCCCCCTTTAAGGGGTCCGACCATATCCATCCCCCAGACCGCGAAGGGCCAAGTGATGGGGATTGTTTGGAGAGTGGTAGGGGGCATATGACTCTATTGGCAAAGAGCTGGCAACCGACGCAGTGCTGGACAAGGTCCCGTGCGTCTGCTCGGGCTGTCGGCCAATAAAAGCCTATATGGAAGGCCTTGCTGACTAGTGCTCGAGCCGCGGCGTGGTGCCCGCCCAGTCCGGCATGAATATCAGCCAAGAGCTACCGCCCTTCCTCTTCGGAGATGCACCTTTGGAGTACTTCGATCACACTTTTCTTATAGAGTTCCCCCTCGTGGACCTTGTAGGCTTTGGAACGTCGCACGATGCAACGTGCTTCATTTTGGTCCTCGGGGAGCTCCTGCCTGTTTAGGTAGGCCAAGAAAGGCTCGGTCCACGGGGAAATTACATCTATGATTTTGTGGGCCGAGGGTGTTATTTCGGTGGCGGAGCCTCTGATTATGTCGGATGGTTTGGAGTCTGGGGGTGTATTCGGGTCCGTGCTAGTGTTGCAGGACTCCCCTTCCCATACCACGGATGGCTTGAACAGCCTTTCCAGGAATATGTTAGGTGGGACAGGGTCGTGTTTAGCGCCGATGCGGGCGAGGATATCCGCCGCTTGGTTGTTTTCTCGAGCCACATGGTGGAATTCGAGCCCCTCGAACCGGGCTGACATTTTGAGGACGGCATTACGATAGGCCGCCATTTTCAGATCCTTGGCATCAAAGTCTCCGTTTATTTGTGATATTGCTAGGTTTGAATCCCCGCGCACCTCCAGGCGTTGAATGCCCATAGAGACTGCCATCCAAAGACCATGCAACAGGGCCTCGTATTTGGGTGCGTTGTTGGAGTCTGTATATCATATTTGGAGTATGTATTGGACCACGTCTCCGGTGGGAGATGTCAGGACTACACCTGCTCCTAATCCGGCCAGCATTATAGAGCCGTCGAAGTGCATGATCCAGTTAGAGTACGCACCGTACTCTTTAGGGAGTTCGGCTTCTGTCCATTCGGCGACAAAGTCAGCCAGTACTTGCGACTTGATAGCCCGCCGTGGTTTGTATGTTATGTCGAACGAAAGGAGCTCGATAGCCCACTTAGCAATCCGGCCTGTAGCGTCACGGTTATTTATTATGTCGTTGAGTGGTACTTCGGAGGCCACCATGATCGAGCACTCTTGGAAGTAATGTCGTAGCTTCCGGGATGCCATGAAGACCGCGTATGCTATCTTTTGGTAGTGTGGGTATCAGGATTTGCATGGGGCGAGGACTATGGATACGTAATATACCGGCTTTTGGAGCGGGAATTTGTATCCGTCAACCTCTGTTCGACGACGAGCACGACGCTTACAACCTAATGTGTTGCAGCTATGCACAATAGCATAGGTTCGCCAATATTTGGCGCTGTTAGGACTGGATTACTGGCCAATAAGGTCTTTATTTCGTCCAGTCCGGCCTTGGCTGCATCCGTCCATACGAAGTGTTCGGTGTGCCGAAGAAGGCGGTAAAGAGGTAGTGCCTTTTCTCCTAATCGGGAGATAAAGCGGCTTAGAGCAGCCACGCACCCAGCTAGTTTCTGGATATGCTTGAGGTTTGTTGGGATAGCCAACTACGACAGAGGTCGGATTTTTGCTGGATTTGCTTCAATTCCTCTGTTGGAAACGATGAAGCGGAGCAACTTTCCGGAGGGTACGCCGAAAACACATTTCTCCAGGTTTAGCTTGATGTCGTATGTCCGGAGATTGTCGAACGTAAGCTTCCAGTCATCTATTAGGGTTTTGATGTGCCTTGTTTTTATGACCACGTCATCCATGTATGCCTCCACTGTTTTGCTGATTTGCTTCTCTAGGCATGTTTGAATCATGCGTTGATAGCTTGCGCCAGCATTTTTGAGCCTGAAAGGCATAGTGTTAAAGCAGAAGGGACCATATGGTGTTATGAAGGCTGTTGCAGCTTGGTCGGACTCTGCCATTTTTATTTGAAGGTATCCAGAGTATGCGTCGAGGAAACACAGTGAGTCGTGTCCTGCGGTGGCGTCGATGATTTGGTTGATGCGAGGGACGGGGAAGGGATCCTTGGGGCAAGCCTTGTTGAGGTCTTTGAAGTCGATGCATAGGCGCCATGATTTGTCCTTCTTCGGTACCATCACCAGGTTTGCCAGCCAGTCCGGATGCTTGATGTCTCTGATGAATCCGGCCTCAAGTAGCTTGGCTAGCTCTTCTCCCATGGCTAGTCGTTTAGGCTCTGAGAAGCGCCTAAGAGTTTGTTTGACTAGCTTGTATCCTTTCAGTATGTTGAGGCTGTGTTCGGCCAGCTCGCGTGGGATGCCCGGCATGTCCGAAGGATGCCAGGCGAAAATGTCCCAAATCTCGCGTAGGAATTCGCGTAGTGCGGCGTCCATTGTGGGGTTCAACTGTGTCCCAATGGAAGCTGTCTTCGTGGGGTCTGTTGGATGGACCTGGAATTTGATTATCTCGTCTGCGGGTTTGAATGATGTGGACTTGGGTCGTTTGTCGAGTATCACATCATCCCTGTCCACTATTGTGCGCAACGTTGTTAGTTCTTCGGCCGCTAGGGCTTCAGATAATGCATCAAGGGCAAGTGCTGTAGTTTTGTTTTCGGCGCGAAGTGCGACGTCCGGGTCACTGGCTAGAGTGATGATTCCATTGGGTCCGGGCATTTTAAGCTTCATGTATCCATAATGGGGTATAGCTTGAAAGCTCGCAAATGCATCCCGCACTAAAAGGGTGTGGTATCCACTGCTGAAAGGAGCCACTTGGAATGTGATTTCTTTGGATCTGTAATTCTCCGGGGTGCCGAATACTACATCGAGTGTGATTTTTCCCGCACACCGTGCCTCCCGACTAGGGATGATTCCCCTGAAGGTTGTGCCGCTCTGCTCAATGCGACTTTTGTCCATTTCCATTTTGATGAGTGTTTCTTCATAGATCAAGTTTAATCCACTTCCACCGTCCATGAGTACTTTGGTGAGCCTAAAGCCATCCACGATTGGGCTAAGGACCAATGCGGCCGGTGCCCGGACTGTCTAGAATTGGGGTTCATCGCTGGCACTGAAAATTATGGTAGTGTCGTTCCACGTGTTTATTTTTGCCACATGGTAAATTTTGCCGAGATTTTGATGGGCTCGCTTGCGCCTATTATTTGAGGCGAAAGTCTCAAAGACTGTTAGTATCGTATTGTTTTCTTTGGCGGGATGTTGTTCTGCTTTATGGCTTACAAGAAGATCCTCGCCACTTTTTGCTACCTGCCGGAGTATCCAACATGCTCTAAGGCTATGTGTTGGTGTGGTATCCGGCGAGCTATGGATTTTGCATGGCCCATTGAGCCATCCTTCCAATACGGTTCTGCACCGCGGGGTGGGCTTTGGTTTCTTGGTGATTGAATCGGCCGAACTATGAGAGTTTGCCCGTTTTGTTTGGACAAAGGTTTTGGTGAGAGACGGACTATCCCAAAATTCTGTTTGGGATTTCCAGGTGCTTTCCATCGCGCAGTACTTCTGTACTATGGCTGCTAAGTCAGCAAAGTGTACTATGTCATGACGACTTATAACATCAAGGATTCTTTTGTTCGTGCAATTTTTGCAAAAAATTGAAATTGCGTCCTCCTCGTGACAGTCCTTAACCTTGTTTATCACAAGGAGGAATCTGGCCCAGTAGTGATGTACTGTCTCTTGTGGCTCTTGTCTAATATGGGAGAGATGGTTTATGTCCGGGTGGGTGGATGTAGTTGAATCTGGATTCTGGTCCGATCTAACGCCCTAGGGCGGGGGAACTCCTGGGCTCGACGGCTCGGGTTCCGGGATGTCGCCCGATTTTTTCGACCTGTTGCCCGATTCTAAGCTCGGGATCTGGGTTGTTTCCTCCCGCGGACGGGTATCCGGCTCAGAGAGCTCGGTGATCTGGACATAGTTCGTCCTTAGAATAGAGGGACGGTCCATATGTGGCTCCTCCACTACCGCTATGTCATGGGTGACCGGTGGGGAATTAATATCCCTTTGGTCGGGTTTAAGCCCAATCCGGTCATAGTCTTTGGCGACTCCCAAAGCGGCGATGCGATCCAAGAGCTCGTTAAGGGAGGAGAGCTCTATTGGATCCATCTGTTCGGCGAGTTCCGAATTGACGTGGAGGCTATTCGTGATGACCTGAGAGGTCATCGTCGGCGCGACAGCCGATGGGGCGGCCATGATGAAGCCACCTAGTCGGAGAGTTTGACCTATATCCAGAGCTCCCCCAGAGGTGATGTTGTCCTCGACAACGAGATGGGCCATTGAGCCTTGCAGCGACGGCATAGAAGAACTCTCAATGAAAGCACCAATGTCGGTGTCAAAACTGGCGGATCTCGGGTAGGGGGTCCCGATCTGTGCGTCTTAGGCTAATGGTAATAGGAGACAAGGGACACAATGCGTACCCAGGTTCGCGCCCTCTCGATGGAGGTAAAACCCTACTTCCTGCTTGATTGATATTGATGATATGAGTAGTACAAGAGTTGATATACCACGAGATCGTAGAGGCTAAACCCTAGAAGCTAGCCTATGGTGATTTTGATTGTGATCATCCCTCTAAGGACTAAACCCTCCGGTTTATATAGACACCGGAGGGGGCTAGGGTTTACATGGAGTCGGTTACAATGAAGGAAATATAATATCCGGATCGCCAAGCTTGTATTCCACGCAAATGAGAGTCCCATCCGGACATGGGACGGAGTCTTGAGTCTTGTATCTTCACGCTCCAATAGTCCGGACAAAGTATACAGTCCGGCTATCCGGATACCCCCTAATCCAGGACTCCCTCACATGCCTCATCTGGCTGGTGGTTGTGGGATATTCCTCCTCCAGTATGCTAATGGCACCATTTTCTTGGTGGAAGGCTCTGATGCGGATATCTCCAACCTAAAATTTCTACTCCTCTCCTTCCAACAAATGTCCAGCCTCAAGATCAACTACGACAAGAGTGATGTGATGGTAATGGGCTACTCCCCCAACGAGTGCTAGAGCATCGCCAACCGGCTTAACTGCCGTCTCAGGTCCTTCCCCACGACCTACCTGGGGATTCCCATTAGTGATTCCTGGCTATCTGTTGCCGACCTACGGCAGACGGTGGCCAAGCTCCAGCACCATATTGATCCTTGGCAGGGTAGGTAGCTGTCTAAGGTGGCCCAGACGATTCTCATCAACTCCTATCTGTCGAGTCTACTTCCGTTCCTCATGAGTTTCTACAGCCTGCATGAGACTTTGTACCACGAGAATGCTAAGATCCAGGCTAGACTCTTCTGGGTGGGCGACAATAATAAACAGAAGTACCACATGGTCAGCTGGCCTGACATCTGCAAACCACGAGACCAAGGTGGGCTCAGGATCATGTGCTGCAAATGCATGAGCATTGCCCTCCTGACCCGATGGCTCTGGCACATTGCACAAGGGCAGGGTGGTCTATGGCTTGACATCATGCGGAACAAGTACCTGCATGGTCAACTGCTAGCCTTCTGTCAGCGGTCTGGCGAATCCCAATTCTGGCAGTCCGTCATCCAGCTGCTCCTGGTTCTTCACATTGGGACCTCCATCTCGGTGGGCTCCGATGCAACCATTTTGTTTTGGTTTGATCGGTGGGCTGGGGACATCCCCTTCGCTGCCTGCTTCCTTGACCTATTCTCCTTCGCGGTTGACCCTAGGATTTTTGTCGAGGACACCCTTATATACTTAGGGCACCTCGCTTTCCGGAGGCCATTTGGGCCTCTGGATCTTGAAGCATGGCATGAGCTGCTCGACTGAATTTCTCTACATGAGCCTGATGTTGATCTTGCGACCGACCACATCTCTCGGCGTTTGGAGCCCTCAACGTCTTCTCCACCAAGTCCCTTTACCAGTCCATTGCTCCCTCCACCACACCTTTGCCCCTCGCGGCGGTGTGGCCCATCCATCTACCTCTGAATCACTACAAAAAAAGACACATCTATGACATTTTGGCCCGAACGATTTTTTTCTGTCATGCTTATGACACTTCTATGACGATAATTGTGACAAAACCCGGTAGCATCATAGATGTGGTGGGCTCTACTTCTATGGCAAAAAATCATGATAGAAAATGGGCTTTTCGTCTTGGGCGGGCCGAAGACGCACCTGCATGACATTCTTTGGGTCGTCCATGACGGAAAAAAATGCTGTAGAAGCGAGGGCGAGGAAAATTTTGGGGGGTTCCCAGTTACGGTGGGAGGTCGGGGCTGAGCAATGCACAGAGGGATTGTGCGTTTATCTCATACACGTAAGCGCGTGGGTGCGAGGTGTTGGGCTCTAACTAAAACCGAGTGAGGCGTTCGCTTCTGAACCCGAGCGATGGCACTAGCTACATTACTAAACCCAAGCGATAGATCACTGGCTGTTAACTGAACCCGAGCGATTACTTTGCTACTACTGCTAATTGAAGCCGATCAAACCTGCTGCCTCTTGCTGAACAATGACTGTTGTTGGGGGTTGGATGAACAGTTCCCTGTGGGCGTTGGATGAACTAGACCCCGTGGTAGTGTAGAGGTCGTTGCCGCTAGATGAACAGGACCCCGATCGAGGAGGCTGCCACATACACCCAAGCCGGTTGGTGGTGGATGAACATGACCATGTGGAGGCTCCATGAAAAGTAGCCGGTGGAGTGTGGATGAACATGACCTCATGGAGGACTGGTTGAACAGTAGCCAGTGGAGGCTGGATGAACAGGATCACATTGATGAACAATAGCTGGTGGAGGCTGGAGGAAGTCGATGGTGGATGAATAGTAGCAGGTGGAGGTTGGAGGAAGTCGATAGTGGATGAATAGTAGCCCGTGGAGGCTTGAGTGAGGCAGTAGATGGTGGATGAACATTAGCCTGTGGAGTCCCGTTTTGCGGTACGCCACACCCATCCCAATGAACAAGACCACGTTTTGACCATAGGCGCTCCAACACATGTCTGTTTCCTCTGTTTTGCGGTAGGCCACACCCTCCCGATCAATAGCACCCAGTTTCGACCGTAGGAACCCAAACACAAGTCCGTTTCCTCCGTCCTGCCATACGCCATACCCTTCCCAATGAATAGGACCCTGTTTCGACTGTACACCGTCAAACAGAAGGCCATTTCCTCCATTCTGCGGTATGCCAGAGCTTGTTTCTGCTGTTCCGTCCAAGCCGGTTGGATCCCAATGAACACGCGACACTGTTTACTATGTTCCAACCCAGCCGGTTGGCTACCGATGAACAGGACACCGTCGCTGTACGCATTAGAGACCCCGCCTGTAAGTAGGTACGTAGCCGTATTTACTATCTTGTAGCGTGGTCGTACGTACGTGTACACGATATAGATGGGACTGCGTGACATGCTACATCGGTGCCTCTACTTCAACACGTGCCGCTCCTTACTCGACCACTATACATCACCGTAGAGAGACCGATCAACCGCTATGTACGTACACGTTTGCGACCAGACAGATAACGCTACCTTCACTTAAACCTGGTGGGCCCCAACTGTCAGGGGGTAAGAAGGCACTTCCTTTTGTGTGAAGGTAAAGCCAGTGGGTCCCAGTTGTCAAGGGAACACTTTTTCGCCAAATACAAAGGCCCTTCCGGTGGGTCCGACCTGTCAGGTAGAGGAATCATTATTTTGTGCGTAATAAGGAGGCACTTCCTAGCATGCGGCCGTGGACCCAGCTGCCAGCCTCTCCACGTACGGTCCTCTTCTAATGGCTATCGTTCATTGACCAAGTTAACCACGCCGCGCGGACATCACCCAAGCGGTGGACGACTGTTAGGCAGGGAACGATGCTGAGCCTGGGAACATGCGGATGGTAGTACGTGGGTTGACTGGTTCGGCTGTAGTATGAGGCCGCCATCACTGCAGAATAACAGGGGGTCTGGGTGAGTAGAGGGATGGCCTGGCCAGCGCTGGGAGTAGGGTGGGGCGATAAGGCCTGCATGACAGCTCAACCGGCCACTAGAGGCAGGAGCAGGCGGTCCCTCCAACGCCTGTTTGGGCGGCTGGTGCAAGAAGATCAGAGATTGAAGAAGCAACAAGACCATTTGATTAATATCCAACGATAACTGCTGCTAGAATCATTTGTCGACTAAGTTGACAAACCCCTGCGTATGCGTCAACTTACTAGGCCCACATGTCAGCCTCCGAACAGGTGCGCCCAAGATGTTAGTGGGAGGAATCATTTTTTCGCGTAATAAGGAGGTCGTTGCTTGCGCGCGGCCATGGACCATGGGGTCCCTACTATCAGCCTCCCCACGTACATCCCTATTCCAATGGCTCATTTGTTGAATGTTGACCACGTTGAGCACGCCGCGCCTAGAGCACCAACATGGTGGACGATGGTGAGGCCTAGGAATGGAACGGCCCGGAGCTGGCGAAGACACAACAGCGGATGCCCACGCTGAGGAGAGTATGACGGTTGACTGGTTCGGTGGCATTAGGCTGCCATCACCAGAGAATAACAGGAGGTGCGGGTGGGTAGAAGGATGGCCAGGCAAGTGGAGGGAGTAGGGTGGGTCGGTGAAGCCTACGCGGCATCGCAACCGGCTGCAAGAGGAGGAAGAAGACACTCCCGCCGACGCTGGTTTAGGCGGCTAGAGCAGGAAGATCAGAGATTGAAGAAGCACGTCGGCCGTTGGATGGAAATCAAACAGTCACTGCTGCTAGAACCGTGTGTTGACTATAATTTGACAAAGCCTTGCGTAAACAAGTCAGCCTCGAAATATGTGATGTGTACAGCCTATTGGCTATTATTTTTGTAATTTACATCCCATTTGCTAATTCATATGGAATTTATAGCAGCCCATTTTTCATTTTTAGAATTGCTCCCCATTTTTTGGTCAGTACCAGGGTTAAAAATTTGAACTAAAACTATGTGAAATTTTAAAAATTCACACATTTTTGTTGGGGAACAAAATATTTTTAATCCAAAAATTAGTAGCCATACTAAAACAAATTTAAAAATAAAGTAGTACTATGTTATGTTAAAATCCAATGAAATATAAAATATAAATGAAGAACAAAAACAAAAAATGAAACTAATTGCCCATTTGCTATATTTTTTTCCTGAATTTGCAACCCCTTTCATATTACTTTTAAGATTTACTGCCCATACTCTCTGGCCAGGCCGGAATGCATCCCTCCTTGTCTTGAAAGATTTGCAGCACAGTAAGTCGGAGAAAGCAAATAGGCCTAGCTTGGGTATTCTTCAAATAGAAATAGTGGGCTATCTATTTTCCTAAAGAAAAAACTGCTCGGCTGGTCATGTTGTTAGACGGGCCACAAAGACCACACAACCCAATTTATAGCCCGCTCCTCTGAAAAATCCTAAAAAAAGCGTTGTGCAATTCTGTCTTTAATTGACTATACGTTGACAATGATGTGGGTCCCAAATATCAGCATGGTTTATTAGAGGAAAAAAATGAGGGGTGCATCTAAGTAGTAAAGAGGCGCTTGCTTGTGTTTGGGAGTGGACCTGGTGGGTCCGTACTATCATACTCACAACTACAGTCCTCTCCCGATTCACTGTGTTCACAAGGCCGGACGGCGGCGCCGCTGTAAGCGCACCAAGGCAGAGAACGACCATGAGGCCTCAGACGGGAATGAACAGACGTCAGGGAACATGCGGCAGTATGGCCGTAGGCGAAGGGGAGTACGAGGGTTCACTGGTTTTGGTGCGGGGTAGGCTGCCGTCGCCAAAGAAGAATAGGATGTCGGGGGGAGCAAAGGGATGGCCTGGCCAACATTTCAGGGTATGACAGGGGGGCGATGCATGCATGACAGCGCAACCGGCCATAGAAGGCGGGAACAGGCGCTCCCGCCCGTGCAGGTTTGGTTCTGTCACTCTAGCAACCCATCATCTACTTATTACTTCCCAATGCCTTCCCCTAGGACCAAATCATGGTGAAGTGTCATGTAGTCGACGTTCACATAACACCATTAGAGGAAAGACAACATACATCTCATCAAAATATCGAACGAATACCAAATTCACATGATTACTTATAACAAGACTTCTCCCATATCCTCAGGAACAAACGTAACTACTCACAAAGCATAGTCATGTTCATAATCATAGGAGTATTAATTATCATTAAGGACTTGAACATATGATCTTCCACCAAATAAACCAACTAGCATCAACTACAAGGAGTAATCAACACTACTAGCAACCCACAGGTACCAACATGAGGTTTTGAGACAAAGATCAGATACAAGAGATGAACTAGGGTTTGGAGAGGAGATGGTGCTGGTGAAGGTGTTGATGGAGATTTACCCCCTCTTGATGAGAGGATCATTGGTGATGACGATGGCTCCGATTTCCCCCTCCCAGAGGGAAGTTTCCCAGCAGAACAACTTTGCTGGACCCCCTAGATTGGTTCTGCCCAAGTTCCGCATCGAGACGGTGGTGCTTCGTCCCGAAAGCTCTCTCCTGAATTTTTCCAGGTCAAAACACATCATATAGCAGAAGAATGCCACCGGAGGCCTGCCAGGAGGCCCACAAGCCAGGGGGGCGCACCCGGGGTGGTAGGGCGTGCCCCCACCCTTGTGGCTAGCTGGTGGGTCCCCTCTGGTACTTTCTTCACCCAATATTTTTTATATTCCAAAATAATTCTATGTATATTTTCAGGACTTTTGGAGCTGTGCAGAATAGGTCTATCAGATTTGCTCCTTTTCCAGCCCAGAATTCCAACTGCCAGCATTCTCCCTCTTCATGTAAACCTTTTAAAATAAGAGAGAAAAGGCATAAGTATTGAACCATAATGTGTAATAACATCCCATAATGCAATAAATATCAATATAAAAGCATGATGCAAAATGGACTATCATACGTTGTGTACACACAGTTTTGCCTGATGAACGAAACCGCGCTGCCATCATGATCCTTGCCGTCGGTTATCTCCTGGTTAATCGGATAATTCAGTCCAAGAAACAGAGGCATGTACCAAGGATACTTACCAACCTCTAGTCAAAAACTCCTGAAGGCCTAGAGAAGCTGGGATCCTGCTCAAAGACCTTGAAGTGGCTGTGATTGTATTTCGCGAAACAATACATCCAGTACGTGCGAACGATCATCAATCATTTGCCGTCGTCTGATCGAGCCAGGAACCACCTGCAACTGCCATGCCGCTTTTCTTTGAAATGTTCTGGTATTAGGAAGGGTAGGGACACCAGGCAGCCTACAACATTATATCAAGTTGTAGTCAAATAAAAAAGGGCTCATACTATAGTCAATCTTAAGAACAACATGTTATGAGCATGAATATTTTTTAGTAAATATTGAAAGTAATATAAGCAAGCCATCATGATATCATAGGAAAGTAACATACTGCTGTGACAGCCATTTGTAGCGATGATTGGAATAGGCCAGCAATACGTCCAGCCATAGAAGGAGTCCACAGCGTAAATGAAGCCCTTGTCACTGGTACAACGAGGTGCTATACAAATGGTTTTAACCCCTTTCCGCGATGGTGTTCTGAACCGTCGCCTAGTGAGTGACTGCGATAGGGGGGGTCCTTCCCACATGACCTAGAAACCGTCAGGGATACAGAGTCTTGATGCATACAGTTGTCCCTATAAAACCATTTCTGATATCTCGAATATCCCAAACTCTTCATCCTTGCTACTCGTTTGTGCTTGCATTGCCATCACAGTCAGAGTTATGTGGTTTTACCTAAAACCAGGCACATTCCAGGCACGGGACTTTTCTAGGCATGTGCCAAACTGGCTCTACATTTACGATGCCTGGCACATCACAACAGTTCATGATTGTAAACTGTGTACGATAGGTAGACAATCACACACATTTAGTTTTCCCGCACCATTTGTGATAGTGATTGACATCACACACACTTTGCAAACGGCAACTGTGTGCATTGTTACACACGTTTCCTCTGCGTGAACCATGTCGGATTATGATGTATATCGCACACGCTGTGCTTTATAGACCATGTGCACCGTAATGACCTTCAGACCGTAATTTCACCCTAATTTTATTACTGCTATTTAAAATTGTACCTAATTTGAACTTGAAAGTAGGATATAACTTTATTCATATCCATCAGGTTCAAACAACCAATGCATTATTCGATTCACAGGTACATATGTTCAAGAATTACATAAGCACCAAATAAAGAATGATGAACCAGAGTTCTATACTTGTACTATTACAGATGGTAAAGAAAGAGGCGACATCCCTTCTGGTTGCTGAACAAGGTGAAGCGGAATGGCCCTATTCTACTCTCCTGGATGCAGAAGGCACACACGACTCTAGTCCAACCCCTTGTGATGGCCGCCTGCCAAACATGCAGTTTGAGAGGTAATCTTGAGTAAATTGCTTCAGGATCCACTGCAAAGGAAAAAAGATTTAGACATTTTCATCTAACACAACTCATTACAGGCACTCAAAAGAAGGCTAGATAGTTCTTATTTACCATCTTGCAGTTCACTGTTGTCTTGCATAAAGTGTAAACAAATAGTTCGATTGACATCTTTTGACCCATTTTAATAACATTCTTTATCAGGTTCCCCACTTGATGCTAGTTCATGAATATCTCATTGCCCCATACATAGAAAGGGTCGAAGTGTGGATCTTTGGCAATGACATTTGTACCTAAAAGCACCAAGTTAATATTAGAAGCTAAACAACAATTGCAAAGTGATCTAGCACAACACTCCCTCCATCCCATTATATAAGATTTTATTACATGTATATCTAGACATCATCAGAACATTAAGGTGACACTCTTCCTTGTTGTTATGTAGCCTGGGATTGCATATTTAATCATTCAGTACAATGCATGTTGCTATGTAGCCTCAAATATATTAAATATGACCCTAATTAACCTATTGATAAATGGGTTACACATATATTCAGTGAAATGTGCGATTCAATGATCAATTCGTTATCAGCCCCCAGGCTATATGGTACCAGCTACCCATATCCTTAACAATGAGTACATATAAGCAAAGCAATGAAAATAACCTCGATGGAAAATGACACAGTTCTCAATATTGTCCTGTATGAGTACATATAGAGGCATGTTAAGCACAAAAGGCTAAACATCAACCAAATATATCCATGGTAGACAAAATAATCTACAAATGATAGCTTTGGTGTGCAGGTTTAAGCATGCTCGTTAAGCAAAACAAGAAGTGGAAAGGTGTGTTAAATGCATCAGGCATAACATTTAAAAACAAGCAAGTAGTCACTCAAACTTGTATTGTGCAGGTCTAAAGTACACTAGTTATTGTTAAAAAATGTAGGCATGTTAACTGCAACATCCTTAACAACAACCAAATATTGTAATTCATAGTGGTATTGTTGAAACTGTTATTGATGAAATTGAACTGCACGGCAAATAGTTGCACATATAGAGCATCACATTGTGAAGAACTGAACTAAACAAGACATAAGGCCATCTCTAGCCGATCCTTTAAAAGTTAACGGACTAAAACCATATATATATACCCCAACAATTTTTGGTCGTTTCTAGTCGATCCCCTAAACTTAACGTTGTAAACTTCAATTTGATCAAGTTCAAAGCAGGTTCAATCGAAAGTAGCATGTATTCAAACATAAACATAGATAGTTTTGCATAATCGAACATAAAACATAAATGTAAACTAAGCTAAACTAATTTCGGTCTAAGTGGAGGTCGAGCCAATGCTTCCTCGTCAGGTATAGTGTGCCGCGAGCCTGGGTCCTGCCGTCGTCGGGGTCATTGGAGAAGACACTACTCCACTCGTCGACGTCGATCTCCTTGTCCTCGCCACCCACCTCGATACCCTCCACGCCACCATCCTCACCTCCTTCGACCCCGTCATTGAAGGAGAGAACGATAACCTCGCTGCCCTCCGCACCGACAAAGATCACCCGCTCCGGGAGCTGTCGGTGAAGCTCCAGCATGTAGGCCTCGTTGGCAGCCTGAGCCTCGAGGCGCTCCCACACCTCGCGGTCCTCCTGCGCCACAGCCGAGCTCACCACCCCTGACTCTGGCAGAACGAGGTCGATCGGACGTGTGCCGAAGGGGAAATTGAGCCTAGCCGCTGTGTCGTCGTAGCAAACCTGCCAGCGGTTGTACTCCATGGCGGCGAGCTCGACCGTGTGGAAGCTACCGAGCCACCCGCGGGTTGGGTCTCCCAATCCATAATGTCGGCGACCCACATCCCCTACCGCCGCTACCGGACTCCGAGGTAGGACCTCGTCGGCCGCCGGGCCCGAGGGAGGACGGGGAAGTCCTCAAACCGGCGTAGGGGCGCGGTGGCGAGCGGATCGGGCGACTGCCAACGATGGATCGATAAAGGGTCCGCGAAGGACGACAAGGACACCTCGGCGGCCACCTCGCCAGCATCGGGCGAAGAGGCCACGATAAACCTCCTTTTGGCCATTGGCTCCTCGAGCTCCCGGGCACACATGCAGAGGTTGAGGATGGAGGCGGTGTCGGCGGCGATGGCGGCGACCTACCAATGGTTTCGAGCGAGGGAGGGGTGGTGTGTGTCTGTGTGAGTGGAGGTTTTGGGGAGTGTGTGGTGTGTGTGGAGGGGGGAAAGTTGGTGATTGAGGAAATATTGCGGCAACTGAATATTTCACTAGGCATGAGTAAAATGCTGGGCTACTAAAAATTTGTATCAAGGGTGAGCAGATATTTTTGAGATTGTGAGGGATGCAGAGGCGGGAGTAAAATGCTAGGGCAACTGAAAATTTGAATCAAGGGCGAGCAAATAGTTTTGAGATCGCGAGGGATATAGAGGCGAGAGTAACAAGGCGGGGCTACTGAAAATTTGAATCAAGGGCGAGAAGATATTTTTGAGATTGCGAGGGATGCAGAGGGGGGAGTAAAATGCTGGGGCTACTGAAAATTTGAATCAAGGGATTGAAGCAGAGCGGGAGTAACAGACATCGCACACAGTCCGCACATACTAATCGTGTGCTATCAAACATTAAAAACCTTCTAGGCGGTAGATATTTTCGAGACCGGGAGGCAAGCCTCGTGGAGCCCAATCTATTGTGCTGATGAGAGTGATTGCAGGACACGGGTGTGGCACATGAGTAGTCTGACCGAACCATGTCTGTTGCGTACCCAATCGCAGACGGTTTCTACATCCAACTCGTGTGCTGTTTATAAGTTTGGCAAAAAATATACGTAGGAGAGGGTTAGAACACGAACACACTTGCATGTGGACCAAATATATGTATGAAAAGGGTGGTTTGATGTTCGAATACCCAATGCACAACTTTGATGTGGCACCTGTTGCACAAAAGCACAATATTGCTAGTCAAGCACCCCCTATGAACCCCACTTCGTGTCAGTGGTAAGGGAATCCTAGCTATGAATGCATGCCCCCAAAAAGCTAGGTCTGAAATCTCACTGTACCGTAACACAAAACCTATAGGAGTCCATATATATATATATATATATATATATATATATATATATATATATATATTGGTCGGACTTCCCCTTTCACTTCCCAACAAAGGTGGACGGTGTGCTGACCCACAAATGTGTGCTTTTGGCGCGAGATGAGTGAGACCACATACCAACCACATGCGGGTGGCCCTAGTATATGTATGAAAAGGGTGTGGTGTGATATTTAACTACCATTCACAACTTTGATGTGGCACGTGTGCCTCACAAATTAACCGCACTTCCCCGACCCCAGGGAGTTTGCAGGTCTTGCGAAGTAACCCCCCACCACACACACGTCGGGGGGAGGGCATCTCACCAAGACGTACTTTAACATAGACCAAACAGAATCCAACTAGGTCGTACAACCTCTCGCGCTCGTTGTTGGTTAAAGTGATGGACGTCCACATGGCCCCGCAAAATGGGCTAGCTTATCGCCGATAGCCTCGCGAGGGAGTATTATATGCCGACAAACCCACTCTATGCATGTGGCCCAAGTATGTTATGGAAGTGGTGTGTGTGGTGTTTGAATACCCAACGCGCAAATTTGATGTGGCGCCATGCTTTGGAACCGTAAAATCCCCGCACTGAATGAGGGTTCATGATGCGTTAGCATGCGCTCAAACTTAATTAGGCTGGATTGGTCAACCTACTATATGGTAACTCGAAGCAAAGAAGAAGAATCCACCCTAGTAACCTTTCTCGTCATTGTTCGAAATGATGGACGTCCACGCGGGCCCATGAATATATATAGGCTTGCCGCCCATAACCAAGCGAGTGAGAGTGTGTCCAAATACAACCATTGCATTCGTTTGTCCGGAACATATTTGTGGAGGCGTGTGATGCATGCATATGTGTTGAGTACCTGACCCAATGTACAACATTGATGTGGTGCATGCGTTGAAAATCACAGAGGTCCCCACACAGAGCAAAGAGGTCGTTCATGACGTGTCATGTGCTCGCCCCCCCTTCGATCCAGCGGGATGGATTCATGTGTACACATGTGCTATTATATATATATATATATATATATATATATATGTATGTATGTATTCTCACATCATGATCTATATCCTGAGACAAACAAAAATTTAATCCCCTCCTAAGTCAAATTAGTTAACCTCTCTCGCTGTCGATGAAAGTGATGGACCAAGCGGGCCGACAGATGGAAGCATCACTAATAACCGCATGAGTGAGTGCCACATATAGGAAAACAACCATCGCGCTTGCATGTGTGCAAGAACATATATATGGAGAGGTGTGTGGTTGTGATGTTTTGAATACCTAATGCACAACTTTGATGTGGCATTTGCCTCAAAAACCGCAAAGTCTCCACATAGAGTGAGGTTCATGTGACACCTAGTATATACATACATACATATATATATATAGGGTGGGTCTATTCTGCTAACACCCTTAAGAGTCTTATTATGCACACAAATTTCTTATTCTGCTAACACCTCCGTGCTTCTCAATCCACCTGAATCGGACCGCATATTAACGTGAGAAAACTGCATTAGGCCAACCCCTACACCCCACTATCTACCCCATAGCAACCCCCTCGTTTCCCACCTTCTTCCCCACCACGAACACCCCCGGTGCCCCACCAACCCCACCCCTCCGGCGCCCCACTGGTACCCACTCCTGCGGTGCGCCATCGCCTCCACCCCTCCGATGCGCGGACTACCTCCCACCCCCGCGGCACCCCACCATCCCCCACCCACTCCGGCGCTCCTCCTCTGACCTTCTTCTGCCACCCTGATGAGCCTTGCCCCCCACGCCTCCCCTGTGACTAATCCGGCTGGATCCAGCCCCGCTGCCCCTAACCACCTTCCCCCCTCCCTAGGTCGGGCCACAACCGGCACCGCCGTGGTGCCCCACTCCGCCGGCAAGCCTCACCCCCGCCGCTACCTTCCTCCTGCACACTGATCTTGCCCCTGGAAACCAATTCCGTCCCCCCACTCCCTTGCCCCGACGACAGATCTGAGCGAAGCTGGCCCTGTCGCGCCATAAGCAAAGGGGATCGGGAAGCAGCCACGGATGACCCCCGCATGCTCCCTCATCGATGGCCCTGATGCATTCATCCATGGTGCCTCACGACCCTCAGGTTGCCAGGATCAAGGAGGCTGCCCCGCATCGGCACCTCTCCACGCATCTTCGGCCATCCTACCTCGCGCCCTGACGGCCTCCTACAAGCACAGCTCGGGACTCCTGCTCGCAAGCGCCTCTAGTGGCCGTGGATGCCGGCGATCATCGGATCCCCCGCGCCTGTACCCACGTGATCCGGCAGGATCCCTTCATCCTCATCCTCGGATCGTGCGGCAACCTCCACTTCACCGGCGACGGGCTCCAACACCGACGCCCACACCCCTCTCCTCCCCGAGCGTCGATGAAGAAGCGTGCAATGTAGTGTGCACTACAGTGTGCAGTGAGTGGAGATGCAGTGCAGTCTTCCGACTCATTCCCTGGATGCGTGCTAGGGGAGTCGACGGCGGCACCAACACCTAGTGGAAGAGCAGTAGGCGGCGCTTTGCAGTTCAGAAAAAATGCTTTTGGATTTTTGCTATCACTTTTGGTGTATTCAGCCTAGAAGATTTCCTCGTGCAGTCCGGTGATTACTAATGCAAGGTTTTGGGCATGCTGTGTGTAGAGTCCCGAGGGTGTGGGCATGCGGTTAACTTGGAGCACCCTAGTTGTTCATTTTGCCATGTGCTACTGTTCATTTTCCACTGTTTCCCTCAGTTAACTTTTATAAAAATATTACGGTTGACTTGGATGCAAATTCACTTCTTTTCTTTAGAAAACGAGGAAACACAAGATGCAGTACACTAACCTTGATCATGTAGTACACTAACCTTGATCATGTAGTACGCATGCGCCTAAACAAATTGAGGGGTGCCCATGTGAAAGTACAACACAAGTTAAATTTCAGGGTACAGAAAGTGGTGGATAAAAAACAAAAAAAGAAACCAAGTAGAAAAAAAAACAATGTGGTTCACTCGCCTTGTCCTTGTGGTTCACTCGCCTCATCCTCGCAGTGCAGAAGAATATCTAAAATTAAAAAGAAAACAAAAAATGTCTGTGGTTCATTTTGCAGTGCGTTTGATCCTTGGATGTGGTTCACTTTCGAGAGTGATGCTGTTCATTTGCCCCCAACATGAAAAATGCAAAAAAATATTTAGTGAAACAACAAGATTGGTAATGCGGCTCACTTCGGTATATGTCGCGGTTCACTTGCCCTTGTCTTTGCGGTCCACTCTCGTTCATAAAAGAAAGTTGAAAAAAAGACAAAAAAAAGCTCGTGTGAGAAAATTACGCTCGACAAAACAAATCATGAAGTTTGCTTGAATGTCTAATGCAGTGTGGTTTTCTGTTCGAAGCAGTGCGGTTTTCTGTCTCATGCAGTACATACGACAATTTTTGTGTCGCGAAAAAACAGTGTCCGCATTTTGTTAAAATTAAAATTGCTCTTGAACCGTAAGGAATCAGTGAGAGTGTTTTACATGAAAAAGTTGCGCCTCATTGATATCTTTCCAACGGCGTATAATTTGAATCATTTCGACCAACGGTTTGTAAAAATTTCGCGAAAAACAGCCGCTGCCTCTCATCGTCAGCCGCACGATTTTCAAAATTAAATTAAAACCGTAAGGAATCTCAAAAATATTCCAACATATGAAAGTTACAACTCGTCCATAGCTTTTCAATGATGTATTGCACGCCCTATTCCGGCAAACCGTTAAAAAACTGGAGCAAAAACAGTACCAAAAATTTGAAAAACAGAATTCTGCGATTTAGTAAATTTGAAACTCCTCTTAAACCGCGACGAATTAGAGAAAATGATAGATATGAAAAAGATTTGCCTTGATGATATATTTCCAACGCCGTATCATTTGCTTCATTCTGATGTGCGGTTTAGAAAAAATCGCGAAAATACGGTCGTAGCATCCCATCATGTGCGCACTGTTTTTGAAACTGCTCTTAAACTACGAGGAATCTCGAAAAGTGGCCAATATGACGAGGCTGCACATTTTCCATATCTATCCAACGGGGTATTATACGCTTCGTTCCGACAAACGGTTTAGATACTGGAGCGAAAATAATGCCAAAAAAATGCACACAATTTTTTTTGGTGACATTGCAGTGCTCGTTTGATAGGGATGCAGTGCCCTCGCGTTGAGCATGCAGTGCGGGAGTGTTTTCAGAATAATTATTCTGCTAATATTAGCATAATAGACTGGCTATATATGCTGGTCACCCCCCTTCGACACGTACTATACACCTAGTAACACAGCCCTAAAAGAATCAATCCTCCTTGTTCGTCAAACGTACCTCTCTCTCGCTGGGTCAAAGTGATGCACGACGAACTCGCGGTCCCAACACAGAAGGGAAGCGTACGTCATATGTGAGTGATCATCCTATATAGGACTATGTACCACCATCTTCATGTGGCCCAAACAGGTGTTTATGTGATGTTTGAAAACGCAATGAACAACTTTGATGTGGCACCACATATATAGGAAACCAAAA